>NW_028185084.1:62389-76828 GCF_003343005.1 Rhea americana | reverse complement strand
GGGGGGGGGGGGAGGAAGATGCAAAATCTGTGTCCTCAAAGATTTTAGTAGTGTAGATGAAAAGCACTTGTCAAGGATGGTCTCCATATGATCTCATCAAGCAAGAAGGCAGTGCATTGAGTCTTGTCTCATCCTACCTTGTAATACCTTGGTATGCTGGAATGAAAAGATGATCAATGGCTTCATCCCCAGAAGCCTGATGTAAATGGAGAGGAGTGGGAAAACTCCAGGAATGCCTTAGGARGGAACTTGAGGGAAATATTGCTCAGGGAATTCTTACAACATAAAGGTAAGGGAAGAGAAAGCCAATACTTGCTGTAGAGATAAGGTAAATATCAACCCACTCATGCTGGATGTGTCTCTCAAAGGTTCATTAGTACTTTTGCAGTTCAGCCTTAAGGATTTCACAGCATTAGCAGGTGGCTTTGTTCCTGTGATAAGAGAAGACATCATTTTTCCTTGTATTGTCAGCACAAGTTTATAGGTGAGTGAAAAAAGAAACCCTAATTAGGCTTGTTTCAGTGTCATGTAGGAGAGCAAGTAGYATTAGGAATAGACAAGAGAATCATGTTTATCACCTCTTTGAAAACTGAAGTTCTCAATTCCAGTTCAGATCAAGGAACTGCAGTCTCTCATCTGCACTTCAGTAAACAGTAACTGGGAGGAGGAGGCCAATCATTTTAGAAATCACTTGTACTCTGAATCCTTAGGATTAAGTTAATATTTCCTCTTAGGTTATGAAAACACACAAATCTTGAGAGCTCCTATCCTTGTAAAGTCTCTTCTAAGCTTAATTGCTTCCTCTTAGCAGCATTTATCTTGCCCATATTCTGAGTGGAAAAATCCATTTGTGTCTCCAAGGTGTAGTTTTGAAGGGTTTTTGTCCCYTAGTTGTTAGAGCCTTAATGAAAGTGGTATGGTAGGGGAAATGTAAGAGAGATGTTGAACCCTGTGCAAATGAGCTGTGTTGAGTTTGCCTTTGGCAATTTTCCATTTAGGAGCTCCTTCCCCCCCCCCCTTGAGCTTATATACAAATATGAATTGGCTGGCACTGCTTAGGTGAGCAAAACCTTCCTGATYGTGGCCACTGTAGAAAGGGCTGCCCCACATTTCTAGGGTCAGAGGAGCCTCCAGAGTTAGATGCTGCCGGGGCCAGCGTGGCCCTCTGGCTGATCCAGCTCTTGCTCTGCTGGGTGTTGTGATCAGACCCTTTGATGCGAAGTTTGGCTTTGCTTGCTCAGCTTATGGCATCAAGCAAAGAATGGCATCAAATAGTGTCTGTGGCTTATGAAAGTGCTGCTCAAAACCACTGTCTGCTGTGCCATTTGGGTTGCTAATGCTGTGGAAGCTAAAGGCAGAGCGTGGTTTGGTGTGAGATGGGAACATACGCTCAGGAATGGCTTTCCTGCTTTGTAGTTGTGAGGTGGCTTCATAGAAGTACTTGATTTCTGTTTTTGTCTCAACAGCAGAGGAACCAGAATAGTGGGGAGAAGAAATTGCTAGTGAAATCTTCCTTTGTAGGAGTTTCTTACTGGTATTTGTAATAAAAAGTTAACTTTGCCTTTTATTTTCTGGCAAGGGAAACCTGTTTTTTAGTGTGTCTGGTTTAAGTGGAACACCAGAAAATGTGACAAATGCTGAAGGGACCCTTGTCTAATCTGTTAACTGTTGAACTACAGAGAACTATAAGCATGAAGTTTGTATAGCAGCAAAAGGGATAAACAAGTGGGGGGGATGCCTGGGATAAGTTCTGCCTGGGATGGTTGTTCATATGGAACTGCAGGGAGAAGAATTGGAAACTTCTGAAATGAGAACAGCAGAAGGGCTGGGCTTTGGATGTGGCACTAGCTGGCACATGTTTTGAACACACAGCAAGCTGCTGTATAGATGAAGTGGTCAGAAGTGGAAAGGCCCCTCATGGGCCCAAGCACCTACTGCTCTGTGGGCACAGCAGCCCTGTGCAAGGACAGATGCTAGGGAAATCCCCTTTATTTCTCTATTTTAGAGCTCATAGAGCTAACAAACAAGCAGACACCAGACTGAGCTCCCATTTTTTTGCTTGCTTTGTGTTCCTTGTAATATTAGCTGCTTATGTTAAACTAAGGCACAGTTTTTTTTCCAAAAAGACAAGCCTGAAGATATCGGGAAATAGGAAAGCCAGAGCTTCTGCTAATGATTTGCTCTACTGGTTAACCACCAGTGCTATTTTTCCTCTGACTGTCTTCTCATTTCAATCTGTCTAGTTTCTGGTCCTAATCATTAGTTCCCATCATAGATAATAGCACAAAATTAAGATACTTCTTAGTAGCTGGTTTCTTTTCAGACTGTGCTSTATGGTAATTAAGTCTCCTCTTCAGTTTCTCTTTCTTGCAAGAGGCTGGGCTTTAGTGCTTGTTGCTGCTGGGGAGAAAGCAAGTCTCTGCTCTTCCCCAGGCAGCTGGTTTACACCCTCTCATGCACACACACTTACAGTGCTCTCTGAGAAACATAAAACAATAGTGAAAGAATCAAGCTTTGAGTGTTTGGGAGTGAGCAAAGACATTCCTTGGCGGACAAGGAAGTGGTTTAGGTTCCTCTCCTTTGAAGGTTCACGGTGAGGGCAGAAAAGTGGGAAGAAAAGCACACTGCAAGTGTACAGCCTGTTCCTCTCAAAGGGGCTGGGTGCTGGGGAGAGAGAGCATGCACAGCCTGCTGGAGGCAAGTCATTTCTGTCAGCCTCAACAGAGCTTAAGGGAGGATGAATTAACTTCTGGAAACTTGATTAGTGTGAACCACACATGAGGCAGAGTTGTTAGCTAGAAGATGCAGAGGAAGACTTTTGTTTCTGGGCATTGCAAGAAACCGAGCACAGTCAGACTTAGCCCCTTACCTGGCTGAGATGTGAGGGGCTGGCTGCTGCCTGCACACCCTGTGCAAACTATTATGGAGAGAAAGTTGTCTGCTTCTGTAGAGCATGACTGTGTCCTCTTCTGGATCTGGCTGTGCTAGCCAAAAAGGCTGCCAGCCCAGGCACTTGTCATCACCCTCTGCCTGCCAGCTGAGCTGCCCATGATCTGCTCCTGCCTCCAATGCATATAACACAGTAAAAACACTCTGATGGCAAAAAAATCTATTTATTAAACTGTGTAAACTCTATTTGATGGAAATGTGTAAGGAACAATTGCACAGTGCTAGCATAGGTGATCTAAAGCAGTGGTAACCTTTAGCAGAAAGATGAGAGCGGAGAGGCAGGAGTTCATCACTCCCTGCTCTTATACAGCTGTGGCTGGTAAAAGATGTAGATGGGGTTTTTAATTGGCTGTATGGATCTGAGTCTTACCTTTGAGTTAAATTTCTTTCCGCAAGAAGGAAATCAAGCGAATGCCTTTGACCTAGCTGAGTGAAGTGTAAGAATAGCTATGTTATGGCTATTGTATCTTTTATTTGTGGTCAACCTAATGAACATGCAAGTGTTTCATGTCCTTATAACTCAACTCTTCCATCTCACTTATTTTTAACATGGGGAGTTCTGGGTATGCTTATGTAGTATCATACCCCATTAATGAACTTCTTAAGCCTATACCTGAAAATAAAGCTTTTTGGAGTAAAAGTGAGAGGCTTTAGTTTTAAAAAAGGCATCTGACTTTAAGCTTTTTCTGCAAAAAATATAATTCTTTTTAAGTGTATAAAACTGTTCATAACTTGAAGTTGTCACACAGTGTAACATTAAAAACATAGCTGAGCTCTAAACCACTTCATTATCAGATGATGTCCAGATAATCAAACTAGCCTGTTAAAAAATACTAACCTTGCACCTAGAAATAGTTTCCAAAGGTTAAAATGTCAATGCTTATTTTAGAGGGTCACGTGCACGTGTCCCAAGGTTCACTTTGAAACTGCACCAGTTTGTCTTACCTCAGGGTTTGACCTGTGGATCAGGGCAGACTGCAGGATCAACACTTCATCAGCTTGTAGATAAGCGTCTGAGAAATGCACCAATGGGTGTCCCAAGGTGGCTCTTCAGTGCAACTGTGAAATCAAAGAACCACATTTGGTTGGAAGTATGAGGTCAAAGGTGTGTGGGAGGGTTATCTGTTTTAGTAGTGCTCAGAGCCATAAAAATGCAAAATACAGTATGGGGTGAGGGCTCTGGTTATCTCTTTAGTCAAGCAAAGGCTACTGAAAATGGGAGTTGAATAGGAAAGAAGCCAATGAGGGAAAACTCAAGAATTATTTACCTGCCTGAGACACTATCCTTAGAGGTACTTGTGAAGAAGTGATTTCTTGCATGACTGATAGTTCTTCCAGGTATAAGTTAGAGGATGGTGACTGGCGTGCAGCCAGCTGGTGCAGTAGCTGTAGTGAAGACCTGCTGCAAGCATGTTCAACCAACTTCAGTACTGGTCTGCTTTGAACTCTGGCATGTGCCCACTAATATAGTGTGACTGTATAAGTATACTTTTACTCAGCCTCTGAGTAAAAGCAGTACTGCAGTTTCCAGGATCAGCCCCTTTTCCTGGCCTGTTTGGCTAGTTATCAGCTTGTTATGAGAACTGTCTGTGTGAACCAGAGCTTGGGGCCAGGTGTCCCTTATAAGGATGCACTGTTTGTGGGGGACACCAGCAAAGGCTTTGAAAACATGCTCACAGATGGAAAGGGCTGAGAGCCATTAATAACTTATTGGTGGTYGATTACTGATTATTGACAAAGTGCAGCTTGGAGAGCTGGGGAAAGGCTGCTTTTGCTTTAAGCAAGGAAGAAGCTCCAGCACATGCTGCCTTCTGCCTAATGTGAGGGTGAAGCACTAGAAACAGGCAATGGAACAAGAGATGTGATAAGGGATTGRGGATGATAACTACAGTGATAAAGGAAATGAGGCTTTATTAATTTGGCTACTGAGGTACACTTTTTAGTGCTTTCTGTATCAGAGCWTTGTTTTGCTAACAGTTTAGTTTTGTATTAAGCCTGCCAATAGCTAACATTTGCAAAAGCAGGTTGATTTCTTTCCATGCAGCTTTGCATTTAGCTGCCAGATTGCTAAGTGACTTTCTCTAAGAGTATATTTACACATAATGAAGTGACTCCAGCTAGTGTAGTGTCCCTGAAAGCATTTTAAAACTGCCAGCCTCAGGAAGCCATAACAATGTAGSCCTGCAGAACAGAATTTGGCGAAGTGTATTTGCCTATTTTAGCATGTATTTACACATTTACACATTTAGTTATCTGCCTGTCTTGACCTGCAGCCTGCAAAATTGGAACATGGATTTATTTATTTATTTATTTTTGCCTAAATTGCACTAATTCCTGGCTATCTGAATCTACACTGTACCCAGTTGAGCTCAGGCTAGRTATTACAGACTTCTTGCCAGAAAAGGATGCATTGCCAAGAGTTTTGCRGAAGTCATTGTTTTAATCAGCAGCCTATATAGTGGTATAAAGAGTATATGTATTAGGTTTGCAGAATGTTTAAGCTGTGATTTGGGAGGGATAAAAATAAACAGATCTGGAGTTAGAAAAAATGAAAAACTAGAGAAAGYGTGGGGAATTGCAATAAGGAGCAGTGCAAAAGATTATGGTCAACTGCGGTGACTATCAGATGGAGACAAGTTATTCAGGCAACTGTTCTGCAAGAAATGGTCTGCAGGTTATAGTGAATCACAGCTGTATGTGAAGAGTTAAAGGTATGAGCAGCAGTTTATCCTGCAGGCATGGAAATAGATGGTTCTGATAAGGCCACAGCAGGAGTATTTGCATGCAGGTTTGGGCTCTGTGCTTCAGAAAAGCTGTGAATCTGTTGGAGGGAATTCAGCAGAGAGCAATTAGTGGTGCACCAAAGCACTGCATGATCTTTCTTAGATGGAAATGGCTCTAGCCAGCCTTGTGTACTGCCAATCTTTCTGCATTTCTAGCAGTGATTTGGCCATAGATCTAAGACAAGCTTATGATTCATCTCAGCTTTCTATGATGTGGGCCAGCAGTTTGAGGAAGCTTGCTAGAGTGCTAAAGGTGTGGGGAAAACATATAAGGCATTAGACAAACAAGATACATGCTGAGCATCCAAGTACTCAGTGTGAAACTATGGAAGGTGACAAAGAAAAATGATTTCACTCATTCTGTTGCAGATCTCACTTTCACTTTCACTCCCTTGTATTCATGGGCATGAAAACACAAGTCCAAGCTGTCTGGCCAGGATTAGTTCTGTATGAAACAAATGATTAAAAGAAATTGGCYGTCAAGTTCTTGCTACATCTTTTGTGTTCCTCTTGGTATTCTTCAGTCT
This sequence comes from Rhea americana, assembly GCF_003343005.1. NCBI lineage: Eukaryota > Metazoa > Chordata > Aves > Rheiformes > Rheidae > Rhea > Rhea americana. The sequence continues at coordinate 70,569 of NW_028185084.1, read as the reverse complement.
CCTTTGAACTGATTTTTGCAGACATTTCCTAACTTTCTTACTACTTAARGGCATTAGTGAAATGTTTTCACTAAGAATCTTCTTCCATAAAGGTTGTCTATCTGCTGCCTCATTTTCAATATCCTTATGGCCACAGTCTGCACATACAGTATGATATGGCCTTATTACCATGCTCCTTTTAACAGAGCGTAAGTCTTCTGCCTGCACTGTGACATATCAGTGCACAGGCCTCATGTTGCAGATGTATTTGTCAGCGTTTACAGTTTGATTTCTGTTGAGCGTCGTCTTGGTTATCAACGCAGGCTGTGCTTGCAGCCCTTGCTCTATTTCTGCTGATGCTTTCACAGACGTTTCTGTTCTTTAGTTCATACCAAGGTTACTATYTCTGCTACAGGCCTTTGCCTTTCTATCTGAACACCCAGCTGTCTGGAACAGGTGGACAGACATGACTTACTGTGATCACAGAGTTTTCTTAGGTATGAGGTGACTCCTGCAACTTTTGTAAGAGGAAGCTATCCCTTCATAGACCTTTCCACAAAGCTTATTGCAGCCCTGGGATCAGTCATATAACAGACTCCAGATTAGCACTGAAGCAAACTGCAATTGCTAATTAGGTGTTAGCTTCACTAGTTTGTTGGATGTCCTTGACTAATCAATCTGTTAGAATAATTAAGTCTGTTTTCTGTAAGCTAGCTAGTATTTTAGGCATATTTCTGATATCAGCAACACAGATTAAACAACTTYCCTGATAGCAGCATAGATCCCAGTTTATCGGTCCAGCTGTTAAGTTGCTGGCCTAATTCTAATGGTCTGTTATTCGAAGAACACTTAACTCTTCTGCTTTGTCGCTTCTGTATGAGCAGAAACTTCCTGAGTTTGGTTCTCCTCTTTCACCAAATCTTCATGTAATCTACTTTGGAGAACTGTGTCCCTGGATCCTGGTTGAGGTGGCTAGTCCTGCAGAGTTTGCTAACTTCCACAGGAAAAGTCCCTCTAAAAAGGTTTGCCAGTGTTTATTCTTTGATATAGCAGCTTTCTATGTGTTGACACTTTTTCATCTGTAAACTCCAGATCCAAGACAATGACAGGGATTCTACTGATTATTGCGTGGTTTGTTAAACATGTGAAAGTGTTCACACACTTTAACTAGACATTAAATGATCTGCCTGCGTGTCCTGACTCTGCTGGTGATGGCAACTGATTCAYATTCTCCTATTCCAGACAGCATTGTTTAATATAGGATTTTTCCTTTTTTCCTTCCTTCCCTTCCCCCCAGGCTGTGAGTAGCCTTTCAATTCATTAGGAGATCTCTGATTGTAGGGGAAAGATGACAGTCTTAGCTCGTGCAGGGATTCCCTCAATCTGTGAAAAGGGGATTTTTTTTTAATTAATTTATTTTTTTTAGAGTTTGGTGATAGCCCAACGTAAGTGGAAGAAGGGGAGTGAGGACTGGCAATGTTTGATTAGCTAATCTAGTTTACTGACTAGAATGCCTGTCATGCTGTAAGCACCACGCTCAAGATGTGAGTGAAAAAGCCRCAAACTTTGATAAGCTGCTGAAGGAAAGCTCTTTTTGTTGTTGACTAATTGAGGTGGATTGCCCTTCTTCCCTATTTTGAGATTGTATTTGAACTTTGCATGAAAAGTGATTAGTCTTTGCAGAAACTGTCAGCAGTCAACAACATTTGCCAAGAATACAGTACTGGTGTCCAAGGGACCACCTCTGCAGAAACGGATMTGCAAGGACTTTGACAGATGTTAACATGACTGATGTCTGCTGAAGAAGCCACAGGTGAAGTCACTTTCCATCTTTTACTTTAATTTGCTTAAGCTGTAAAGCAGCTCATTTATTCTTAGAGCTCATGACAGGTGAAGTTTTTGTACAAGGTTATATTGATCTTSTCTGAAGTTAAATATCCAGGGTTCTGGCACTGACAGCTTTAGGAGGCTTGAACAATTAAAGGTGGGGAATTGAAGAAAAAATCAGGAACTTTAACATAAGTAGATTTGAAGTTTTCAGTGAAAATGATTGTGGGAAGGGGTACATATGTCAAGATGACTAATGTGTTAAAGGTATGAGCAAACTGTCATATTTAGTAAATGTAATACAATGTACTAGARTTATTATGGTACATAAAGCTAGGATACATGGTTATGGAGTTTCTTCTGTCTTAATGTGTCCCCTTGACAGATGCGTGCAATGTTGCTGCTTTTTGTGCCATTTTTTCATCTAGGGTTGAGTTTATGGCCAGACATGTCAGAGTTTCCTGGGAGGAGGCAGCTCTGGAAGAGCTGATACTTCACAATCTTGAGACAACTTAATTGGTGGAGAATTTTCTTACTATTGCATCTGGAATTGCAGTACCAGAAATAATCTCTCCAGATGTTCACTGAAACGAAAATGCAGTTTTCTGGACAGTGAGCTGTATGTCAGAAGAACAGGGTCTGTTGGTAAAGATGGTGTAGATTGGTATCCTGAAATACTCATTAGGGATTGTGCAGAGATCTGAACTTCTAGTAGGATAATACCTGAGAACTGAAGTGTGTGAGGGATGAAAGTTCTTCCAGAAAGATGGAAGAAGATGAAACAGTGAGGATACCGATAAATGCCTGTATCTGAGTCCTATAATTTGTGATTATGCTGCAATCACACAGCAAATTGGTGAAGAGAACAGGGCAGTTGAAGTGAGAAGAGCAAGCAAGCTAGCTGTAAGTGCTGGCAAAGTGTAGTGACTGATGAGTTTATACAGGTTTAGGTCAGGCACATTTGTGAGCTACAGCCACACTTCTGGCTACATGCTCAGGTTCACACTTTTGCCGGATAAAGCTAATCTATGTCTAAAGAGAACATCTTTCCTCAGGTTTCATGGATACTCATGGAATATCTCTATTCTTACAGGAAAAGCTTCCAAACATTTCCTCTAGCTCACTACCCATTCCATGCCAAAGACATTCAAATCTATCACCTGTTTTCTATTGCTTCCTATCTTCTAATATGTGCTGTGCAGTGTGATATGTAAATGAGTGCTAATACACAGCTGGTCTTTGCCTTCCTGCCTTGTCACTCTCTGCTGTTGTAGCTGTAGTCCAAAGCAATGCTATGCAGGCTTGAAAGATGGGAAATAGCCTTGATACAGCTCTTTTTCCAAAATACAGGGATGCTTGAAGAGCACTTGTCACTTCTGAGTGAGTTTGTGTGACTGGGCTCTGCAGGTAGCACAGATGTGTGGATGGAGAAGTGTTTACCAGAAAACAGCAGGTTGAAGAGAAGTACATGCTGAGAAGTARTATGTTAAAGTCTCTCAGGAACTGATAAGCTCCAGAGACTTGAGGTCTTGTTGAATCTACAAAAACTTATAAACTGGAGASTCTAAGAGTTAGTTGAACTTATACAACCCATATACAAGGCCACCAGCATGCCCTCCTGTCAAATTTGGATCATATCCAAGAAGGCAGGGACTGCTGTATGCAGACAAAGATTATATGGTTGTAGTTATACCTGCAGGAACAGGGACTTCCAAAAATCTACCTAGAGGGTCATACTGACATGCCAGTGGCACCTAAGTAAACTGTAGTTTGCCTCCCCACTGGGTAACAATGAGTAACTGCACATGTGTGTCCATAGGAAACAATTGAATATACTGTGTGAATAGGTATTTGTTAATAATTTGAATATTATTAACAGCTTAATAAAAGGCTTTCTAAATATTATTTGTGATCTGTTTCTCCTTCTGGCCTGATGACCCATCAGGRAAAAGGTCACTTCTGACACTTAAATTCCAACAGAAGAGTCATGAGGAAAGCTGCTGATGCCCTTACTTGTCACTCCTCACAGTTCCTTAGAGAAGTCTKTCTTTTGCGGCCTTGCTTCTTGGCTTTTGTCTGCTTCCTGTTCTGGGWGAGTTTCATTGTTCTCTGCCATTGCAGAAAACCATCTTCTCTTCCCACTCCAGTCCCCTTGAGGCAGCATRTACTCAGTGATTCTGAATGATTTGCCCTTTGCTGTGCCATTGGTGAAGTCAGGCATATTCAAATAAGGTGGAAATGAGCAGAAAGGAGGTCCCTAGACCTTCCAAGAATGTGAWTAGGATGAATATTTCCTACTGAGCTTTGAAGTTCTGAAGTGGGTGCAGGCTGATGGCCTAAGATGACCATCCACAGGCAATGGTCCCCATGTTATGCTACTGTTATGACTTTGCAGCCTGCAAGACATCCCCATTTATTTAGATAAGGGCTGCAAATGGCCCACTGCAAAACAGCATTCTCTGATGCAAACTATGTTCAGTGAGGAAGTTTGAGTTAATGGTTGAATATCAGTTGTAGCATTTGCTGATGGTTGAGAGTGTCTCCATGACTACAAATGCATGAAGGCCCACGTACCTAACACCTATCTGAGTGATCTGCAGGCTCTTTGGTAGCCATGTATGACCAGGTTGGTGATGACTCCTTTGAAACAATGCAGAACAGCATAACACGTGCAGTGCATGCTGTTGTTGAAGGGTTGGTAGCTGGAGTGTATCTAAAAGTCTCTTATGCGAGAGAAGCAGGTGTTTCAGCAGYGTCCCTTGGGTGAGGGTTCTGTAAGGAGAAAGGAAGACATTCTTCCTTTTTCAGACAGATACCTTTGAAGTATATACACCCACTTTGTGCCTTCAGAAACTGAAAGCAAGTGAAACTGGAKTTTCTTACTGTATGATTTCAGTTGTGATTTTAGGACTTTAGAAAGTTTAGAACTTCTAAGGTTAGAAAGTTACGTAACTGCAGTGATGGGTGTTTTTCTACGTAGTTTGGTACAGGCTAAAAATACTCATATTTAAATGAAAATTCAAAACTCAAGTTCAACTATGTTTTCTAAAGCCTGAAGACAACTTCTTCCCAGACTAGAAATGCTTCTCTTCACTTCTGTGTCTCTGAGAAAAGCATTTTTTTCATATTCATGGATTTTAATAACTCTATTTAGAAAGTTTACATTAAGATATTCTAATAAAGATTAAATGATTGCGATTGCCTTTCAGATACTAAAGGCCTACGTCATCTCAGTTCATCATTGTGATATAGCTGTACTGTGGGCAACCCATTTCCCTGTGGATACTATTTAGAAAACTGGCATTCTGGGATACTTCCTGCTTTTGCTTGAAGGGGGAAAAAAAGGGGGGGGCATGAGTCATTCTGGAAGGCAATTAAGAAACAGATGTAATCAAACAAATAGCRAAGAATGACTTGCATAATACCACTACTGTAGTTCTGGATCTACTTGTAAAACCAAGTTTTTCAGATTTGTACTTTTTCAGGATTTCTGATCACTTAGGCTTGTGGGTAAAGTGCAGAAACTGAGCTATTGARACTACATTATGGGAAAAACTAATAAAATGAATAGCAACAGAAAGGAATTGGACAAAAAGTAAATGAATATCTAACTTGGAAGCAAGACACTGAGGTAAGCYTCTTGTGCTTTTTTTGTAATTTGGAAAAAGGAAAGCATAAGTATTGAAGGGCTCATGAAGTGCCAGGGAAAGTAAGGTTCCCTCTTTTGTGGGAATTTTAGGATTTATGGTGATAGAATGTATGCCAATTAGTTTAAAAAGTAGCTTGAATGTTATGATTTTTTTTTCTTATTGATACCTGTACTTGCATGCCTAAGTAGTTCTATACCCTGTCAGTTTGAGACCTGTTGTAGGACACGTATATACATTTATATACAGTTTAAATGAATACCTGTCTGAAATGGCTTTATTCATACAGCTTTTCTGATGGAGGAAAAAAATCAAGCTGATGCAGTTGTACTTGCTGCACTCTACTATCCTTAATGCCACAATATTCTATTTAGTGAAGGCACTATATCTGTATTTGCTAGAAGCTATAATTAAGCAATTGCCAGGTCTTGTGTCCCTGTCTGCTCCCTGATAAATGGCTTCATGTTTCCATTACTTCTGCTGGACTCTTTCTGGAGAAGCCCATTGTCTGCATTTTTCTCTAGAGTTATCACTAAATTCTGTATGTGACTTTGCTTCTTGTAACAGTTTGTTCAAAATGTGTCTAGATCTGCTACAAATTTTCTGGGTTCAAATACTAAACTGAAAATCAAAACAAATGTTTGCTCCTTCAAATTGACATTACATTTCTGGAATTCTTGGCTGGTAGCACTGGGCATGAATTTCATTTAACTCTGTATCAAACAGTAATTTATACACATTGTATATTCAAGTAGATTCAAATGATAGCAAGCCCAATCATTCTCCATATGCTGTTTAAGAAAATTACACCAAGTGTAACATGGGTTGATGGCATTGCGAATGGTAGTTCTCAGTGCCCCAACGAATGGGATCCCCCTGTGGTAGCTTTATACAGATCTGTTGTCAGAGATGGTCCCTGTGACGAAGAGCTCACAGTTTAAGATGGTGTGTGGTGGATGTGGTAAGGACAGAGAAGAGTAAAATATGTTATATGACTGAATTTTTTTTCTACTCTTTCTCTCTTGGGCTCAAGACAATAAATTACATGAGTGAAAGCTTTTTGGGGGAGGGAAGATAAAAAAGGGAGACTGAAGGATGGGGCAGGATGAAGGGAGGACTCAAACAAGTAGTATCAGGCAGAGAGATAGTCTTAACCTGTCTCTGCCTGTTTACTGTTTTATGACTTGTGCTTTACTGCTGCTAGTTTTGTGAACTTTCCCTTCACTGGCAGGCCTGAGGTGGGATGCAGAAAGGGACATCAGCTGGGTCTGCTGCTTTCTGTCTGACTGGATTTTGTCTCTGCATTCAAGTCCAAGACTCTATCCTCTATCTTCAGACAGAGTGTGTGTGTGTGTGTGTGTGTGTGTGTGCTTGTTTTGAGGGGAGGGGAAAAACACACCCCCACCCCCACCCACCCACCCCACAAAGTTTCAAACTGCCTCAACCTTCTGTGCTACTGCTGGGAGAAGGAAGCTTCATGCAGACCACGGGCGGAAAGCAGCTTGTTCTTGTGAGATGCCTGCTTTTAACCATTTAAAATCAAGTGTCGAGATGGGGGACAAAAATCCCGAATTTCCTTTTTGTAGGGACTAGTTTTGTAGCAGATAGCCTGTTTAAACTTGCAGGAGACACTCCACCAAGCAGCAGTAGGTTCCGCTAGGTTTCGTTACACAGCCTTGCCTTGCGTTCCTGGCCCAGCTTTCTCACCCGGGGCTAAGTAGTTTGAAAGGCGGTAGGGTAAAACGCAGGGTGACTGACACGGCCGGATGCCTTCTTAGGAAAGGCGCTGGAAGCCAAGCCCGGAGCCAGGGCAGCAGGCTGGGACCGAGAAGGCAGAGAGGCCTGCGGGAGGTGAAGCCAGTCACAGCACCCAAGTCCCACCTTTTCAAGCTTCACAAGCGCGGGCAGCGGGGCCCTGTCGTGGCCCCTCATAGCGCCGCGCTGCGACAGGCGCCGCCCGCCAAGGGGCGGTTAATGGCGTCTGCCGGGGGGGGGGGTAGGTCGTCCCTGAGGGGGCACCGAAGGCTGAGGCGAGCGCAGGGCGCCGCGGCGGGAGGCGGCGCCCTCCCCTGAGGGGAGGGGGCGACGCCACCGGCGGGGGAGGGGCGGGGCCGCCCTGCGCGCCTCCCGTGCGCGCACCAATCAGCGACCGGGAAGCGGGGCGGGAGGGGGAACGTGAGATCAAGGCGCCAAACCGCCCTTTCTCTGCCGGCAGCTCTGCCAATCGCAGCAGAGCGCCGTCTCCCTTGTCCCGCCCCTGAGGGCAGAGGGCCAATGGGAGGCATTACCTCTACGGCCGCTCAGCCAATCGGCGACGCAGGTGGAAAGCACCCGCCCCCCCGCGCCCGCCCACAGCCCCCGGAGGCGAGGGTCGCGGCGCCGGTGGCCCCTGCCATGGGGGCGGGAGCAGCACCGGGCGGCCTCCCCGTTGTCTCCCGCCTTGTGGGGCTTGCTGGGCACTGCCAGCCATGACGCGGCCGTTCGGCGCGGGCTCGCCGTCGCCGTGCCCGCCCGTCACCACGTCCCGGCGCCATTTTAGGCCGGCGGTCGCGGGTAGAGAGACCGCCCGGGACTGCAGGTAACGGGGCGGCAGAGAGACCAGCGGGGAGACGGAGACGCGAGTGCCGGCAGCGGCTGCGGGGCCGAATGGCGCCCCGCCGGCGGCAGCGCCCGTCTGAGGCGACGGCGGCTCCCGGCATGCAGTGCGCGGCGGGCGGGGGCGGCTCT
>NW_028185084.1:23205-62257 GCF_003343005.1 Rhea americana | reverse complement strand
CGCCGCCGGCCGCGGCGCGGGGCTTGGGGCGCTTTCCCGGCCCCTGCCCCTCCGGTCGCGCCGCCGCGGCAGCTGAGGGCTCGCTTGTCCCCCGCGTGGGAGCGCGCTGCGTTGGTGCGCGCTGCGKGGCTGGCGGAGCCGGTAGGCCCCGTCTTCTGCCCTTGTTTTCATTTGATGCTGCTAGTTCAGAGGCCGCGATGAACGGTGGCCGGTAGCTGGGGAACCTGATAGGCGTACCGAGAAAACGATACCCAGCCAAAGACTGGCCAGCATCTTCGGCATGTTGTTCCAGTTAGGAGTCCTCCCTCGTGCGTGGAAGTCTCACATTTCAGTGTTTGTTGGCAAGTCTGTCTTTTGAGCTCGGCTTCAGCAGTTCAGGTGTAAAGAGAGCTTCAGTTGTCTTTAAATCTGCTCTTAATCCTGTTCTGGCTGTGGACTGTTAATGATGTTGCAGGAGAAGGTCTCTAATGAAGGCAGTGGTGGTTGGTGGCAGTTTTTAGATGTGATAAATCTGTCGAGCTGTTGCACATCCAAGTTCTACTAAAGACTTGGTAAGACTTTCATAGGCTGCTGAGTTAGGTAAGTTTTATTCCTTGCAGCATGAAGGAAGTCTTGAGTTCTTATGTCATAAGCAGCACCTTGTTTTGTTCTGTGTCCACTTTTGTTAGCGCTGACCTTTGGAGGAAAGGGAGGAGTTAAAACTTCAGTTTCTTTTTTGTGTTGCTTCCTGCCTGGGAAACTGAAACTACTACCAAGGATTTGTTTTTGCTGCCTATCAGTTTTTCAAGACATCTTTCATCTAACGAAAAACTTGTATTCTTTTATATTGTGGTCGTGTGGAAGACAGTTATGAAGTTTTAGGTATGACTTTCTCGTTTGTTTTTTTGTTGTTTCTGTAGTGGTTTCTAAGCGGTTTCATTTTGTCAGAGACTTAGTATTTCTACTTTGTATGACTTTGCTTTTTCTGAGCTATTGATGTTGTTGTTTCCAGCATGGATTTTTTTTTTAAAAAAAAGTACACCTTTTTTTTTTTTATCCTATCACAGATAGCCATTGATATGGCTGTAAAAAATAATTATTTTTGARGAGTTTGTTGGGTTTCATCTGCTTAACAAGTGAAAGTGTTTTCTCTTTCCTTCCTTAAAGGTGTTGTGCCCTTAATTCTGAAAGGTGTGCTTCCTGCATCATCATGTGTTTATGGTTTCTTAACTCTTTTTGTCCAGAGGTTTTTTAGTAGTCTCTCTGTTGTCTTACTTAAGATGAGAATTTCACAAAAAAGGTTGAATAATTTTTAGTGATGGTAAGTATGTTTTGCTGAACATATGTATTTTGCTGGAAAGCATAAACCAAAGCTATGCTTTGATGAAAAAGGTATGTTAAACAATTGCACAACATTTCCTTTCATATCATGTAAAAGAATGAGAAACAGAGTATTACTTCACCAGTTTTTCAGCCTTGAAGGGCTGATTTAACTTCTTAGTAAAACATTAATGGAAATATTCATGGAAACAGCCTGTGAACAGGTATGGTCTTGTTCACATGGAAAATTGCATGTTCTTTTCATGTTTTCATACCTGTGAGAAGCAAGTTGGAGAGTGCACTAATTTCTCACGTTCCTTCTTGTACTTTTTTTCATCTTTTGCTTTTATTTGAGGTTTCTAGTACACTTCCTTGTCTGAAATACAGTACAGCACTTGAGAAATTATTGTTCTGTTTTTCTTGGACAGTTTCTATTCCTTGCACTTCCAAAAAGCCAAATGGCTAATACAAAATAGAAATTTTTGATGGTTAAGTACCGTAAAACAAACAGCCTAAGGCAGATCACTTTGCTCTCAAGCTTCTAATGCAAGGAGACCCCCCCMCACACACACACCTTTTTCTGAAGATAATGTCTCTGGGCTCTTAGTTGTGTTATACAAGGCTTTATATAAATATGAAACATCTGAATTCTGTTAGAAAGCATTTGCATTTAGAATGAAAAACAATACAGCAGTCAGTGGATGTTGGAGAAAGGTAAGCAGTCATTTGAAATCAGTGGTTGGGGAAAGAAGGAAGAGGACAGCAGAAGACTTTTGGTTTAGTCATCAAGATTCAGTGCAGAGAGGGATCTACAAGGTAACTAAAGATAAGATTTGGACTGCAGGTGAGATCCTAATTTGTAAGGAGAAGCACAGCTGCTTTGTTAGGAAAATGAGTTCTGTAAATCTGTAATGCAGAAAGCCATTGCCGCAGGTTGACTTCCTATCTGCGAGAGCAGCCCCAAGCAGGCGTTGGGAATGTCCTGGGAAGGCCAAGGGGCAGAGAGCACTACCATGAGAAGGGAAGACGAGAGTGCYGGAGCAGAGCACAGTGTAGAACGGAAGGGCAGATCATTCATCAGCACCAGTGACAGTGAATAAGTGCTTTGCAGTTTTGCCTGTTGACTCTTCTGTTGAACAGAAGTTTGTGAACCCTTTTGCGTTGGCATGCTGGAAAAGGTATACGTCAAATCAAGCTGGTGGTGAAAGTAAATTTTTGGCCAGTAGTTTTTCTGCCCTATTCAGAAGGCCAGAAAGACTCTTGTGTGGTCACATGCTCTGACTACCTGTGGCTTTCTTGAGTTACACTATGCTAAAATGCAGTGCTTGATAGTTGTCTGCTTTCTGTATTTGTATGTGCTAAAAACGCAGAAATTGTGTTGGGAAATGTGATAGTGAAAGTAAACTGCTTACAGAAAGATTCAAAATGCAAGTTGAGTTTGAAAAAGTGAGCTGTGGGATCTTCTGGCTCCAACTTCAAAGCTAGTTTTTGAGGCTGTGAAGCACAGTCATAAAGATGCTTTAAAATACTGACTTAGAATCAGTAATAAATAGTTTTACCCTTTTATAATKACTGTTATGCAGGCTGTAACTGTATAACTTTGTGTTTTGGAAAGCAAACATATTTGTAGTTCTTAAGTGTAGGCCAGTATTTTAATTCTCAAATTGTGCATCATTCAGACATTCTGTCCATTCTCTGAAATAAAGTTCACAGAGAAACGCCTTGATGTTCTCACATCCTAAGTATTTTTTGATAGGAAACCACCTCTGGTTTAATGTTCTTAATGATCTTGCTGTGTATGTGTAAAATAAGATGGCTGTAGAATGCTGTTTATGTGTTGGAAGCCAGAAGATACCAGTAAGGTGTATTGAAAGAGATTCCCCTGGCATGTGTGTTCTGTTTTGGGTGGGCAGGGCCAACAGGAGCGCTTGCTGAGAAGGCTGATAAGGTAGGAATTTGCATCCCAGTCTGTCACTAGCTGTATGAAAAAAGCAAGGAACAATGATGCACAAATTGTTTTGGGCATAAAGAGGAAAGTTACAGGGTTAGTTGAACTTTACGACTTGTAGAGCTGTGTAACTGTATTTGATTGCAACTAATAATGCATCGAAGACGGTTTGATCATTGGTGGATGTTGTTGTGGCCATCTCCTTCCACTGTAACACCTTCTTTTCAATTTGTAACTTTTWAAAAGTTGTTTATCCTTCCAGAGTCTGTCTTGGGTGAGATTTTAATAGAACTTAGCTGGAAGTGGCTTAACTGGCATTTTTAGAAGATTTATTTGTGCTTTGGAATGAACTTGTTTGATGGATGGATTTGACATGTAATTTGCTATTCCCTGGAAAAAATAACTATGTTTTCTCATAAAGTAAGGCTATTGAGGAAGAACTCTCAGCTGAGTATGCTCTGTGTAGACTTACTGGAAATTAAGTTCTTTGAAGACAGCATTAAACATGCACATTGCTAGATGTAAGGAGGGTTGTGTTTTTGTTGTTGAAGTTACTAAGGGTATGGATTCAGGTGCTATGGAGAGCTGATTTACTAGATCACAGGTGCTAAAAGAGAGCAGAAGCCAGTTCCCACCACCTTTCTTCTTGCCCCCCATTGTGCTGACACTGGCATTTCCGTGGATAAATAAAATTTGTTAATCTAACAGAAAAATAGAAGTTTTGGGGGCAGTACGTTGAACTAGCAGTTGATTTATTGCATGTAAAATAGATCAGACAGTGTGACTGAAGCCTTAAAAAGAAAAAAAAATGTTACTGGCCGGAGTGTTGACAGTGGGGATGCAGAGATTGTAAAGGAGGTGTTGGTGAGTTTTCTGGAGTACTGAGTACAGCTGAGGTCAGTCCCATTTAAGAAAGATGAGTTGAGCTTGAAGGATTGTAAAGATTTACTTGGATGATGAAAGCAACTGATTAAGAAAGGAGACTGACGGGTTGGCTTTGGACTTGCAGGATATATCAGAAAATAAACTCCAAAATGGAATAAGAGTTTCTAGCATAATATTTCCATAGGAATTGTGAGATAACATCATTCTAGTTTTATTGATGTTTTCTGCATGGGCATTTATGTATTACTATCTTAAGAGATAATACTTACCTTTTTTTCTTCAGAAACCAGTCCATTACAGAGTTCTTCAAACCAGTTTTAAAACAAGGTAAATGTCCATCTTTTTTAAAAGAACATGTTTATATATGAATTTTAATTATATAAAAATGCAGAAGTTTAGTTTAATCTCACTCCAAACTGGAACAACAGTATAACAGGTACAGCTTACCAAATACGTCAAAATAATTTTAGTATAAATAGTATAAAATTAAGTTACACTAATACAAATGTTTATTTTGTTTAATCTCCTTAAATGGGAGTGGTCATTAGTCAAAACTGTTCTCTCACATGTTTGGACTAGATTGTTTATAACAACTGAAGCTGTGGCATAGCTCATGCAAGTCTTACTTGATGTGAAGTAAGCTGTGTAGTGCTAGTGAATATCAAGTGTGATTAAGTAAGTTCATTTTTGGATTGTGTGTATGGGAGAGAAAGAGAGAGGTAAAATATCAAGTAATACAGTCCAATAGGGAAATTATTCTCTTCAGTATTGTGATTGTGAATAATTCATCTCTTCTCTCTTAGACCTTGGCYATAAAGACAGAACTGTGTTGTGCTCACCAGACAGAGGAAATGTAAAAGATGCAGGAGTTGAACTGTCGGCTTTGTGCGTTGAACGATTTGAAAAGAAAATATCCTCTCCAAAGCAAGTTAGAAGAAAAAAGATGCCAGTCCAAACACCACACACAAGTCCTGGGCTAGAAGCCATTCGAAGAGGAGTTAAGGGAAATAAGGACAATGTAAACCTGTTGGAGAACAGCAAAGCGTGCAGAGCATTGAGTTCAGTATATCCTACGGTTGTGATTCAAAAACTCCTCGTAACTGCAGGATCTTCCAGCTGTTTGTTGGCTAAAAAGGATAAAATTGTCAAGCAGGAACAGGGAAGACATGAAAAGTGTCCGAGTGTAACAAGGACACCATTGTCTTGTGGAAATAGTTGGGAACAGAGGACTGACTCTGTGGATCAAGAAGAGACCAGTTCAGACTGTGACAAATGGGTTTTGTCGTTAGAAGCTGGTACTCAAAAAACTTGTGCTGGAAATAATGGCAGTGTGAGCAGCACAGCTCTGTGCCAAAACCCAGGGCATTCTGTGAAATTGCCGTACGCTCCAAGTGACTCTCAATATAGGCTATCACTGGAAGCYCTCTGCAGAGAAAGAAAGTGGGAAAAACATAAAAAGAAACAATCTATGCCACCTCCAGTAAAGCCATTCTCAGGAACAAGTTTATCACATCAGGTATGCTTAAAAAGGTCATTGAGGCTTCAAATCTGTGACACTTTTTAAGATAGGGTAAGGTTCTTCATGCTRCCTTTTCCAGAGGTAGCAGAAGTTTATGTCCTTTTCTAACTTGTAAGCCGTGCTTGGGTAAGCTGATTAAATATTTTAAACTAAATGAGAAAACCTGGCTTGAAAGCAGTCAATTCAAAATGGGGAAATACTTAGGCTGAGTTAGCTTTACACTAAAGCATCAGTTGCTTTACCACAGTTTGCTATGTTCCTAGCTTTTTTTTTTCTAGGAGTCTGTTTGTTTTTGGTATCTATCTGTGTAGCTCTTGTAACAACACTTAAATGCCTACAGTAGCTGATCTGTAAGTTAGCTGGCAGGATAATAAATTTAAACAGCTGGAAATCTGTAATCTAGTATCTGTCTCTTCCCATTGAAGAGTCAAACTCTTTTTTGCCCAACCCAGATACCTGTGATCAGGTCCCTCTTTTTGTGAGCCATGGTGCTTGTGCAACTGAGCAGTGAGCCAGCACATGGTTTAGTGTGTGTGTGTGTATATAAGTCATTCAGTTAAAATACACCCCCTCCCTCCCATGATTTAAAGTAATTGCATTTAACAGACTACCCTGTGTGTGTTGAATCCTTTGTGTGTTTTGACAGGCTAAGTTTGATAGTTAATACTTCCTTTGCTTAACAAAGTTTTAAATATAGTTACAAAATCATATTGGCAGTTTTGGTCACTCTGAGATGAGTGGACTTCCTCCTGTTCCCTGTATAAGCTTTCCCGCATCCTCAGCTGGTTCATCTCTGAATTGTTTCACATACTGAGATAAAAAAGCTCTCTTTCAACTTATGGTTGACTTAGCCCTTCAACCGACTCTGGTTTTATCTGCCAACTTGTGGACTGCACCAAATTTGTCTGTCTTTATTTATTTTTACCAAATAGAAAATATTTGAAAATCTTTTTGTTAAATCTGTTTTTATAGATTGTATTGGGTTGTGATCTTTAAATGGTTTATTTTAAATTAAAAAATATCGTGCTTTTAATTTGAAATAGCCTATTTATAAAGAAATAGATAAGTGTTTTTCTTCAGTGGAACAAAAATTTGCTGTGTAGCTGTGTCAGGAAGAATTTTCTTTGGAAGGGACTGGGTAAAATGCTTTGATTCCCCTCTCTTGATGATAAGCTTGAGTGCCATGACAGTTCCATCAATGGAAATCGATGCAAGCTTGAAAATGCAATGAAATTTAATTTGTTACTATGTTGTAGAGGAAATATTTTGTTACAAATAATCATGTTCTTCATAGTGCAGTTTAGGGAACAGCAGTGATACTGTTTTCCTGCCTGACAGTTTTCCATTAGTTAAAGTTGCAGTTAGTAGCAGTTCTGGTTTGTACACTTAAGCCACAATACTTGAATGGAAATGTAAATGGTCCTATTAATTATGTTGTGTTTCATTCTAGGTTGAATTACTTACACTTTCTTTCTTTACCAACCAAGTGCTTTAAAGAGTAGTTGGTTACTTGCAAGGAAGATGATTGTGTGTGCCTCTAAAAATGTTATGAATGGAACGTAAAGATTGATTAGCTTGTGTCTTCTTAGCACSACCCCACTCCAATATTTCCTTCTCTGTAGTTACCATCTTTTTATTATCCAAGTTCCTCATACCTCTTTTGAGGAAAACCACCTGGGCCATGTCTCTTGGATAGCTCAGGGAGGCAAGAATGTAATTGCATTAATTGTCACTGAAGGTAGAGAGATTTAGAGTCAGAGGCAGATCTAAAGAATAGGTATAAAATCTGTGTTTGGAGCAGTTCTTTTGGTGAGATCTTTGTAGCTGTGTTTTAAGTTTGTCCTGAAATAAAGTGTAGTATCATGTTTATGGAGGGGGGAAGGAAGGGAACAGACTGTGCTGAACTCAACACTTGACACAGGACAACATCCTGTTTTAAATGATTAAATTATGCCACTAAYATTTTGTCTCCTCTGTCTTTATTTTTAGGGAAATGGGTGTCCCTTGAGAAAAAGATCCCATTCTGTTTCATGGGAGACTACCTCAGGTAGAAGCAGTGCTGATAATGTGGAATTAATTAATCGGGTTCTTCATTTAATGTCTTTTATGTTTWGCTACTACACTTGTGTAGCTGAAGTAGCTGAACTCTTTACTTTTGATGTATATTATGAGAGTCATGAGCAAGGAAAATGAAGTTGAAAGTGACCTCATAAAGAGGATTATTTTGGTAATGTGATTCAGGTGRCTAGAACAGTTTTCAGGGATCCTACTGTAGTGACAGCAGTTAAAAGTAGTTGTAATTAATTAGCAGAAGTCTGTAGAATTTAATATACTTTTTGGAAATGATCTGATGCAAGTCTGTTTTAAAGAATAAATCCAGTTAAACTATTTCTAAACTATCTCAAAAAAATGAATTGCTCTCTGGTCAGGGTTATTTCTGCTATATGGGCAAGCCTAAAGTAATTTGGGATTTCAGTGAAAAACAAGTGCTAAATAACTTAATGAGAAGTGGCCTTTTCTCTCTCTCTTTGTCTCAAGCCTGTTATAGTTTTGACTGATTTTATAAAATTGGTTTACTGTTTTTAAACACTTCCCTTAGATGACTCATCTCAGTCAAAGCATACTTCAAAACCTGAGGCATCTTCTCCAAATCTAGTGAGACTGTCATCTGAAAAAGCCACCGTTATGTGGAAAAGCCAGTCTTTTCCATCACTCTGCCTTAGTTCTAAGATGTCTTCTAGGCCATCCAAACAAAAAGACTTTCCTGGAAAAAGAAAACGCACTGCCATGAACTTGGAAGCAAACAGTTCAAATCAATCTGCGGTAGCAAGTTTGGATGACTCTCTTTTTAGTAGATCATCTGAACAATGCAGAAATACGAAGTCTGACTTTGTGAAAAACAGCCTCTTAAAGTCTCCGTGTAATGGTGTTGTGCAACTCACAGAGACTGCTGCTCTACCCAGACATGATTCTACTCTTTTAGAGGAATATCTTGACTCAAGCCATGAAAATGAGAAAAATGATTCCCCCCCTGTAGGTTTGTCATCTTCRTATTCTGCACACAGTCCTAATAAAAATAACCATGTTTCTGTTGTGGATACCAAAGAGAATCAATTGCAGGTGACCCACTCCTGCTTTTTCTTGGAAAAGTCTCTTTCTCAGGAAAAGACTACTGTGTTGCCTTCTYTCCACCACTTAATTCAGACAAACACTGTATTCACAAAAGACATGAAATCTTGTCTTCAGAATGACTTATCTCAGGTATTGAATGCTATGAAACAGCAAGATGGAAAAARACTAGAAAGACCTGCACTTTGTGAAGCTGATAGTACTGAACTTGGCAACAGTTTACCAAAACCTAAAGGAAAAACATTAGAAAGTAGTTCCAATTTGCATTCAGTGGACAGTTTTGGGAAACTTGCACTCTCAGAAGAGGTTGCTAAAATTGCTCCCTGTTCATTACCTTTTAAAGAAGGATGTGTAGGAAGCAGCCAAATGTCTTCGCAGCTCTCAGGAGAGTTGAAAGTTGAAAAAACCTGTATAGCAACATCTAAGCTGAACAGCAAATCAAAGAGCAGCATTGACAGTGAAGATGAGAATTTGGACTGCGATCTAGATGATGATGAWGAWGAAGAAGAAGAAATATTCTTGCCATTACAAGAAATTCTGTCGTCAAGTCCCCAGCCAGAGATGGGAACCGTGGAAGGAGACTGTCTTGAGAATCTTTCGCAGGACACCATGAGTCCATCACCAAAGCTTCCTGTAAGTGGCAAAAAAAAAAAAAAAGCCTCACATCAGCTTTGTTATGCTGTGGTTTGGTGGCTTGCTTTTTTACTTTTTGGTATGATTATATGTGTGTTTGTATATTTTGTATATTTTAAATGCGTGAAAGCTCAGGAGTATTTGCCTTCAAAACTACTTACCAGCCTAATTGCCTATAGTGTACAGTGGAATATAGTCAGCAAAAAAGTGCTTGTTATTACACTTGTMCTTGGAATGGCTGAATGATTCATACGATCAGATTATGGTTGCTGAATTCCTTTTGGTGGTTTTCAGGAGTTTTTCATTTTTGTTTTCCCCCTAAAGAAAAAGGGGAGAGATTATATTTAGATGATGTATGGGATTTAATGTTTTCATCTTTCTGATCAGGCAAGATTTTTGACTTGAACTGGTTTATCCTTGTCAATGATTTGTGCTTCTCAAAAATCTGAGTTCTTGATCGCTAAGCGTGGTATTTTCTTTGAGGTCCAACTATTGGAGTTTGAATTTCATGGTGTTTCAAACAGTTGAATACCTTCTGCTCACAAGTGATGGATGGAAGAAGTATTTGAATTTCGATTTACAGGATATTATGGTGATGAATTAATCTGTATTTTTAAAAGCTAGCTATTTGTTCAAGAACAGCACGGCAGATAGGTTGCTATTTTAAAGTTTTATGGTAAATTAATGGTTTAATATTTTCATTTGGAAAGTGCTATATTAGAACTTAATGTAGCACTCCTAACAAAGCTGATACAGTTTGGAAGTGAATGCATTTGAATAAAATCTTTCAAAGTAAAAAATAAAGCTGCAGTTCACAGAATAACTGTATAAATACTCTTTCTTTTCCCGTCTCCCATTTCTAAATCCTCGATGTTTATTATGTTGACCTTTTTTTTTTAAGTATCTCCATAGGCAGATGTTGAACAGCTGTAATTATTTTATCTGACCTCACCATTAGTTATGCAAGCACATTATAGGTGGAAATTTTTGTGGTCATGTCTGTATTTCCCAATCTGAACTAGTATGGCTACATAATTAGTGGTTAAGACTGATAAACAGACACAGCCTAGATGTAGCCTAGGGGCATATATGGGTCCACAAACATTTGACTTACCCTGTTTATGTGTAATTATGGCCAAAAAAGGCAAAGAGTTTAAAAACTTTCCCAAAATTTCCGTGACCATGACTTTTGCCTGTACTGTCATTCCCCTCTTCTTTTATAAGAATGAGCATATGTGCAAATTGGAGCAAACTCTGATTCTTTAGTTGTTCAAAAGTCATTTTAGACATATTAACCATGTTTAAAAAAAAAGGGGGGGGAGCTTCAACTTTCTCCACAAAAAGTTGGTCTTTCAGCACATGAAGTTGAGTGTGGGGCCTGTCGCCTTACAAAAAGACTGAAAGATGTGTTTACATCTTGTGAATTTTGTCCCTGTTTAAGTCAGAGAGTAACGCTTTTGGGCATTTTGTGACATTTGAAAAATGTCTCTGTATACCAAAAATTAATGCTGTGTCAACTGTTCTTTTATTAGCAGGTTAGCAGGTGGACACTAACTTCCTAAATTAACTTCTATTTCTTCTGGGTAATAGAAAGTCCCCGTAGGAGTATGTGCTCATATTTAATTGTATTCTCCTTCAGTAAGGAAGCTTACAAAAGAAAATTTATCCCTAGGTAAGGGTTTCTAGTTAAAGAAGATGGTGTTGGAAGGTCACTGTCCAAAGAATTGAAATCTGGCTATGAAASGTTGCAAGTCTGTTTTATTTGCTATTGGATGAATAAAATTCTGGCTACTGAAAATCAAGCTAATTGTGCTAGCAGTTAAGACTTTTTAAACTATGTTTACTAGCTTTCTAACTTGGTGCTGTATTAGGATTTTGGTGAAAAGCTTTGTTTTATCTGATTTTTGAGGTGATTTGGTAAGCATTGTAGTGTTCGCTCCTTAGGGAGTGGTGAAACTACTAAAGATGCACTGAATTATTTTGAGAGTTTCCTGTCCCATGTACAAGAATGAGGATTTCTAGGGTCTAAGTGGATTAAAAATAGCAAAGCTGTGATGTAAAAGAAAACTTCTGATGCTGTAAATCTCCAGCTAACCTAAAAAATAGCATTAGCAGGCAGAGAAGCTGTGGTTTGCTTTGCTATTCAGATCCAGTCTGAAGCACAGTGGAGCCCTGATCTTTGGGTGATGTTTGCAGTGTTGCAGAGCTAGAAAGAGCAAATAATTTCCAAAGGTCCAAGTACAGCTTTTAAAAGTGGCTTTCCAGCTTATGGTGAGGATTTAAAAGTATTTAGGCAATTGATTTCTAAATGTAATTGCTGAGAGAGGTTTGACCATTATATAATTCTCAAGTGACTGAAATCTAAACTGTGAATCATCCCGTTTTTCAAGATCTCCTTTGCATTTTTACCCACAGGCAAAATACCCCTAAAATAGAAAGGGGTTAATAGATTAACATGTTTATTGCGTAGTAGTGATGCAACTGATAGCTTTTCATGTATGTTATTTTTACATATCTCATTTCATTGACAGCTTTCTAAGCCTCCTGTTGTTAGCCAAGTGTCATATGTGAACAGCTTAGAGCATCTCTTGAAGGAGAAAGAAGAATCTAAAAGGTTAGTTTTTTAAAGATGCTTTTTAAAAAAATAGATGGAGTTGTGGAAGCTTTGGTGTACTTCGTCTTCCCCGAACTGGCTGTAGTTTGGATAGCAGCAAGCTGAGGTTTGCTTGCCAATGCCACTAACATACCTCTGGCTGTATCTACAAGGACTTTTTAAGTGTAAAAGCTGATTGATATTCTCCCAGTAAACAATACTGAGTGACTTGTGATACACCAGTCTGCCCCGTTAAGAACTAGACTGAATTTACTGATGCTTTTGTTGTAGGTCACTGAGCCAGCTAACAGCTGACAGGCATGAAATAAAATTATTTGCATAGACAGACTATACTGGTTTCTTCAAAGCCTTTCGTAGCTCAGTTTTAGTTTCCAAACTTGTTTAGACTTTGTCAGTATCTGAATAGTTAAACAGTGTAGTGGATAGAGCTAATTGGGTTTCTTGCAAGAGATCTTTCTAGTAGGAGACCTAATGTGGTATATGTACTCATGTCAATTGGTGATGAGTGTATATGCTATTGACTTCTGTTGAATCTGACCCTGTGACTATGGACTGACTGACTGTGGAGCAGCAAATGCTCATTCATAAAATTGATTGTATTTTTTCAACTTCACATTAGTATTTTATTTGTAAATAAGAAATCCATCCAGAAGACTGAAAGTTAGATGCAGTTACAAAAGTATTTGTCAGAAGCTGGTTGAATTACTTGTCTCTGACAAACTAGAGATTGAATGTGCTGTTAGAAATTCTTTAGGCATTGGGAACTGTCCGCTTAGTATCTTGGAATAACAAACTACTTGATTTTTTTCCACGGTTGCAATGTGTCTTGCATGTTTTTGCTGTGCGTGGTTGGCTACTGACTCCTGGATTCACATTCAGAACTTTGAATTTTATTTTCTTCTATTGTAGATACCGACCAGTAATGATATGTTCTGCTATTACTCTTATTGCAGGGTAGATGAACTAGAAAAGCGGTTACAGGAAGACATACAGGGAACAGAAACAAATTCTTCAGATGGAGAAGATGAGGAGGATGCCAGTGCTGATGGAGATCTTTCAGAAGAACATAGGTCCTTCCTACTCTGAAACCACTTAAATCTAGTTCTTTGCTTTCTTTTTAGCCTTTTTTCCCAATCTTTTTCTTATTCTATCTGTTGTTGTTAGTGCATCTAATGTGAACCRTTTTTATCATCTTCTCTTTTTCTTACGTTCCAGTGTATTTTCTTGGCAGTTAAAGTTGAATTAGATTAAAATACAGTTAACAGATTTGACATGTTGAAACATCATTGAAGATAACTGTCTCAAACAGCAAATAAGCCTCTCAAAATTTAAATTCATAAAAGCAATTTTGAACATTACAGGGCATTTATACAGAGATTTTCAATAACGGCTCATGCCATACCTGACTACCATCCTGGAGAAGATATATTTGACTTAGCAACATCTGGAAAAATCTTCAATCAGAACAATCTTGACTTGAGGAACTTTTATTTCATACCTCAAAATCCTATAGAAAAACTCCTCCTTAGGTAAGAATGTCCTTTTTCACACTGCTGTGTTTATTCACTGTTAGAGTTAGCAGTTTTTAAGACGAAATCATGCCTTTGCAAGGAAATGAGCTTTGTCTTAATGTGTAGGCAAAATGGAATCCCTGTTCCAGGAATTCTCTCCAGGTTAGGTTTACAGAACAGTGAATTTTTACTCAAAACATCCTTCTTTCCTCCTCAAAAATTCTTGAGAAAACACCTTTGGTTTTAAATGAAGACACAGAACTGAAATATTACAATGAACAAAAGCTTAACTATCCCAAGTTGGGAAGAAAACCTCTGTTGTGGCTTTATTTGTGACTTGGTTCCTGTTGCAATATGTCTGAAAGCTGAAAGACTTCTGCATGTCTTTGTCCTGTAAAGGCCTGGGACTTAGGAGTCCACCTAATGAGGATTGCAGAAAGTCACAATTTCTAACATTTGCTAGATTCAGTCACTGAAGTAAAAACTGTGTGCGTGGATATACACAATGAAAGTAGTAGGGGATTTGTATTGTGTGTTTGTGAGGCTATCGGGCTACAAATAGTAGGCCAAATTCTTGCCTAATATCACAAATGAAAAATTCCATTAACTTTAGTGGAGTTTTATTCCAAACTGGCATCAGTGGATCTGAGAGAATTGGTGTAATCTTAAAGGATTCTGTATGCACWTGTGTACGTGCTGTTGTGCGTGTGAAGGGGAAGAGTGGTTTCTCCTTGTACGTAGAGGAAGAGTTTGTGATTTACTCCTTTACCCTCAGGCCTCCTTATTGGTATGATTTGGCGATCACAAGGATGTAAGCTTCAACAAGTATCTTGTAAATCAGTGGCTAGAGGAAGGAGTACCAAATGAGTTGTCTCTTGCAAAAGGCAATTACGATTTAATTGCTTATGCATTTTGAAGCCAGCCAGCTGCCCAGTTGGCACATACTGGCTGTCCAGTTTTGACACGGCCTGGAAGCCACTGAATCAAGTGCCACTTGCTCAGTCAAACAGATGGATGAAGTTAGGTCTCTGTTTTGATAGATACTGAGGACAGAGGTGGATGAAGCAGGATATGTGGGAAGTTGTGTTTCATTAGTTCAKTTGCTTATGGCACAACATTCTAATGGAAACTGAAACTAAAAGAATTTAGTACAAGAAAATGTAAATGTTCTGCTCTTCTATTGCTTTTTTCACCTCATAGATTTATACAGCAGAACTAGACTGAACCTTTTAAATTGTTTTGTGTTGTGTCCAGATTCCTTATTTAGAGATTATTTAAAAATTTCCCACAAGGTTCTCTTTTTCTAAATGGGTTGATAAAGGTCACTGAATAGCAAATAAGTTTATTCACTGGTCTGAGCATATTGATCCACAGGCAAAATGATTCATGCTACAGTAGTGTAAATCAATTTTTTGAAGCTGTCATTCTATAATAGTACAAATATTTCCAAATGATATGGTATGTCTTTTTAGAGAAAAAGATAGTTGTTCTAAGTTTACAATCTTTTTAAAGATATTGCCATGAATA
This sequence comes from Rhea americana, assembly GCF_003343005.1. NCBI lineage: Eukaryota > Metazoa > Chordata > Aves > Rheiformes > Rheidae > Rhea > Rhea americana. The sequence continues at coordinate 47,192 of NW_028185084.1, read as the reverse complement.
AGGTATAATTACTATAGTATTTTGTATTAATTAGTCAAGAGCATCAGTCTGTTACGGATGTTCAGATCTCTTACTATTGATGATCATCTGGGATAGAGGAAGTTGGTATGCTTTTGTAAAAGTGATGATTGAACCACTAATAGGTTCTCTCCTTTCCCCCCTCCTTCTGTCTTTGTCTTACAGTTCTAATGCAACACAGCAGCTTTCTCTAGCTATTCATGGCTTTCTAAGTTCTGCTTACAGTTGTGTCTTGTGTCCCATACCAATTCTAAAGTGGCTTTTCCAGGTAAGACCTATACTATTCCTGCAGTTCTATTGTATTTGAATATAATAGTCATCTTAGAAGCCAGTTGTAGCAGAAATAATCAGGACAAATTTGTGATTCTRTTGCATTACATTAGTAACAGTTTAATAAATCTTCTTTCTGGTTCTTAATTGTTCTTCAGTCTGAAATACTTTGATTGATCCTCTTTTCATAAAACACTAAGGATAGTTTCTCCCTGTCTGAGTGATTTGAAAGTTGTATGTCCCTGTCCATCATCATACACGGTACTTCATCTGGAAAGGACACAGTGCTTGCTAGGTGAGAAGAGATCTCAGGATGTTAATAGCATGGGCCAAATGACAGGAATGTTACTTTTTTTTAGGTTGGAAGGGAATTAAATTATGTGCAGGAGTATGYAAAAGTGTCGTTCTATATATATCGCCTTTTAAATTATCAAAGATATCTGGAATACCAGATAATTTTTGTCCAGAAGAGGTCATTGTGCGTCATGACTCAGAAGCTCAGAGTCACTCTCAGAGGAGAAGGCTGTCTGCCTTCTAGATGTCTGTGGCAGTATAAATCCCCAGGGAATTTAGGTTGTTCTGTCATTTCTTTATGAGAATGCCCTTCTCCTATCTCTATTCCATTATTACTTACTGAATTCTAACTGTGCCTGAAACGAAAAATAAAAAGAGGATGCCTGTGAGATTGCARCCTAGTCTGCTGACTGGCTTTCTGCTTTTGCCAAAAGAAAAATGTTTTGCTCCTCTATCTCCTTCCCTTTCGCTAGGACCAGATCGCGTTCTGGATCTTCCTCAAATAAGGAGGAACTGTGAGCTAGTTCAGTTTGCTCACAGAATAGAAACTCTTCCCACGCTTGTTGGATAGAAAAAGAAGCATTTCCACTGGGCTAGTGAAGTGCCTCTGGAAATGTGAAGTGCATTTCGTGGTTGTATTTTTGTAGTTCTGTGTACAAATAAGAATTTATTATTTCAGTTTAGTATTGCACATGTTCGTCTTGCCCATGGGTAGAAAGTCAGCTCTCAATTGCCCCCACTCCTGGTTAAAGRGAAGATTAATCTGATCATGGATGAAAATGGGTTCCAGAAGGGGATATGGTATTCTCCATTCTCTTATTCCTTTGTACCTTCTTCTGAATAGACGTATTCAACTTGGGGTTGCAAAATTCTGCAAGGAATTTTTAAGTATTCCTGCAATTTGTGCACTGCTTGGAGTAATCCATATTCTCTTCTCCATGTATCTTGCTTTTAGAGGCTTTGGTATTTGTTTTCTGTTAGTGTTTGTTTTTCTGTTGTACCAAAGAGTTGGTGTGTTATTAATTTAAAAAAAAAATGCTATCATGTAACTCAGTGTTTGACATGTGGCTTCTTTTCTCTCAACAGATGATGTCTGTTCATCCTGACTACTGTGTTTCCACACAGATATTAGACAAATTGATGGAAATAACACTAARAAATGGTGAGTGTTTGAAAAACAGAAAAGAAAATTGACTGAACAAAGGCATTTTCTTTCTCTTAAGCATGGAAAGATGATGGGGAGTAGGGGAAAGGCACTGTCTCTGTTCTGTGGATCTGGAATGCTTTTAGGTTATTCTGTTACTTAGTGCAGGAGTTGGTCTTCACAGAGCATACACAAGCTGTGCCTCAGCATGTGGTCTTGGCATGTATTTGCAAAGCAGTGTGCTAGATACAGAACCTTTTAAACACACTTTTGTTCTTGCACAGCTAGAATTAACCTTGAAAAGAGCCCAGTGTGGCTGCTCAAAAGTTTACTCTCCTTTCCTCCCTGTCTTCTATTTTGGAAGTTATAGACATTCATTTTAGAGCTTAAGGACTACAGGATGGTTTTCACATAGTCATACCCAGTGTGTAGTTCTGTGTAGTTTTCTTTCTGGGTATATAGCAAAAGCAAAAAGAATCATTTGTACRGAAACATTTTCAAGAGTCTGCTTCAGCCCACACTACTGTTCTTTTTCTTGTGTTTTGCCTTCTTTCATCTCTATTCTCAGAGACTTCTCCAGTACCAGTTCCTTTATGTGTTCTCCATGTCTTTGCTTCATTCAGATCCATCAAAAGTCACTAGCTCATTTAAGCCTGCCAGTTAACTTTGTTAAAGTAATGCAGTTCCCTTGAAATACTTGATCAGGTCTATCCAAATTATTCCACGTATTTGAATCTTGTTGTGCAGTAGGATTATGTAGCCTCCTTTGTTTTATGCTTTGCTGGCAGCAGGCTTGTTTCCAAGTGAATGGTTGGTCGATGTGCACTCTTAAGAATTAAGACTGGGAGAGATCTCAGCAGATCCTCTAACCTTTTCATTTCCCTCACAGCAGGATCAAATCTGCTACAGTTGCTCCTGAAAAGTTTGTCTAATGACTTTAAAACTGCCAACTATGGAATCTCCAAACCATTCTTAAACACTCTGTTTCTGTGCCTGAGGACGCATTCCTCTCCCCCCCTCCCCAAATTGAACATTGAGATCTGAACCTGTAGGGTCTTGAGTGTTACATTCCATTACATTTCTCTTTTTCTTACAGACTTAAGACACTAAAAATGACCCAATTCAGAATTCTATTGACTTCTGTYACTGTTTGGAGAACACTGCATCTAGTGTCATGTCACCTTGCTAGTTTAGCAGTCTAAGAGTATCCTGTATGTAGTTTGCAGATACATTCAGATGTGAATCACAATATAAACGAGCGCTTTTTGCAATGAGCATTGTTACTTAATTCTGTCAAATGAGTGAATTCCATCTATTTAGTACTTCTGTTCTAGAAGCTCTGCCTGTTTCCAAATCTTATTTAGCACTACTTCCAGTCCTATTATAACGCCCTCTTACCTGTGCCTATGCAGAACAGTAATTTACACGTTCTGTTAAAAGTAAATTTTACCTCTTTCTTTGTGGTACTGTCTGTGATGAAAGAGAGCTATGAGGGGAAAGAGGTGGAACTTAAAGTAATTCACCTATTACATACGCGAGAGGTTCCCTTACTTTGAAGTGCTGTGTTAAACCACCTCCTTACGATTCTTTCTGAAAATAATGTATCATCCAGTGCTCCAACAAATCTTCTGAGGTTAGAGCTAGTAGAATCGATGCAGGCTGAGCACATTTGTTTCCCTTGAAAGGAACTGATGCTGAAAACTAAATTTAAAACTAATCCATTCCATGTCTTTTACTTGTAGCTTCCATCAGTGATGAACAGTCTAAACCATGGATTCCTTCACTAGCTGATGTGTCAGCTGTTTTTGTCAATATGGGTGTTGCGTTTAGATCTCTCTTTCCATTGCAGCATCTTCAGCCCAACTTTAACGAGTGTGATATTTTGTAAGTGTTTTCCTTTTGATATTTATTGCTTAGATCCAGTGAAATCTTGTGCTTAGAATGTAGAATCAGAAAGGTCTCCTTCCCCTCACCCCTTCCATCATGCAATGCTGCTCTTTAAATTCTAGACACAGGCTTCTTAAGAGTAAGTAAGTCAAAACTTAAACAGTTTCTGCCAGGTAAGAACCGCAAATCGGAGGGTTATTCTTTCTCCTATAGCTTCCTAGTGGAGACTTACAAGAATTGTTGCCTAGAAGACTGGGCAGAATTATAAGCAAATGATTGCATTTTTTACATAGATGTCTACTCTGTAACTGAGGCTGTTTCTGATTTAAAGGCATTTTAAAACAATTTTTTTCTTCAGTTTAATGTAATTAAGCTGTTGTAGGCTTTCTAATTGTTAATTTACTGATCAGATTAGCCTCTCTTTTATTAGAAGTCATATGCAAGAAACAATGGGTAAAAACCAGCTAAGAGGAGATCTCATCACTGCCAATCCACCAGCCTTCTCCACTGTACCAGAAACCAATCTAATTAATGTGATTAAGGTGAGAAATTTCAAACTCCAGTTACTGTGAAAGTGGTTTTTTTTGTTTTTTTTTGTTTTTTTTTGTAGTAACCCTATTCAGTTACTGAATAAGGACAGTGCCTTATTTCAGTCCTGGGCATATTTTATGAGTACATGCTAGCCTGGGATTTCATCTCCACATACAGCAAAGCTTGTTGCTTCAAACTTGAGAAGTTTGCTGTCTCTGTGACTTTGGCTTCACTCCCAGTTGCACTGTTCTGTTTCCTTTTTCCTGCTGTGGGGCACTATCAAGCCCCTCTGAGTCACTTCACCCCCTAATGTAGGAGACACTCGTCATTTGCGTGTTCCAGTGGAAGTGAGAAGGGGAATCAGTCTTGGCTAGTATGTTTTGTGCTGCTTCAGTGGGTTARTGGAGCTCTTGGAGGTGTGATCAGTGCCTGTGCAGCACGAGGTGAATGAGGTGGGAGCTCATAAAGGGCAGGTGGAGGCCTTTCGAGGAGGTGAGCTGTTRGATCCGTGCCCTGTCCTGTGAGACCGTAGGCTGAGTGAGTGCTGGTCACACTTTGCAAGCTAGTTCTCCTTGATTAAAGGTCTTGTGGTGAAAATACTGACTGTATAACCAGTTTCAGACKTCATTGTGGAAGTATTTGAATTCTCCTAACACTTCTTTGGAGAGATTTGTAACTATAAAATCGCTGGATTCAAAAGGAAACATTCTGAGAGTCTCTGGTAGAGACGATACAAACCTATCGTGGTTAACTTGTGATCTCATTTGCATGCACATCCTATATGCTGTGTTGTAGATAACCCTTTTGATAATACTTGAGTAGGGAGGAAATTTTTGATGATTGTTTTCAGTATTACTTGTGTAGCTAGGTAGTCTGTCGGTAGTCTTTCATCCAGTTAGAATAAGATCATCTGTGCAGTGCAGAAAGATCTTTCATATTTGTATAATTCGCAGGGCATATTGCCATTGTTCATAAGTATTTCTCTCAATAGTTGCAAGATGAGCCTGCAGGAGGTGGTTAAAAGAAAGAGGTGGTAGTGTAAACTTATTGAGACAGGGGGGAGGATGTTTGATATGTAAGAGCATTATAAGAACAGTTTATCATTTGAAATGCATCTTAATGTGAGAGTGGAAAACTAAAGTTCTTACCATATTTTATGGGGACTAAATCAGTTCCAGCTATTAATGCTTTTTATTTCTTTTAAAGTTTCTAGGCTTTTGTACAACAGTATATCAAGGTGGTTATACTGATCAAGAAATACTGCTGCTGCTTCTATCACTATTTAAAATAAGCTTGGAGAAACAATTAAAGCAAATTCCTTTGATAGATTTTCAGTGCCTTTTTGTAAAGCTTCTGAAAAGTATAAAMGACTGGGATACAAAGGTAACTTCATAATTAATTTTATAGTACTAGATATATAAAATTGCAACTTGAATTTTGAGAAAATAACTGTTTTGAAGTTTTCATAGTGATGAACCTTCTGGGGTAAGTGGAGAGAGGTCTGAGGGATTTTTAGGATGTTTTTGATGTATCAAAAATACTGCTGGAGAATGTTATGAACAAATTGGGAGCTCTGAACGTATAGAATTTAGGGTGTTTGTGGGCTTGCTGAAAAGGTTTGTACCATGCTTTTGTGCTTGCTTCCCCTTTCTACAAGGGAACTGTTGTTTTGAATTAACCAATAATCTTTTATTTAGCAAAACTGCTGTATGTTTGAAATGGCTCTTTGAAAGAGTGAAGCAAGTTGATTACACTTGTTGCATGTCAGGAAAAAACAACCTGATCTCAACTATCCTATTGTAAAATAATATTTGGCAGACTTAACTACAGGTGCAATGCGGAAGTATCTTTATGCACATCATGTCTTATTAGCCCAATTCCTTTTAATCTTTATGCTGTGTATGTTTCTAGGGAGTAGATATGTACTCCTTTGCAAATAAAGCAACTGCCTGCTATACCCTTTTTTCAGCAGTTTTGGATTTTCTTGCTTTTGTTCTCTTAAAGATGCCTGAGATGTGCCTGGCGGTGAGTGAACTCTCTAGTCAGCACCATAATCTTCTGTGGCTGGTTCAGCTGGTCCCTAGCTGGATAATACGTGGAAGGTAATGACACCGTCACATCAGAAATACGTAGTATTGCTAACAGTTTATTTGTCTAAACCCAAAGTCTGATAAATGCAATAAGTAAGTAAGTATTACATGGTGCTTTAAAAAAAGTATTTTTTTCTTGTGTCTTACAGATATATGTGCATTTTTTTGTTGCATATGTACAGTCTTAATCAGCTCTACTGGATTATTTGTATACAAAACTATTTTACATTTTAGCCTACGTACCATGTAGTTTTTGGACTACATACATCTTGGAATCCCATAGTAAAGGGTTTTATTCACACTTCTGCCTGAATGATCCATAAATTAAATGTTGGATGATTCATGTTGTTCAAGTGTTGCTCTGTTAGGAGTTCTATTTCTTGGAGAGGAAAATGATCTGGATCCTCAGCTCCAGGCTTAAAGGCAAGCGTCTAAGTGTTTGCCTTGCCCAAGAAGAGCTGCAGTGAGGTAAAGATACCTATGTCTTGTTAGCCTTTTTACCGGTTCTGTAACGCCTGTATTCAGATAATACAACTAGTTTGTTCTAGGCAAGTTTATGTCTAGGGAAGCCATGCACAGTGTCATAATGCTTTGCAGAAATTATATGGATTTGAAACATTCTGTAGGGGAAAAAAACTTAACTTTATTTTTCAGGCAAGTAAGAAGACGACTTAGCCTAGTGATAATTTCGAAGCTTCTTAATAAAAAGCATATAAGAATACCTGATACCAGTGATGAGCAGGTACAGCATATATGGTGTGTGTGTGTGTGTGTGTGTGTGTGGAATTTGCCCCAGAGTCTGAAGTGTGTCAGAAGAAGGCTCCTTGAAAATTTATAAAGTGTATATATAATTGTTTGTGTTTGTATGCATTTCATGTCTTAATACTGTAGGCTTATTTTCCTGTTTAAGAAGCTTGAAAAATGTCAGATGAGTAACTTTTCTGATTAGTGTCAGAAGCATGTTTATGCATATGTATAACCTGCGTGTTCCACAGTTTAAGTGAAGTTTTATGGATGTGCCCAAACATTCATTTTTGGATGTTGGAAATAGTTCTGTGCTTCTTTCTGTCTTTGTTTTGGTTTTCTGTAAAATCACTGTTTCATTTAGGATTGATACCTTAATAAGGCAACACACAAACGCTTGAATTTGTGAATAGTCAAAAACTATCCGCAGCATGAAAACCCCCATTTTAATTAAGAACATCTATAAAAGAGATTTCTTAGTGAACAAATAATATTGCAGTGGCACTCGSTATCAAATTTTCCAGTGCCAGTAGACCAGTCCAATTTCTTGAGATGTTTGTTTTATCTCTAGATGTATGTTCTGCGTCAGTATCTGGTGTACATGAAACCTTCTAGTCTACTAAAGAGGACAAGAGAAAGATTAGAGCAGCAGAATGATGTCAATGGAGAGCACCTTCATGCAGAACTAGAACAGCAGGTATATTGTTAATGGTGGATTTTTGCGTTTGTCGCCTTATGCGTTCTCCAAAAATTTGAGAACATTTAACTTCTGTTAATTGTTTGAAGACGATTCTGTATGTATAATAGCTTACAATATTTTGTAGTTATTTTGCTATTCATTTGTATAGGTTAAAAATATTACCCATGTTCCATTTTGCTTATAGTCATGGAGAAAGGAAAGAAACGGTGTATGACAAAGGCAGCTGCGTTAGGTTGTGTTACCTAACCTGTGCTACCCGCCAGAGAGACAGCCAAGTTTCCTATGTGGTTAAGTCACCTAGATGTTTTTCGTCCTGTCTTCCAACCATGGTATAATCACAGGACCWTCTTTCCTCCCTTCTGATGTAATCGGTGGGAACTGATTAATGCGATGCCAGATTTTCCATTTTCAGGCTTCAGAATAAGATGTTTTCATGAACTTTTTTTTTTTTAATAAACCCATAGTAGAAAGGTCACTTGGTAAAGATTTAGTATTTCCACCCAACTGAAAGTTAGGTATTAGTTTGTTTGAGTCTACCAATAAATCTCTTAGCAAATATTTTGGTCTGAATGTAGATGATAGGAAAACAAAGCTAACTGATAAATTCCATTTTCAACAACTAAAACTTCAGAAAGCTCTGTAGATAACTTAGGTAACTTTAAACAGTGTAATACTGTTTTAAAATGTTACAAAAATTTAAATATACTATTTCAAATTAGTTTTTTAGGCTAATGTGTAGATATACATGTTCATTGAGTTGGCCGTTGGAGAATTCCAGCAGGGACATAACATTGAATCATTCCAGAAAGCAAGGATCATGCTGTATTTAAATGTGAACAGCTATGTTTGTGCTTTGAATGCTGAAGTTCTGTTGATTTCTCTTTAGACATACTACCTAATCTATATCCTCCTCCATCTAGTCAGTGAAGCTAGTTTCTTTGACGTTGTAAATTCTAATCAAAGGGTAAGTAACTTTGACTAGATCTTTTGATTTTAAAAGACTAATTATCATGTGTGTTTTACTCTATTTTGATACGAGCTATCATGTGTTAAAAGATAAATTCACCAGAAGACACCTGCACTGAGGGAAACTTTTGTTCTGAGGCAAAATGAATACAGAAACCTCTTTTGCATTTTTGYAAAATGGACTTTTGTCAAAACATAAAGCTTTGGATCAGAAGGCATGTATTTTGTTATCTTTCTCTGAACATAACTGCAGATTAACTCAACACAAATTCAAAGAGTTCCAAAGATCCTRTGGACTTTCTAAATTGAGTTGAAATTCTGCAATCTAGAAGAAAAACACTTTGAAAATATCTAGTAAAATATACTCAAATGAASCAACAGTTTTCTTTGAGTGCATAGTGAAGTGTTGTTAAGTGGTGGAGTGCAACTGTGCATCAAGTGAAGACCAGGACTGTATGTCCTCTGTAGTTATAGCTCCCTTGCACCACCTGATGTGAATATCTGTTAACTGACATCACCTGTTTARTCCTTCAGTAGTCCTTTTCAGATTTCTGATCTTCTGCAGTGAATTGTTTACTGCAAGGTGTTTGTGTACATTTGCCCCATGGAACTGCTCTTGGCTACTAAAGAGTTCACAGGACAAACATGTTTCTTAAGACAGAAGCAAAATAGTAATGTTTGCTTGTGTTTGGGAGCTTAAGCATCTCTATTTCCTGCTCAAGTGCAAAAAGATTACTATAGAGTGTAATCTGAAACAAAGCTGTCTTTGGTAAAGAAAATACTGTGGTGGTGATCTGAGGTCTGTTCTTTACAACTGTCTTTCTGAAGTTTGTGGAGAACTTGGTTAAAAAAATAAAAGGAAAAGTGGTATCTTGGAATTTCTTATTGAAGAAGGAGCCTCTTAATCGTTGGCTTGGTAACCAAATGGAGAGAGGTGTGTGGCTGAACTGGATGGTAGATGAATATTGTGCAGGCTAGTCTTTGTGTAAAAAAATCTATATTGCTGTTTCAGTGCTGGTCCTCTGCCAATCAGATCAGTAAATTGTCGTGTTCTTGAGACACTGCAGGAAGCTCAAAAGCAGACTTTTGGTGTGTTTCACTTGTTCTGCAGAACGGAGCCACTTTTACATCTCTTTAGTGAGGGATCAAAAATGGGAATTTTATGAAGAAATTCCCAGGAAGTCAGAGATCTTGCGATCATTATAAAGTTGCAAAAAAAACTTTATAAAAGTTATCAGAAAATTAGAAATGAAAGGCCAGTGCGCAAACCCTGAGTATATTTTAGCTGTTASTCCAATTCCTGTGGACTGCAGAAGCAAATGAACTGTGTTATTGCTGAAAAGGCTATTTTTAGCTGTTGTAAATTTAGAATATTTGAATGGCACTGCTCTTGCTACTTTGAGGGGATGAGGATCTTAGAACTTAGCTAGTAGGAACTCTTATGTGACACAATTCTGCTGTGATACAACTGTAAGCTATTATTATTATTATTATTATTTTAAGTTCTTGGATATGGTTTACCAAGTGTGTATCAGTAACTGACAGAAGAACTTGTTTTTTTTTCTTTCCTTTCCCTGTTACTTAATATATATTTTGAAGAAGCATATAGTTTTTAAATTGAAATAACATTTGAGAAATTTTTTAGCTTCAACATGAAGGATTTAAAGGCATACATTTTTGTCTTTATTTAGCAACACTTACTGAAGCTTTGTGGTGCCTTAGATAAACACATAAAATGCGATATTAGGGAAGATGCAAGGCTGTTTTATCGATCTAAGGTAAGTTTTTTGTTGCTGAGATTTTTTGTGTTTTTGAGTGTTCTTGATTTACATTGTTCCCTCATCCCAGTGCTGGAAACTCCATTCTCTGCTTTTCCCCAACATTTCTTTATTTGTGTGATAGTACAGTARCTTCCAGAGGCACCACTATGCTGGTTTTTATACAGTGTATAAAACAAATCTTAGTTCTGAATGGCTTGTATTAAAGACCTGCTTGTAATTGGTTATGAAAAGTGTAATAAACTTATGACAAAAAGTGTGATTTTATGTATCAGGAATTCCTTTCAGTGGCAGACAGTGTTGTGTAGTTGGCCTCTGTGACTGCTGTTGCAGACATCTTTTCCAGTTTTCCATCTTTTCTGAACTGTCAGATTTTTGTAAGAAGCCTAGCTTACAAGAATGGTAAGATGGGTGTTTAGAGACCAGAGGCTTGTGTACTGATTTTAAACACTTAGATAGGAAATCATCTGCCTGTAATGTGTTTGTATGGAAGTACATGATTTTTAAAAGTCCAAAATTCCCTGAATGTGGTAGGAATTGAGGTGGTGATATTCTGTGTGCCAGCTCTAAAGCTGTTCCCTCCCAATAAATGTTGTTGTCTGTATGGGGAGTGGTAGTGTTTTTTTTTGTTTGGTTGGTTTTTTTTTTAATAATAATTATTATTTTTCTTAAGTGGCTAAACTAATCAGTCTACGTTTGCAGGTGAAAGACTTGGTTGCTAGGATATATGGCAAATGGCAAGATATGATACAAAACACTCGGCCTACTCAGGTACTGTAATGAAATTTTGTTTTCTTCTTGTATTGCGGGGTGCATTTGACTCATTCCTTAGCATTTGAAAATAGTACACCCTTTAATTTTTTTTGCTTCATAAATAGTGTGGCTGTGGAATACACTTAGATATATTAGCATAGTCTTCTGTTAAAATTCTTAAAGGTAAAGATGAAATTTGTTTTTTCACTTAAAAGTGCTGTTTTTTTAAAATGGCTATGTAACCCCTTAAAAATACTAGTACTGGGTCAAATCAGAGCACCTGTCTCTGATTATAGTTATTAGCAGATGCTTTGGGAAGGAGTTTGAGTGTGGCTGGAATGCAATGATGCACTTCCTGCTATTGCTAGCAGCATGTGACCTGGAGACTACCTGAGTCCAAGGTTTCACCTACCTTTGTATTTAACAGCCCTTGATCCTTTTTCATCTTTGAAAATGTCTGATTTTATGCACTGAACTCTTTCATATTCTATAAAGGTGTGCAGTTATAAATAATTACATGGGTAGTCTTTCATAAATATTTGCCTTCATGATATCTAGCTGGCCTTGGGTGGAATAGTTGGAGAATCCTTATGAATATCAAGAGTTCAGAGCTGTTTCTTCCAGTCTAGGGTTGAGAGGTTTCTTTCCTAATGTGATTGGGTTCCATCTGTTTAACTGCTGTCCTGGAATGTAAAGTTATTTGCRTTCACAATAAATTTTGCTTAGCTTTTTAGTAATCTTGTATATGTCTTGCATAATGTTTTAAAAAATGCATATATGCTTAGTATTAATGCCAGTTAAAATTTGTGTAATTAAACATTCATCTTAAAAGAATATTAGCATAAAACATTCTCAACAGTGAGCAAAGACYACTTAATTTGTAATGTGGTTAAGGCTTCTTGTTATATAGCAGGAGGGAATTGAGTAGTAGCATATTGTTGTAGCAGCTACTTACCAGTTGATGAAAATGGTTAATGGTGCGATTGTTTTAAAGTTGTTTTTTCAAAAATATTTGGGTTTGATTTGCACATGGGGAAACTGGCTGTTCRCTGGCAAGTGTTTCCAAATGGAGATCTAGGGACTTGTAGCACAACAGGATGATCTCAAGCTAAACAGTTGCCTGCTTTACTCTCAAGGCCTCTCTGATTTTTCTGAGTTGTTTTCTATTTTGTTTTTACTCTTTAGGGAAAACTGCATGATTTCTGGGAGCCAGATCTGTGAAACCTTACCTAGTTCAGGGAAAATAGAGAAATTGAACAAGGATCTTTTCTGAAGCCAAGGAAGATTTTAGAATGAATGGAGCTACAGCTTGGTTGAAACAGAGGAAATCAGATACCTAAATTAAAACTTGAGCTTGGTTCAGGCAAATACTAAAAACACAACTATACAGTTTGATTGGAATTGCATTTATTACCAATATACTGATTCTGAAAAAATGAATGGGGTAAAGTGGGGGGGGGGGAAATCATCCTTTTCTATAGCCCTCGCTGAATTAGCCAGTACTTTTTTTTTTTTTTAATCGAAAATTGAGGGAAGTTTTCTCATTTCGTTTCCATTCTTAATCACCAATGCGTAAGGTCTTCAAAAATATCTTGTTTTCTTGTCTGTATGCAGCTATAAGTATTGGTTCAGCATGACTAGGAAAGAGAACTGCCCCATAAAATGAAACATGAGTTCAGAAACAGTATTAGGTCTCTCCTGTTGTGAGTAGGTGAAGAAGTATTTGGAATTGGACTGATTAATGAAGTAGCCTGCACATGTTATTCTGTAAAGCAGAATTGACTTGACCATCCGATGTCTCTAAATAGTGGAAAACACAGCAGCTGTGTGTGAGCAAGGGACTGCCCTCTTTGCTTGAGGGAGGAAGTGTGCCCCCACAGGTAAATTGGCTGGTACTTTGCTCCATGGCTGTGGTTCATCAAATAACGGAACAGAATTTTTCACTGCAGTGATGCATAYGTTTTAACTTCCTCATCTTTAGGCATTAGTTTGTTTATGCAGTGAATGTGACTGTGCAGGAAGCAATTCTGTTAAGACCATATTATGAATGCAGTCTTGTTACATGGGCGGTATTGTTATACTGCTTTTTAAGGTACAAGTTTACCTGTACTTGTTCTCTGKCTTCAGCACCTTTCTTTAAATGGAGGAAATACTGTTCCTAGAATATCAACCCAGTGGAGATTTGAGAAGATGAGCATTTGGCCTGTATGTGTAAAAATAACCGTGAAAGCCATATGAAGTCTGAAATCCTTTGTGCCAAGTGTTGTCACATATACAATGTGTGCTCAAAGCTCAAAGAGCTGTTTGTGGAATAATCAAAGGAAAATGTGGTCTTTTGTGCTTTCTGTGTGTATGCCGTCATCTAAATCTTACGCTGTGTTTTGTCTGTAGGATGTGTGTATATATGAACAATAAGTTTAGGTATTGGGTAGAAGCCAACTGGGATTCCTTTAAAAAGTGAGATTTTTAATAATAGCTGTGTGTACATTTTATAATACTGTTTCCTTTTAATTTTTGTAGATTACTGTCTTGTATGATAGATTTGCAACTTTTCAAAATAAAGGTAAAAAAAAGACTCAAAAATCCAAATTTAAGTATGTACATTATATATAAAGGAACTGCTATAGAACAGACACATGACTTGCAGGGAAGGTATTTTATTTGCAAATTCATATTAAGTGTATTGTCCTTCATTTCAAGCATTAGTGAATTAGCCTAAAACTGCAACATCCCTGTACCCTTCACAGGATAATCAGCTTATCTTTATTAGAACAAGACTTATGCTGATGTCAATATTCAGGAAGAAAAACAACCCCTCTTTTTTTTGTTTATTTTTTTTATCTCAGCATGTCATTCAAGGATTGGAAGAATCTACCTCGAAGAATATTTTTGTTTGGCAGTAGAACTACTTTAGACTAAAAAAATTACTTGGTGTGGTATGGGGATGTACAATGCCGTCCTCTGCTCTGTCTTTGATAGTTCACCAACCTTCTCCCCRGTAGCAGTTGGTTACTGTGTGAATATATTGTATGTAATTTTATTAATGTTTATATTTTTCTCACTAACATTGTATAAAGTTTAAAAAAGTACAGAGTAGGTTTACTGTATCTAATGTGTATATATTTTCTTACTATGTAAAGCTAAAGTTACTGTCCTGTACATTTTGGGGGAGGAAAGGGGTGGGGTTTAGATGAACAGCTTTTGTATTGCAGTTCAAAGCATGCAAACTGCTGTGTTTTTTTTTTTAACTAAATAACCACTTGAAATTWCTTTTATTTAATAGACCAATGAAAAATAACAGTAGACATGCTTTTCTAATTAAAAGTTTCTGTGTAAAATGGGCATGCATCAACTTCCAGTTCACAAAAAAATGGCTGCAGGTCCTATTTCAGTCACACTGTGGTCATTGTAGTTCTTAAGTTCACAGCTGATTAGCTTACTATAAATGGAGAAAGTCTTGAAGTAATTCCTAGCTCAGCCAGTTCTATGTTTTCCTGCTTAATGCCTCTGTATAGATTCYGGCATTTTCTCTCTCTCTCCTGTTCCCAGTTGCTCCAGACTCTCTTCCATCCATTTTGTAGCTGACTAATAATTCCCCAGCTGCTTAAGTCTGGATCCTGGTTCCACTGGAGCCCATCAGTATCTTTATGGAGATGATCCCAAAGAGTCTTACAAGGGACTGCTGAGCTGRGTACTGCTTCAGGACTCCTGAAAATGAAATAGCAAATTTGTTGTTGTTGTGTTTTGCTCGCTCACTTACTGGCTCCCAGCCAGAAGTTACATGTATTGAAAAAGGCTGATTGCACAGTAAATGTCTTAACTACTTTGGTTGTCTTCAGATAAGCATTTTTGCACTGAAGTTTATCTTTTGATATTATGCTAGCTGTATTGAGTCATGTTATCTCATTTCATGTGCGATTAGGTGCACTTTATTACAGTAATCACAGTCCAGAAATTAAAGGCTAACTAAAATACACATTTATGGTCTTTGGAATTTTTTTTTCTGACAAGCTTCTGTATTTTTTTTTTTTTAAGTTGAAGAAACTTGCTAGCAAAACTGTTTTCACATCTCTCATTCTCATTTTCTCATTGTCCCCATTGTGGAACTGAGTAATAGATGGGGTTTTCCGAAGTGGTTACTGACTTGCAGGTAGGTCTGGCTGCAGGTCAATAGGACATGTAGGCTTCAYTGATGGAGTGGTTACAGGGGCTCTCTGAAGTCCCCAAAGCTGCTAGTTGAGCTGAGAATCTCATTGGGAAGTACAGATGACTTGAAGTGTGTTGTTCTTGTGGCAAGAGTAGCTGGTAAAATTGCTGCAGGATAGGGTTTTAGAGGTAGTGGAGAAGACCCTCTTTGATGGGTGGATGGATGGATGGATGGTGCAGTGTTAATTCACTGATGCAGAGGAGCGAGCGCTGACTAGTGTCTGTGCTTAGCATCATCTAGCTGCCACCTCTGGGTCTTCAGAGATGCCAAGGCCGGGGGTGGACGCTAGGCACGTGGACTCAGAGGGAGGCTACGCTGTCCCTTGGGGATTCAAGCAAATGCCTGCAGGTGGTTGTGTTCCAGCCGAGGAATCCCCTGTGGCCCCATCACTGGCAGGAGCACTTCAAACCACAATATTAACACTGCTCATGTATGTTTGTTTTCTTTTCTTTCCCAGGGAGGGAAACTGTGTATGTAGTACAGGATCCCTGGCTTAGTAGTTTTTTTTTTTTCAACTGGCTTTTACTGTCTACAGAACTTTTTTTTTCCACTGAAGGAATCAGATCAGAAAGGGTGCTGCTGGAGATGACTTTTTTTCTGGGAGCTTTTTTCATGGTCTTACAAACTCTTGAGAAATTTCTTGTTTTTGCCCAAATATTCCCAGTGGAAAATGCTCCACTGTGCCTGAGGAAYAGTTGTTGGCACAGGAATATTAGTGTTTGTTTCAGTGTCCTGAAAAAGAGAAAAGAGTCTTGGGTTGAGAAGCCAGTCTGGAGAGCAGAGAACAGGTTTGATGAGCTTGTGGGAGTTTACAGAGCTGAGGAGAGCCACTGTGGGATCCTGACTTAATTAAAGCTTCCAGAGGGCTGTGCAGTTGCATATCTTGCTCTTGCTGAACACCATGTGGGCAAAGAAGCTGCCCAGAAAGGTTGGACAGTGGATTTAGCACATTCCATGTGGTCTGTGTTATCTGAATGCTCTTCACGAGGCTCAAAATAATTATTTCCCCCTCCCCATCTTTCACACCCCCAGGGGGTGTGAAATACCTTGGTGTTTTGCCAAATGGATGCCTTGCTGGCTTAACTGGTGGGACCCAGTTTTATCTTGGTATTGAAAAGGACTTTCMGTGCTGTGGGGTAATGTGGGCTGCTGATGGGAAGGTTACTAGAGAAGGTAAATTCCTAGAAGGGCTTCTCCTTACAGTTTTACTCTAGTTTTTGTCTGAGTTCTGCTTCTTTCAGGTAATACTTCTTCATCTTTGCACTAAGGAGGTTGAAAAAGTTCTTCCTCTTTTTGGTATTTTGGTCTGGGTGCTGACAGCTGTTCCCCATACTTTGTATTTGCAAGCTGTGTGCTGGAGCTGCCTTTCAGATTGTATTTTCATGTGATGTTTAAGCAGGATTTGGATGCGTTGTACCTTTTTGAATGCCTCCCCTGCCACTGCATGGTAAGTGGTTAGTGGTGTTTCTTCTTTGGCTTTCTTGTCGTCCCCCCCCAGTTTCATGCGAGTGTTAAGTAATAGGGGAGGGGATGGTAACTCAAAGTGTTCCCTTGATGGTCATCAAAGCTGCTTAATCTTTGCCATCAGCTTGTGGGGGAGGCCTAAAGCTTTTTAAAGCAGGTTTGACCCGTATGGTATGGAGGGGGGGAGAGCTTGTGGTCACAGAATATGARGCCATTTTCACACACCCTTTTCCCAGCTTTTTCCTGTGGATTTGTGTTCACTGCTGCACCCGCTCGAGTCTGGGTGAGTGATGTTACTTCTCTGCTTTAGAGAAAAACAGAGTAAATAATGTTTGCTGCTTTTGTATTGCTGGGGGAGAGAGTCCTTCACAGGGGCAGCAAGTGCTGTGAAGTGTGGCTTGGCTTAAAGGCTTGATGGCGTTGCAGCTTGGTCTCTGGCTCTCTTTTCTCAAATCCTACTTAGAGATTAAAGGCCTGGTGCTTACAGCTTGGGCAGTAGCGGGAGGTCCATTTCCTTTCCGGACTGACCACCAGGTAGAGGTTAGAATAAAAAATAATAGCATCAAGTTGTTAGGCTTGGTGGTGGGTAGGGGGCAGCTACGCACCGAGTTTCCGGTTTTATTCATGCTGCAGACTTTTGCAAAGGCAGCGTAAATTGTGCAGGACAGCTGTGGGCTCTTCAGACGTYGTTCAGGCTCTCGCAGAGATACGTTGATTTGCATGCTTCAAAACTGTGAATCTGTATGCTTTGCCTTAACCCAGGCTGTGGGGAAAGGCCTGGCAGGCGAGAGCTGCCTAGCTGCTGCTGCACTGTATCTCATTTACGTTTCCTGCCTCCCCTGTGTACTAACCTGTTTTTTCAGTATTTGGGCGCCAGCATTGTTGTGATGAAGTTTGCACAGCCCAACGTGCTTTTCATTCCAGTTGATTTTCTCTTATAGCCCATTTTTCTCTTGCCCTCATTCTGTTTTCTGCTGCAGTACATGAGTGCTCTTTGCTGAGAAACTGTGTCAGCTGTCCTCATAATTAAGAGTTTGGCAGGAGCGAGCGTGGCAGTCATCTTGGAGATGACGCTTCTCGTTTTGAACCGCCAGTAACCTCGGGTGCTGCAGGACGTACTCRCTGCTGATGATACGGGGCTCTTCTCTCCTGCCGAGCGGGGGAGTGTTCTCATGCAGGTGGACGTGCAAGGTGCCCACAAGTATCCTGGGTGAGCCCCAGCTGGGGTGTTTCAACTGTCTGTATCCTGTTGAAAAGTATTTTGAAGCATGGTTTAAGCACAGATTATATTGCAGATGCAGATTTATTCCTTTGGGAGGGAATCTCTGCGTGTGTGTGTGGGGGATGTAARTAAAGCAAATTGCAGTCGCCTAAGTAGGCTAGGTCTCTTCAGCCCGGAAACAGATAAGTGTAATGCGAGGGAGTGAAATGGAGAGCTGTAAAATCAAATGGCCTAAAAAAAGGTAAATAGAGAGCAGTTGTTCAGTGCCACTCTGTAATTTGACTTCAGACTCCCTAGTTCTTTTATTAGCAGGAAGGCTCAAAGCAAACGGAGGGAGACAGTGGAGCTGTGGATCTTACCTCAGGAAGCTGTGGATGCTAAAAGCTTAAAGGGTTAGAAAGTGTTTAATGGCAGAAAAATCTACCAAGGTCTACAAAATAGTGTGTTGTAAACAGAAGGTCTCAAACTGCAGATCCCTGCAGGGTGAGAGGATGTGCTGGGGAGATATTCCCGTATGTTTGTCCTGTTGTTGTACCCRTCCAAGATGCTGGGCTTTTGGTTTGATGTGGTGAGTTGCATTTATATTTTAAATTTGCAGTTGTTGGGGCCTTTCATGTCATGCAGTCCTTCACAGTTTCCAAGCTCCCCATCATGTTCATGATTTCTCTCTCAGGAATGGGAGGAGGGAGACAATTACTCTTGAAGGTGTTGCACGCAAGCCCTAGGTCAGAGGAACCTAGTGAGGTGTATGGGATCAAATGGTGTGTGTCACTGAGGAAAACCCAGGGACTTTTTTGATCTTTGTAATGACACTGTAAGACTGAAAAACAAGAATAAGTCGTATGGTTCTGATTTTTCAGCAGAACTCAATAAAACCCAATGAGACACCAAAAAAGAACTTCCTCTCCCTTCCACAGCCTCGTTGGTTAGATGTCTTCGCTTATTGGAGAAGTGAAAATAAGGGTGTTTTTTTAAAGTTCTTCTTAGGTTGTACCTTAAGAGCAAAACTCACTGTTTTCTCTCTGTAGTTGCTGTGTCAAATTTACCTCTTGGGGGCAACCTCACCCTGCTCCAGCTAAGAGTGTGACTTGTGTCGTTGCAAAGACAAAAGGGAGTTAAAGATGTTTGGAAGGTGATGATTCACTGTGTGTGTCTCAGTGGCTTTGCGTTATCAGATAATTTTTGGCCATCAGTGGGATTATTGGCTGAAAGGATTTAAGGAACGCTATCAAGGTCGACTGCTAGTTTTCAGAGATGATCCAGTTGGTTCTTGGAGGTCCCTTTCCAGTCTTTGAGTCCTATTACGTTTTCCTGCCCTGCTGTCCTTTGCGGAGAGGAGGATGGCAGGAAAGGACTCGTGTTTTGCAGCTCAAGTTTAATGGATAATGCATAAATCTGTGGGTGTAAGACTTGCAATGATTTCCCTGCTGTTCTTTTGCCCAGGATCCCTTGGACAAGTCAYGAAGCCTATCAGTGCCGTGGTTATTCTGGCTTGTTTATAGGGGAGATAACAAACTTACCGCTCTTGCTCCATTTTTCGTCCTGTGTTCCTAAGTAGATGTGCTATGCAAGCCCTATCCACAAATAGCTGTTTACGTTTATTTAAATGGTATTGAAGTGTATGGTGGAATAAAGGGTGTATTATTCGTGTTTCGTGCCGTGGTTCCTAACGGTACTTCACACACTGATATGACCTACAAAGCTTGTTTCGTGCCTGCGGTGCTGCAATGTTCTTCTTACCTTGGGGGTCAGAAATGACAAGAATAAATGATCRTGACGGGTGTCTTGCAAACGTCTCCTCGCTCGCCTTGGAAATGTCCTTGCGAAGGAGCAGCTTAGTGAYGTTGCTGGAGCAGGCACGGGGGGGACTTAGTGTACTTGTCCTGCCATGAGATGCGAATTGAACAGCCTTCACGTGAGATCAGTTGATCAGTATTCATATTCCACGTTTTCTCTGAAGCATATAAATGCAGCTGTGGCCRGGTAGGAGGGTTGGCCTGGGCCCAGCCACACGCCGTGCGCCGCGTGCCCATGGCAAAAAGGCCCAGGAAAACACAACAGAGGAGGCTGAAACGAGCCCGCTTCCAGGGTGCAAACCAAGACAGGTTAACTTCTGCGCGGGGCTGACGACAGGCGTCTTAAGGGCTGTCCGAGGGAGACGTGCGGGAGTCTGCGCAGAGCGGCGTTTTTCTGCCTRGTGAGCAACTGAGTCAGCCCTGCTGGGGGAGCAGCAGCCGGCTCCAGGCAGCCTCGGTGCTGGGAGGGGACGCGTAGGCTATGAACCCGGCCCGGCAGCGCGGGCGCGGGCTTTGCACCGCCCCCTGCAAGMGCTGCATGCGTGTGTAAAAACATGAATCAAAGAAACTCATCTCACTCTTAAAAGTACTATACGTAAAATCTTCTAACAGGAGATGTGCTAAAATACCAGGACGTGAATGCAGCCTGGTGTAAAAACRCTTAAGGACAAAAACTGGTCGCAAGGCATCTTACTACAGCTTCCCAAAATCTGATTAGGTAGGGGGCAGGAAAAATCAAGCTTTGAAATACATCAACYGCTTTGATGGCGGAGGCGGCACCAGCAGGAGGTGAAGCAATTGCTACGGGCTGCAGAGAAGTTTCATGGACTCCCACCTTCAAAGCAAGGTTGGGTCCGCACAGAAACCCGAGTTGCGTGTCACCTAAAACCCTGGGCGTTCAAAATGCTACGTGTAACTAGAGATCCCACCACTCATCTCCTTACGGAGGAGACTTGAGAGGAGCCTTGGGCACGTGTGGYGCTTTTGACGGGTTAACCCAGAAGTTAAGGAAAAATGATCCGAAGGTCGACTCCAGTCTGTCACGCGGAAGCAAAAATTGCCATTTAATGAATGCTGGGCTGCTTCTGGGATGTGAGCCGATAGATCTGTTGTTAGGAGGGAGATGTTTCCATGGCAAAAAAAAGCATCATCCTAAATGGCACTGCAACTCAGCAGGGAAGTGSCGGTGGCCCTGGGGACCATCTTCCTCGTCCCTCCGGCTCCTTGCGGATCGGGGCGGGAGCGCGATGCCCGGGTGCGCTAGGGAAGCTCGCGGCGCTGCTCCGCGGGCAATGTCCGTGCTGCGGCACGGGCGCTGCGCTGAGTGCTGTCGGCTTAGCCTTTTTCAATCCGTCCGACTTTAAAGAAAGCTGAAACAAAAGATGACATTGGAATTGCTCATTTTGTCTCCGCAGGCGAACCCTTGCTTTGAGCATCGTTGTCACTCAGGCTAAATTACTTTTAAATGCTTTTAAYGATTGGTACATTTTTGAGCTGCTTTTTCTGCCGCACCCCGCTGGGGGACAGTCCGTCTGGAAAGACCAAGGACTCCAATATTGTGGCAGTTCTTCCTGACATTCATTTGCTGTTATTATTTGATATGTAATTCCCTGTGATGGAGATGTTTTGGCAAAATTACACACAGAAGCCCTTTCCTTTGCATAAGGAGCCTGTCTCCTGGTAGGAGGTTGGGGATTTGGCGGGGGGGAAGCTGTGAGATTGCGGTGACAGGCCAGATTTAATCACACTGGGGCAGTAACTCTACAGAGCAGGGGGAAAAAGTCCCGTCTCCGCTGCTGGCCTCACTCTGCTGCTTGCAGCTTTCTCAGGCGAATCCTGCAATCGCGATGTTCCTCGCTGGCTCTCGGCCCGAAGAAGCGGTGGTTTGGAAAGCTTGCTCAGCAGCTCCAAGGGAAGAGGATCCCAAGCCTTTAATGCTCCTTGCCCGCTGGAGTGTTTTTCCCCGAAGCTAATTGGAGGAGCGTCGCGCTCGGCTTGATTTGCGCACGGCGCTCCCAAGAAACGAGCCCGGTTTGACGAGCCCGTGTCCAGCCGCTGGGCAGCCCGGCGTGCTGCTGCCGGGCTCGCGGCATCGCCCCTGGGGTTTTCTCTGCTCCTCCAGCGCGGGCGATGCTGCCGAGGCTGAAGCCTGGGCGGGCTGGGCCTCGCGGGAGCCCGTCGCCTCTGGCGGAGGGGGCGGCCGAGCCCCCCAGGCAGGGCGCTGCCTGGATGCTCTGGCTGTAGGACGCTGGTTTGGAGGGCTGGATGGGACGGAAAGGAAGCGCCGGTGACCTGGAGAGGCGCGTGGCCGGGGTTATCCCGCCAGGACAAGGGCTCCTGCTGCGCTCCGGTGGCCCGGACGCCCCACGGGAGCGGGATTTGCTGCAGACGGACAGAGCGGGGCCGTGGGGGGGAGGGTGKCACCCTGTTACGTCCGTATGGCTCGGCCCGGAGACCTCGAGGCTCTGCGAAGCGCGGAGGCGCAGAAAGCTCCCCCCCCCCCGGGTTTTTCTCCCGCAGCAGCGGTCGAGCAGAAATGCCGATGCGACGTGATCTCGTACCTCTCAGCTCCCGTCTGACCCCAGAGGCCGGCAGAGCAAACCCCAGGGATTAGGCTGATGGATGTAGGTTGTCGGTTTAGGCTGTGGGATGGGGGGTGCGGGAGGGACGCGGCCCCTCGCTTCTTCCCCGTCGGATCCTCCCCCTTCCCGCAGCGCTGGGTGAGGGGCTCCCTAATTACGCGGCCGGCTTATTTCCAGTTTAATGCTGGCGCTTATTTGATCCTGCTAAGCTGCTTATTTGTTTGTATTTATGCCGCGGTGATCCGTAATTGAAACCCCTTCCCCRGGCAAAGGGGTGGGAGTCCCCGTCCCGTCCGCTCCGGAGAAAGCCGTGCGAGTAAAAGCAAAGGCCCTTCGGCCAGCGGGGCCCTGGGCTCCTTCGGGTAACCTCGCGGCGGGCAGCGGAGCGAGCGGAGGCTCCGAGAGGAGCCGCGTTTTCAGCTGCCGACGACTGGCGCTGGTTAATTAAAGCCTCGCAAGTCGGGGCSTGCGGGGCCGCCGGGCTCCGCGAGCTCCTCGCCGGGAGCCGACGCGGCTCCGGCTTGCGCAGGGTTCGGCTCCCAGCGGCAGGGCGGGGAGGCGAGGAGGAGGAGGAGGAGAGGGAGGAGGAGACGCTCCGGTTTTGCCCAGGGACTGGAGGAAACGATAACTAGCCGCCGAAGCGTGCGAGGGTTTAGGGAGGGAGGACGGAGAGCGCTTGCATGAGGTGGGTCGCGTCTGGCTCTGCTCCGTCCCGGGTCTGGGAGCGGGCGCGGGGGCACGTGCGCCGCGGGGCCGGCGGCCCTGTCCTCGCCTCTGAACGACGCCGAGTAATTTTAATGCGACGCAGCCAACCYGCGAGCGCTGCTCCGACCGCGGCGCGGGGCTCGCCGGAGCTGCGTGCCGGCCGGGAAGGGCTTATCCCCCCCCCCCAATTCCCGGAGCCCTCCCTCCACGCCGCGGGGCCAGCGCAGGGGTGAGCCGGCGGCCGGAGCGCGGCTTCGTGGCTGCCGCAGGTTGGGGCCGGCTGATGCAACGAGGCGCTTCGGGCCGCGGCCGGCGGGGTCCGGCCGATCCGGACGGGGCGGCCGGCGCGCTCCCGGCAGCCGGGCCGGCGGGAAAGCTTGGACGAGGAAGCCAACGCGGGCCTGGACCTGGCAGCTCCTGCCCCACGGGGAGGAGCCGGGGGAGCCTCCGAGGACCCTGGAGAAACGATTCCCTGCCCGCGTTCCCAAACGGGTCGGACTAAAGGGAGAGGCACGCGCTGAACGGAGGCGAAGGGGAGCGCCGCCGGGCCGGGCCGGGCCGGGCCGGGCCGGGCCGCCTGGGTCTCCCGGTCGCGAGCAGGTGGCTCTGCCCGTGGCCGCTCGGCGCCCCCCGGTCCTTGCAAGGGTTTTCCGCCCTCCCGAGGCTCGCTGGGCCCCAGGTCGCTCGTGCGGGGACGGACCGAGCTGGTGGCGGCCGCGCCGTCGAGGGGCCGCGGGAGGGGGCCGCCCGCCTCCCCCCGCGGGCCCGGCGCGGCTGCGGCCCCGCTCGGCTCCAGGCGCTTCTTCGCTCCCGGGGGGCTCAAGAAGCGGGTCCGC
>NW_028185084.1:18429-22702 GCF_003343005.1 Rhea americana | reverse complement strand
CCAGGTGCTAGGGCTGGGTGCTGGGTCCAGGGGCCGGATCTGTGTACTGGCTCTGTGTGCTGGGTCTAGAGGCAGGGTCCAAATCCTGCGTCCAGGGTCCGGGTCTGGGTGCTGGGTGCTGAGACTGAGTCCAGGGGCTGGGTCCGGGTGCTGGCTGCTGGGAAGGGGGGGCAGGGATCTGGTCCACTGTGGTCCACGTCCAGGAGAGCTGGGTCTGGGGCTCTGGGTCTCCAAGCGGGTCCAGTGCTTGGGGAGCGGGTCGTCGGGTGCCAGTGCGCCGCGGGGGGCTGCCGTGCCAGGGGACAGGATTCAGGGCAGCYGGGGTGGTGCAGCACCCTGGAGAGGACTGGGGGACACGGGGGTGGCAGGCCGGGGGCTGCTGGTTTGGGGGAAAGGGGGAGGTGGAGCCTTTGGAGAGGGGACTGGGGGCGGTTGCTGGTGGTGAGGATGTGGGGATACAGGCTTGGACAAAATCCTCGCCCGCCGYGGACGATGCCGTGCAATTCCCTGCCTTGCACCCCTTCCCCGGGGAYGCCGGGGGCCGTGCGGGCGGGGAGGCAAGGCTCGTCCGGGCTGCCGCTCCTGGGTGCCCGGAGCCGAGCGGAGGCGAGCCGGGGGCTCGGCTGCTTTCGGGTAGAGCCGCGTCTACCTGCCGGCCTGAGGCAGCTGTYGTGCCACCGGGCGCGAGTGCGGTTTGGGGGCTCCCTTCGCCCTCCCCGGCGGCGCCCGGCGGCTTGGGCACGGCCTTCGAAACCGCGAGCCCCGCGTGGGGGCAGGAGCGGTGCGAAGGACGTTCTGGTGCCGGGAAACATGGTCTGAGCAGGCAGAGGCTGCCCAAAACGGAGGAGGAGGACGAGGACGAGGAGGAGGGTGGCAGATCCCCCCCGAGGCAGCGACATTATTAATAGCCGCGACGCTGGCTTTCGCGCGAGCYGCTGCGCCCCCACGAGCGGCGTTTGCTGCCCGCCGGCCCCGCTGCCGGGGTGCTCCCGGCCGGGGCGACGGCGCGTCCCGCTGCGTAGGCGCCCGCGCGCGGCCCGGGTGACGCGTCCCTGCTCCGCGCCGTCGCTCTCGGCTCGCTCTGCCCCGCGGGGCAAGGGGCAGCGCGCAGCGAGCCGTATCTTGGCTTTGGAGTTGTTTTCGTGTTGCAACCGGCCGGGATGGGGCGGAAGGAGGGGGGGGAATAAGGGAAAAAAAAAAAAATCATAAACCATAAAACCAACCTTTCTGGCTTCGGCGAACGCAGGCTACACGTCACCCGCGCGTCTCCTTCGCTCCCCCCCGCCTCCCTCCTCGCGCACCCGCCTGGACCTTTCACCGCTTTCCCGGCACGAACGCAGCGAGCGCTCGGAGCCGCGAGGTTGCCGCGAGCGCTCGGAGCCGCGAGGTTGCCGCAGCGCGTTTGGCAGGTCCGAGCCAGCCAGGTGCGCTCTGCCGAGCCGCCGCCGGGGCCTGCCGGGGGCGAAACGAAACCCGGGGCCGTGGCGGCGACTTCCCGCTTGCACTTTTCTTTTTTTTGCTTTTTGCCATTTGCAAAAACTCYCTTCCGATACCGCCTCGTTTCTCCATCCCGAATGGAGTTCGGGAGAGCTCTRCTTTCCCTGTTGCAAAGCCAAGCCTATGCAAATGCAGTCGGGGTTTGATTTTCATGCGGCAAAGCTGAGTTTATACAAATAATTTTGGGAAAGGCCGAACGCTCTGCCGGGGCTCTCGGGTTTCGGGGTCTCATGGCGGGTGCAAATAGGGCAGTGAGCAGTTTTGAATGCTATGTGAAAAAGAACAGCAAATTAGATTTGACCCCAAAGTTGAAGTTTTTTGTTGGAGGGAAGCGGAAGAAAACAAGATCATTAAAGATGGAACCAATAAAAATGTTCTTAGTTCTTATCATCATCTGTTTTTGCTGGACTTTTGCAAAGAAAACAGTTTATCTTTCGAATAAATAAAACGGAGAGAGACTTGTGGTCAAGGCCCTGAATTCAAAGAGGGCGAGCTTGGTTCGGCTCCAGGGACTGCCGCAGCTTCCTGACGTGACCCGAAGTCCTTTGAGCCCCGGAAAGGCTTAGTTTCCCTTCGGTATCGGGGGCCGCTTCGCCAGGCCGAGGGGGAGAAATCCTCCCCGTGCGCAGGCGCCGCGGTGCGCCGGAGCTGGGGACTGCGGGCGCTGCCAGGAAGCGTCTTTGAAGCTCAAACCCGGCTTCAGAAAGCGACCGGGAGCCGAAGTYGGTTCTTCGTGGGGCGTCGTGCGGGGCAAGCGGCAGAGCTCGGCCGTCCCCCCGCGCCCCGTCCCGGGCTGCTGCGCGGCCCGTTGGCCCCGAGCTCGTCCTTTCCCCCCTCTTCGGACGGGAATGCCAGGATTGCTCTCGTAGGGATTTGGCAGCTCCGGACGTTTGCGGCTCCGAGCCCCGCGCGCTCCTCTGCCGGGTGCGCCGGGCTCCGCCAGCAGCCGGACCGCGGGCAGCGCCGTGCCGGGGGAAACGCGGCGCCCGCTCYCACGGTCGGCCGCTTCCCGGAGGGCCGACGCGGGGGGCGCTGCCGGTGGGCGCCCGCCGGCTTTGCGGAAGATGCGGCGTTTGCCGCTCGCCTGCCGTGCCTTGCTCTGCTCCCTCCCGTCCCCGGGGGCTTTCTCGCCAGCGTCCGGAGCCGTCCTGCAGCTAAAGACATCCAAGCAGCYGGCATCTCTCCTGGGTGCTTTAAAAATGAGTTGCCTTCCTTGTCTCCCTCCACCTCTTTCGCTCCCTTATTTTGCTGCAGACTGCAAACGTAGCACGGGGCCTCCCGGRGAATTAGCAGGACCGCGCTGGCGGTGGCGCTTTGCGGCAGGAGCAGGGGCTTCAGGCTCGTCACGGGACCGGTCCGGAGACCCCAGAGGGTGCTTGTCCCCTCTGCCCCTCCTCTGCATCCAAAACCCGGGTGAAATAGGAAAATCTGAGCTGCCTGAGTCTCTATAGCCTCCCCATTGCTCAGCTCTCAGCACCGAGCTGGATTTTTGTTTAAAAAAAGCTGCTGGAAATAAACAGCGATCGCTCGGAGAGGAGCAGCCCGGTTCATTTTCAGCCCTTCCCTCCCCTTTCGCCGTCGCRCAAGCTGATCGCAAATCCCCTTTCCCCGAGGGAGTTTTGGCAAGTTAGCGTTTTTCTTGCCGCTGTTGACCAAATCCGGGCTTATTGAGAAACCTCCATCTGGCGGAGCGCGGCGGCGCCAGCCCGGTCCCGCGGCGATCCCCCTCCCGGGAGCGAATTCCCGGCCGAGGGCACAGCACGCTCYCATGGCCGGGAAGGGCGGCTCGCGCCGGGCTCTCCGGCACCCCGGGCTTCGCTGCGGCTCCGGCCGGGTGCCGTGGACGGGCCTGGGCTCCCTAGCGAAGGCAAAGGAGTCTTGGAGGTTGGGAAGAGCCTGAATTAAAGTTGCCTGGYGGCGCCCATTCGGGCAGTGCTTCCCGCGCCTTGCAGGCTCGGATCGCGCGGCRTTTCTCAGGCTTCCGCGAGCCCGGCTCTGCCGGCTTCGCGGGGGAAAGCTGCGCTCGGCGGCTGCCTGGCGGCACGAGGGGGGCGGCGGGTCCCGGGAGCAGGCCAGGGACACRGGAGGTCGGGTCCCCAACGCCTTCAGGCCCCCGGAGCAGATGTTTTGGGCAGYGGGTTGACGTCTCGGTGTCCTGGCTGTGCCAGGCAAATAACCCCCTTCCTCGTTTTTATTTTATTTTATTTTATTTTTGCACCACGGCTGCTCTGRAAACGAGCGATTTGTGGAGGACTTGCTGCAAACGTGCAACTGCAAGAGCAGCCCGGAGGAAAACACGAGCTGCGGAGGCAGCGGAGGGGGGAACAGGTCGGACCGTTCCGGCAGCCCGCGCGGCTGCCCGGGTGGGAAACCTCAGCGCGGGGACGGGAAAGCGGCGGGCGGCGGGAGCCGGGGGGCGAGGGAGGCGCCACCTGCCTCCGCCTGCCCGCGCGAGCGAGGCCGAGCGGGGACTCGAGCGCCCGGGTTGCGCCGCCTTGGAAGAGGGGAGAACGAAACGCGTCTGCCGCCGCTGCCTCCTGCTGCCCTCGCTTGARTTTGGGTAGAGCTGCCTTGCGGCACGTCGCTCGCGGGCCGCGTTTCTTACTGCCGCCTTCCCTGCGGATCGCGGAGCGAGGGCTGCTCCCCGAAACGCTTCCCGCGGGCTGCGGCGGGCCTCCGCGCCCGCAGGCGGATTTACRGACCCACGAGCCATAAAGCGCTCGCGGCTCCCCTCCGGATTGCTAACAGAGTTGTTTTTCTTTCTTTCTTTTTTTTT
>NW_028185084.1:14581-17354 GCF_003343005.1 Rhea americana | reverse complement strand
CGCCGCGGCGGCGGCGGCGGCCGTGGGCTACCCGGCCCGGCGCTCGGCCACCGATCTGGACGCCACCCCCAGGACGACGGTCACCTTTGACGGTAAGAGCGATCCCTAAAAAGATGGGACGGGTTTAAGAGCTGGGTCTTAACCGGGCGCTTCGCCGCGGCGGAGCGGGCGGGCACACTGCTCCGGAGGGCTGGTGGCGACTCCGTACGGATGTGCCGGGCCGTGACGGTGTGGAGCAGGCAGGGCGCAGGTGGGCAGCACCAGCGGCTCGGCGGGGTTGCCCGGCTCTTGGTGGTGCCGGCTGGGACCTGGGGTCTTTCCTGCTGCACCGCGGGTGAGTTTAGTCTTCGCCAACCTGAGCGTCGCCTGGAGCGCGGGGAGGGGGCCTGGCCGCGGTGGGGCGGCTGTGGGGCGCCCTCCGATCCCCCGGGCTCCACAGGCTGGAGACTGGCCTTGTCCTGGGTGCCCAGAGCCGATGTGCGCCCGGGGGGGGTCCCCGCCGCGTCCCCCGCGGGCTGCGGACCCCCCTGCGGTCCTCCCGGGTTATTCGGGAGGGAGCAGGCGGCTCGGTCGGCGCGGACGGGTTGAGGGAGGAGACGGAAGGTGCGGCAGGGGCTTTCCAGCTTCGCCACTYGTGTTTTCCCTTCCGCTTCCCTTTCCCTTCCCGTGGTTTGGAGCAGCCCACGGGGAGCTGGAGCTGAGCGGCTCTCGCAGCCCGTCCGTGGGCAGGGGGCTCCGTGGGCAGGGGGGGGGTCTCGGTGGGAGATGGTCGCCGCTTGCCGGGGGAGGATCCTGCTGCCCGTGGGCGATGCCGCTGCTGCGTGGCGGCGGGTCCGGGCAGCCCCCGCTCTCCCTCTCCTCCCGCCCGGATCCGGGCTAAGGCAGACGGGGAGGTTTTGCTGGCGGCGAGTTTCGCTGCCGGTTTCCGCGGTGGGGAGCGGAGGCGGGTGGAGGCGGCGGGTGTCGCTGCGCAGGGCTTCCTGCGACGAGCCGCCCCGTTTCACCGCGGTTTGGGTTCGGCTGYTTTCGCGCCCTCCCTTCGGGCTGGGGGGGGGGTTCGTTCGAGACCTCGCTCTTCCCCGGGGGGTCGCTCGCGCTTCCTCCAGCAGTTTGCCCGGCAGCGCGGCGGGTCCGCGTGGCCGTGGGTGCTCGCGGCTCCGGSGTCGGGACCGCGCCTTTGAGGAGGGCGAGGATTTTCCGCTGTGAGGCCAGAAGCGACTGGAGCCTTTCGCCTCCTAGCAGACCTTCCCCGTTCCCCTTGGCCCTGCCCCAGGAGCTGGCACCCGGCACCGTGCGCCCGGTACCGCGTGGTGCGCGCTAAKCCTCCTGGTTCGGGCTGAGGTCTCGGGTGAGGTCTCCTAGACCTCAGTAAAAGCTGTATTATTTCTGGTTTGGGGGGGGGAAAAGAAAAAAAGAAAGACTTTACTGTATTTTACAGGAGAGAAAGTTCGGCATTTCTCACCGTGCTGCTGTTTTCTCTCTCACGCAGACCTCTGCTGTGGAGCGTGAAGTGCTTGCTGACACCCCAGCGAGCGCTTTCAGCAGAGGTCCGGGGAGGAAAACAGATGTGTTTGGAGAGAAAACAGGAAGCAAATTGGGTCTGCTTCTGAATGCAGAACCCCCCCCCCTGCTTTGGACCTTTCCCCCCACCCCGAGAAGAGGTTTTCGTTTTCGGGGCCGTGCCGGGGCTGGGGGCAGTTCGCGGCACGGCGCTGCCGGCCCGGCGCTTTGGCTCCTTCCCCGTGCGGCCGTGCGGCGCCGGCGGTGGGGCAGTAAAGCCCGGGGGTGGCTGCGGCCCGTTGCTCCGAGGAATCAGCCCCCGGCAGGGAGCGGGGAAGTCCAGAAACCCGAAACGTTGGGCTCGGGCTGGGCCAGGTCTTTCCCAGGGACCGTTTCGGGCGCAGCCCGGGGCGCGCGGTCCGGTCGCCTCGAGCCGCTCTCTCCTTGCCCGCCCAGAGCTCCCCGGCGTCCGGCGCTTCAGCGCCCGCGCCCTGAACTACACCACGCTGCTGCTGGAGGACGAGCGCGGCGTCCTCTACGTGGGCGCCCGCGGGGCCGTCTTCGCCCTCAACTCCAGCGACGTGGCGGACGGCTCGCACCGCACGGTGAGCCGCGGCCCCGTCCCCTCCCGTCCCCAGAGCCGCCTTCCCCGCGGCCCCTCGCGCGTGCCCGGCTCTTCTGCCCCGGCCCTTTCCCCGGGGCTGCCGCTGCTGCCCCCCGTCTCCTCCCCGGGACGAGCCGTCCCCTGCCGTGCCCGCGGCGGGAGTGTCCGGAGGCGGTCAGCCCTCCGGCCTGGCGTCCCCGCGGCCGGGGCTCTGCGACGCCGCGGTCGTGCACCGGAAAGCCGATCGCAGTGCGGAGAAAGGGCTGGGGTTTGGGGTTACCAAGCCTTCCCGAGTCCCGCTGCCCCGCGCTCGCCCTCCCACCCCACCGTGAGGTCTCAGACCCCGTYGCGGAGCGGGGGCCGGCGGGGCTCCGGGAGCGACAGCCCCTCTTCCCGTTGCAGATCCGCTGGGAAGCGTCTCCGGAGAAGCAGATGGACTGCCTGCAGAAGGGCAAAAACAACAAGGTAGAGGCGGCCCCGGGGCGCTGGGCGAGCAGGGGCGGCCGGGCGCTCGCCCCCCCCGCTGCGCCCCCCGGCCCGGGCGGTGACGCTCACCCTCCCGCTCCGCAGACCGAGTGCTTCAACCACGTGCGGTTCCTGCAGCGGCTCAACGGCACGCACCTGTACGCCTGCGGCACGTACGCCTTCCACCCGCTCTGCGCCTCCATC
>NW_028185084.1:10244-14386 GCF_003343005.1 Rhea americana | reverse complement strand
CGCCCCCCCAAAACCGTGCGCCCTGCGCGTCCCCGCCGCCGTGGCGTTGCCTCGGCCCCGCTGGCGGCTCCTGCGGGGAGCGTGGCCCTGCCGTTGGAGGGGGGACGTGGGGCTGAGCCTCCTGGCTCTCCGGGTCCCCGCCTGGCTGACGCGGTCCCCTGCCGCCCCAGGACGCCGACAGGTTCACGTTACCGTCCCACTTCGAGGAGGGCAAGGAGAAATGCCCGTACGACCCCTCCCGTGGCTACACCGGCCTCATCGTGGGTAAGCAGCCCCTTCCCCAGGCCTGCCGGTGACATCGGGGACGCCACCGACCCTGTCCGTGTCCSCCCGTGCTCCCTCGGGGACAACCCAGCTTGCGGGGGGCTGCAGCAAACCGGGGCCTGCTCTTCCCTCCGCCCGGGGCTTTCGGTGGTCCGGGCCGTCCCCGTGGCCCACGGGCCAGGGCCGYGCTCACGGCACTCTGCCCTGCCCAGACGGCGGCTTGTACACGGCCACGCGCTACGAGTTTCGGAGCCTCCCCGACATCAGGAGGAACCTGCACCAGCGGCCGCTGAAGACCGAGGAGTCCCCGCTGCACTGGCTCGACGGTGAGCCGTCCCCGGCGTCCCCCCTCCCGGGACTGGCGTCGCACACAGCCCGCCGCCTCGGGGCAGAGGCGGGGGGAGCGTCCCGCCGTGCCCTGGCCTCGTCCCGCCTGCTCCCCGGCAAGGGGAAACCGAGGCAGAGAGGCACCCGGGCGCAGACCCCCACGGCGGGTCTCCAACCTGTGTCTCGGCGCCGCCCAGACGCCGAGTTCGTGGCCTCCGTGCTGGTCCGCGAGAGCCGGGACAGCCCCGTGGGTGACGACGACAAGATCTACTACTTCTTCACGGAGCGGGCCGGCGAGGAGACCACGTCCTTCTTCGACAAGAGCCAGGCAGCCCGGGTGGCCAGGGTGGCCCGCGTGTGCAAGGTAGGGACGCTCCCGGCCGCGGGGAGCGAAGCGCTGGCGCTCTGCGTTCACGCCTCGGGGGAAACTGAGGCACGGGCCGAGTGGGACGCGTGCCCCGAGGGAAGACCGCAGCTTGGCTCGTTTCATCCCCCCTGCTCCGGCTCCTCTCTGCCCTTGCAGAGCGACCTGGGCGGGAAGAAGATCCTGCAGCGCAAGTGGACGTCCTTCATGAAAGCCCGCCTGGTCTGCTACATCCCCTACTACGAGGTGCTGCGCAGCGTGTGCAGCCTGGACGGCGGCAGCTGGCCCAGCACCGTCTTCTACGCCGCCTTCACCCTCTCGGCCCAGTGGTGAGCGGGGCTGGGGCGGGCGCCCGGTGGGCCCGCGGTCCTGCTGCCRCGTCCTGCTGAGGTGGTGGCCTTTCCCGTTGCGACCGGTGTCTGCACGGGCGCTAACGACGCTCTCTGTGGCTAATTAGGAGGCGTCTCTTCCCCAGACCCCGACRCCTCGTGGGTATTTACAGCACTGCCCTAGGTGGGAGCAGGGACTGGGGGTGAGGGATGGTTTCTAAGCTGGGCTGTCGTCCCTGCAGCCGTGCAGATGGCGCGAGGAGTTGACTAAAGCCCTCGCTGCAGCTCTGGAGCTGGGAYGGGGCCGGAGAAGAGGAGGTGATGGAGGGAAATGCTGGATCCTCCGGGCTTCTCCCCTGTTAGCCTGCAGGACTCCCTGCTGCAGGGTGCTTCCCCATTGCTAGTTTGCACGGGGACACCGGAGAAGTCCCTGGAGATGCGTGGCATACTGGGCGCGCAGACGGGGACCATGGCGGTGCGTTGAGGGTAGATACCCGCTGCGTGCCTCACGCCGCGCTCTGCCCCCCAGGAGGACCATGGAGGCCTCGGCCGTGTGCCGCTACAGCATCTCCGAGGTGCAGCGAGCCTTCGAGGGCCCCTACATGGAGTACCAGGACTCGGCTCGCAAGTGGTCCCGCTACGACGGCAGGGTGCCCGAGCCCCGGCCCGGCTCCGTGAGTGACCCGGGGACRTGGGGCGGGAGGGCGAGGGCGCGTGGCAGCCCTGTCCTCCCTGATCCGTGTCTCCCCCCCTCCCCGGGCAGTGCATCACGGACCACTCCCGCAGGAAGGGCTACAACTCCTCGCAGGACCTGCCCAACAGCGTGCTGGACTTCGTGAAGCTGCACCCGCTCATGTTCGAGGAGGTGAAGCCGGCCGGCGGGGAGCCGCTGCTGGTGAAGAGGAACGTGGCGTACAGCCGGCTGGCGGTGGACAGGGTGCGGGCCCTCGACGGGCGCTCCTACGACGTGCTCTTCATGGGGACGGGTGAGCGTGGGCCGAGCTCGCAGGGTCTCCGCTCGGCGCGGTGCGCGGCGGGGAGGCCGCGCTCAGCCCGCTCCGCCCTCCAGGAGACGGCTGGATCCACAAGGCCGTGGTGCTGGGCTCCGGTGTTCACATCATTGAGGAGGTGCAGGTGTTCGGGGACCCCCAGCCCGTGGAGACCCTGGTGATCTCGCACGCCCAGGTGAGGGGTGTCCGGGCACCGCGGGGCGCCCCACGGCCTGGGCGCCCTCACGCCGGGGGCGGRGGGCAGTGCCCTGAGCCAGCGCCTTGCCCCCGCAGCGGAGCCTGTACGTGGGGGCGGCCAGCGAGGTGCTGCAGGTGCCCCTGGCCGCCTGCGCCCGCTACGCCTCCTGCTACGACTGCATCCTGGCCCGCGACCCCTACTGCGCCTGGGACGGCCGGGCCTGCCGCGAGACGGCCGCGGCGGACAGGTAGGGCCCCGGGGGCCGGCCGTGGGGCGCGTGCCCCCGGCTGGCCGCTGATGCCGCCCGCCCCGTCCCGCAGCGCGGCGCTGGTGCAGGACGTGCAGCGCGGCAACGAGGGATGCCGGAGCAGCAGCGCCGCACGGGGTGAGCGTGCGCCGCCCCGGAGGGGGGCGGCCTCCGTGTACCCCCCTCCCGCGCCCCGAGGGGCGACGGCGCTCGTTTCGGGGCCGTGCTGCCCCCCCCCCCACGCCGCGCCCCCTCGCCGGCCCGCGGTGCGATGCCGCCTCTCCCCGCAGCCTCCCTGCCGCGGAAGAACCGGACGGTGCTGCGGGGCGACGACGTGCTGCTGCCCTGCGACCAGCGCTCCAACCTGGCGCGGGCCGTGTGGCTGCTGAACGGCACGGAGGCGCCGGGCGCGGGGCGGGAGCGCCTGCGCGTCGGCGTGGACGGGCTGCTCGTGACGGACACGCTGCCCGAGCACAGCGGCGAGTACCGCTGCTACGGCGAGGAGCGCGGCCTCCGGACGCTGCTGGCCGCCTACAGCCTCACCGTGCTGCCCGAGCGGCCCCACGCCGCCAGCCAGGCGGGCGGCGACGTGAAGGTCGTCTACATCTCCGCCATCACCGTCCTGGTGGGGCTGTGCGTGGTGCTCAGCACCGTCCTCCTCTACGTGTCCTGCCTGCAGAAGCGCAAGGGCAAGTACATCCTAGGGGAGCCCCGGGCCTCCAGCGTGGAGCTGCAGACTGTCTCAGCCAACTGCCTCCGCAAAGGCCGTGGCGGCGAAGAGGAGGAGGAGGAGGACGATGAGGAGGAGGACGGACTCGCCTACCCCGACGGCTGCTTGCAGATCATCCCCGGCGAGGCCACGGCGTCCCCGGCCACGGCGTCCCCGGCCAAGGAGCCGCCGCCGCCGCCGCCGCTGCCCTCCGAGCTCACCAACGGCGTGGGCGCCCTGCCCAACGTGCTGCGCAAGATGAACGGCAACAGCTACATGCTGCTGCAGCAGCAGGAGGAGCCGCTGGCCTCGCCGCTCTACAGCGCCTCCTTCACCGAGGAGCTCAGCAAAATCCTGGAGAAGCGGAAACACACGCAGCTGGTGGAGAAGCTGGACGAGAGCTCCGTGTAGGGGCTGGGGGGGCCCCGGCGTCCCCGAGCCCCCAGGACCCTCGAGCCCTCGCCCCGGCCCCTTCGCTCACCCCTTGCCAGCAGTGTTACAAGACTCAGGCGAAACTACCTCCCGAAGCGAAGCGCCGGGCCGGACCCAGGCTTGCTCGGCGGTTCCTTTGGCTTTTCACTCGCTTTTGAGACTTGCTGTACAAAAGGGAAAAGAAAAAAAAGAAGAATCTATTTAAATTTGGGAGCTCTATTTATGTATAAAAACCCCACCGATGGTGGCCACAAGCTGGAGGCAGGAGCCAGAGCCTGGCTG
>NW_028185084.1:8419-10084 GCF_003343005.1 Rhea americana | reverse complement strand
CGTGCGCAGACTGAGCCCGCCCGCCCCTTCGGGCGTCCCCCAGCCCTCGGAGTGCCAGTGCCGGAGCCGGATGGCTGGTGAGAGGTGGGTGAGCAGCGGGGATGGGAGCTCGGGGGCGGCTCGCTGCGGGCCCAGGCCTCTTGCCGGCAGCAGGAGCAGCGCAGCCCGCTCCAGCTCTCCAACCTCTCCCCCCGCAGGGTTCCCTCTCGCCGAGAGGACAGTGCAGCGAGGGACGAAGCCCGGGCGAGGAGGCGGCGCCGGCGTCCCTGCGCGCCCGGGAGGGGCCTCCGGCAGCGGGGCGAAGCGTAGAGGCAGGTCGCGAGCGCCCGCGCCGAGGAGGGCACGGCAGCGCCAGGTGAGCTGCGGGGCAGGGCCCCGTGGGGAGGCAGCGCTCGCGGCCGTGGGGCTCTGCTGGAGCCCCTTCCAGCGCCGCGCTCTGCCCAATCTCCGCAGGGCGCCGAGACGCCGTCGCTGGAGCCGGGCTGGCCGCCGCCGCGCCGGGAGGGAGGGCCGCGGCGGGTCGCGTGCCCCGCTGCAGGTGCCCCCTCTCGTGTCCGCGGTGCCCCGCCGCCGTCCCGGCCAGGCCGTGCCGGGGATGACCTGGGGGCTGGGGCCGTCGGGCACGAGACGGTCCCCTCGCGCCCCTCAGACGCCCTGGAGAAGGGCCTGGCTCCCCTGAGGCCTCTCGCTCTCTGCGGCGCTGCCCAGGGGAGCCGCTGTCCCCAGATGCCCCCACGCAGCTCCGCTCCAGCCTCCCCGAGCACGGCCAGGCCGGGGGCAAGCACGTCTCGCGTCCCGGGATGATGTGAGACAGCCCCTTCCGTGTTCCTCACTGGCACCTCTCACTTCAGGGCACTGCCCTGAGCCCGGCCCCATGGCGGGATGGCACTAGGGAAGGCGCCATCGGGGTCAGCAGTGGGCCAGACCCCCAGCCCTCCCCATGGAGGAGCAAGGCCTCACGGGTAGAGGGCTGTGCCAGGCTCCTGTGTTCCCCCATTTTGCTGGCAGAGAGGTGACAGTTCGGACACTCCTGCTCAGCGCTGGGCCTCGGTTTCCCGACTGCCCTGGGCAGCAGGGCGTCCCCACCCGAGCTGCCCCACACCCCGCCTCGAATGCCCCCCAAGCCCCGTGTCCTTGACAGCGCCCTGTGTCCAGCCCCCTCGTGCAGCCCCCGAGGTGCCGGGGTTGCCCCCGGGGGTAATAAACACAGCTCTGCCTGGATGCATAGCGTGATGTCTTCTGTCTGGGGAGAGGGGAGACACACAGAGGCGCGTGGCAGCAGGGTGACACTTTATTTAGGTGGCAGGCGGGGGCCCAGCAGGGTGAGGGCACTGGGTTTGTTGGTGAAGGGGTGCCACTGGCCCTGGATGCTGGGGTTGGCGGTGTGGAAGGGCTTGCGGATGCGGATGATGTCCAGGCCCGACCGGTTGGCCAGCTTGGTGGCGAGCTGGGCAATCTCCCCGCTGCTCTTGTTGGCGATCAGCTCCTCCCGCACCGTGCCGTTCACTGTGGGGCAGAGCGGCGCTGCGGTGAGGCCGCAGACCCCCGCGCTGCCCCCCCCGCGCGGCGGGCGGCGCCGAGCCCTCCCCAGCTCACTTGCGCGCCCGCCGGGCCCGTCCCGTCCTCCCGGACTCACAGTACTCGGCGAGCAGCAGCGGGGCCGGG
>NW_028185084.1:0-7059 GCF_003343005.1 Rhea americana | reverse complement strand
GCATGGGGGCAGGAGGGGCGGCTTTAAGGCAAGGGAGCCTGGCGGGGTGGCTGTAGTGGGTGTAAAGGCACTAAGGGCCCGAGGGGGTCGAGTTGGGGTTTGGGGAGGTGCCGGCAGGGGCAATGGGACAGGGTGTGGGGCTGGGAGAGGGCCCCCCCATCGGCATCCAGGCGTAGTGGGGGGCTGCAGCGGATGTGAAGGGGTGAACAGCTAGGGCTGGGGGCTGGGCCAGGCTGACTTGTGGGGCAGCCGGAGGCGCGGGAGCAGTTTGGGCGGGAGCCGTGCAGGGGCTGGGGGGGGCGGTGAGCAGAGGCTGGGGCGGGGGCCGCGGGCAGGATGGCGGTGGTGCCCCTGCGGCCCGGCAGAGCCTCCGTGCGCCTCCTGCCCCTGCTCTGCGGCGGGGCGAGGAACAAGGCAGCCTCCCTGAGCCCGGCGGTGCCCGGCCGCCTCACCCAGAGGCGCTACAAGAAGGACGTGCTGCCGTGCCCGGAGGTGCCCGTTCCCTCCGTGTCCATCACTGAGATCCGCCAGTACCTGCGGGCCCAGGGGATCCCCTTCCATGACGGCTACAGCTGCCTGCACACCCCCAGCCTCTTCACGAGCGAGCAGGAGCCTCAGCACCAGCCGCCGTCAGCCGCCAGCGCCCCTTACACCCTCTTCATTGACAAGACCACGGGCAGCTTCCTGTGCACGGCCACGCTGGCCGAGGGCACGTGGCAGGACTTCCAGGCCAACGTGGAGCTGCGGCACCACGGCGTCCCCTTCCCCAGCTCGGGGGAGCCGGAGGAGGACACGAGACGGGCTCGCGAAGACGCCCGCTGCGTCTGGGACCGAGCACTGCCTCTCTGGGAGCTTTTGGACGAGGATGAGACCCACATAACCAAGACCATGTTTGGGATCTCCATGGTGACAGATGCCACCCTGAAGCGCTTTGGGGTGCGTTACCTGAGGACTGCTAAGTCCCTGGTCTTCCCCTGGTTCAGTCCCCGCGACGCTTCTCTGAAGGGCGTGAAGCTTGTGGGGGTGGAGACCCAGGGCGACACGGTAACGTATGTGGAACAGACGCTCCCTCGGTCGGGTTCCTACTGCAACCTCTTTGGGCTGCCCCTCATCAGCCGCCGAGACACAGAAGTGGTCTTAACTGGGCGGGAGCTGGATGCCGTGGCCCTGTACCAAGCTACGGGGGTGCCCAGCCTGTCCCTCCCGCGAGGGCCCACCTCCCTGCCCCCAGCCCTGCTCCCCTACCTGGAGCAGTTCAAGCGCATCACGCTGTGGCTGGGCGAGGACCTGCGCTCCTGGGAAGCTGCCAAGCTCTTCGCCCGCAAGCTGAACCTCAAGCGCTGCTCCCTGGTGCGTCCCGGCGAGCAGCAGCCCCGGCCCCTGGAAGCCCTGAGACGGGGCCTGAACTTCACCAAGATCCTGCGGGCCGCCCTGCCCGCCAGCCACAAGTCCATCATCTCCTTCCGCCAGCTGCGGGAGGAGGTTTTCGGGGAGCTGGTCAACGTGGAGCAGGTGGCTGGTGTCAAGTGGGCCCGATTCCCCGAGCTCAACAAGCTCCTCAAAGGCCACCGCAAAGGGGAGCTCACCATCTTCACAGGTGAGGGGCGAGCGGCTCGGGGGCGGCAGGGCTCTCTCGGGTGGGCTCGGTGGCTTCACCTTCCCGAGTGCCACGACTCTGCCGGCTCCCGAGGGACGGAGGCTCCTCACGAGCCCGTCGTGGGGAGCTGCCGCGGGGCTGGGCGTGCCGGCGCGGGGCTGGGCTCCCCGGCCTGCGGGGCCGGCTGGCGCCGGAGGCGACGCGCGGGTGCCTGGGC
Source organism: Rhea americana (assembly GCF_003343005.1). NCBI lineage: Eukaryota > Metazoa > Chordata > Aves > Rheiformes > Rheidae > Rhea > Rhea americana. The sequence continues at coordinate 5,245 of NW_028185084.1, read as the reverse complement.
GCCGCTCGTTCGTGGCAGCGGCGCTGAGGACGGGCTGCCCTCGGCGGTTCCCTGGTGCGCTCAGGGTGGGTCAGATCATCTCCCCCCAGCTCAGTCCTCCGCCTGTTGCCTTTGTGCCAGGCCCGACCGGCAGCGGGAAGACGACGTTTATCAGCGAGTACGCGCTGGACCTGTGCATGCAGGGAGTGTGCACGCTGTGGGGCAGCTTCGAGATCAGCAACGTCCGCCTGGCCAAGATCATGCTGACGCAGTTCGCAGCCCGGCGCCTGGAGGAGCAGCTGGAGCAGTACGACGAGTGGGCCGACCGCTTCGAGGACCTCCCCCTCTACTTCATGACCTTCCATGGCCAGCAGAACATCAAGTATGGCCCCATTCCTCCTCCCCTTTGCGCCGCCCGGCGCTGGCCCCCGGCGATGCTCGCCCTTTGTGGCGGGTGCTGCGCTCTCCCCCACGTTGCCCCCATCACTGCTGCTGCCCGCGGCTGATGCCGGTGTCGCCCCCTCCCCAGGACCGTGATCGACACGATGCAGCACGCCGTGTACATGTACGACATCACCCACGTGGTCGTCGATAACCTGCAGTTCATGATGGGGCACGAGCAGCTCTCTGCCGACAGGTAACCCTCTCCCAGCCGCCGCTGCCTCCCTCGYCAGCCGCCCTTGTCTCTGGATCTGGCTGTGTTGGGTGTCGTGGCAGGGTCTAGGAGTCTACACCCAGACCAGGGGCCCTGTCCTCCTTGTTTTTTGTCCTGTCCAACACAGCAGTCCTATTTTGTTGAAGGACAATTGCTGCCCTGGGGAGGAAGAACTGGAAAGGGACAGCTGGTTTTCTGTGATCCTTGTTGTTCCCCACACTTTTGCCCCCCAGAGTGTGAACTCAGACTTCTGGGTCCTTCCTGCAGTGGGGAAGGGCAGGAGGGAATGTCTTGCCAGCCTCTTAACGCTACCTGCCCTTGATGCCCCTCTCACTGTCGTTGCAGGCTTGCTGCCCAGGACTACATCGTTGGTGCTTTCCGCAAGTTTGCCACGGAAAACACCTGCCACATCACGTTGGTCATCCACCCCCGCAAGGAGGACGACGAGAAGGAACTGCAGACGGCCTCCATCTTCGGCTCTGCCAAGGTGAGCTGGCCTGGGGGCAGCTTTTGCGTCCCTCAGGCACAGTGAGTTCTTGAGACAGGGTGGGGTGTGTTTGGTAGGTGCTTTGCATCAGGCAGTGATGGCCAGCTCCTGCCAGCACCCCACCCTTCGCTCCCCTGGGGACCTGAAAGGTGCTGTGATGAGCAGGGTGTCTCCAGGACCCCATCACCTGTAGTAGGGAAGTGTCTGGAGTTCTGATCTGGCCAGGCCTTGGTGGGCAGATCTCCAGACAGGGAGCAGACCCGGGGCCAGATAAAGCTCTGTTGGGTCTTTTAAGCGCAGTTAATTGATGTTAATGGACCATGAGTAGGAYGTGGTGTGAATTAATGAAGTAGCCAGGGAGAGGGCCAGGATTTGTTCCCTGAATACTCTTGGTCTTGAATAGTCTTGGCTATGATGCTGAGCAGCCTTGTGGTGGTGGGCAGGAGGGGCTTTGTGAGTGCACCCAGCCCTCCCTGCACTGCTCAGGGATCTTGGCGTCTCTGGGGCAGGGGGTGGCAAACGCCAGGGCCCCAGAGAGGTGTGTGCGCCCATGTCTGGGCAAGAAGGGCCAGGGGCGCTGCTGTGCTCTAGTGTGATCCTGGGCGGGGTTCATGCTTTCTCGGGGGGTGTCGTAGCTTGGGTTCAAAGCTGTCTGTCCTTGGCAGAGTGCCCTCATGTCCCAAGAGAAGACAGACTGGGGGAAGGACTTGGTTTTGGGGAAAAGCTACAGATGCTGTGGCCAGGGGTACCCTGTAACRGGGTTACAGGAGACAAAAGGCATGCCATGAGCATCTCTGAGCCCTGCAACTGTGGCTGCGTCTGCAGGACCCTTCTGGAGACTTTTTCCTTCCCCCAGGCTAGCCAGGAGGCAGACAACGTCCTCATTCTGCAGGACCGAAAGCTGGTGTCGGGACCTGGGAAGCGGTACCTGCAGGTGTCTAAGAACCGTTTTGATGGGGACGTAGGTGTCTTCCCCCTGGAGTTCAGCAAGGCCTCGCTCACCTTCTCCTCTAGCAAAAGCAAGGTCAGGCTGAAGAAGATGAAGGAAGAGAAGACGCCTTCATCCAAGAAAACTCCAGCTGGAGGCACGGGGGCTTCCAAGAAACCTTGAGTCCCACTGATCCCTTCTTTGGTCTGTTGGGAGAAAGTGTTGTTGGTGCTAGGAGCACGGGGCTGGGGTACGCCAGCCTCTCTCCATCAGGAACAGCAATAATGTGCTGCTGTCTGTCCTTTTTCCTCCTGCACAAAGAAGCCTCTTGGCTGCAGGTAATCTCGGGGAGAGATACCGGGGCCATAGTGGAAGGATATATGGGCTCCTGCTGGAGAAGAGGAACCTCTTTCCTGCTGTGCTGCCTCCTCAGCTGCCCCAGGATGGAGAGCCGGGGCATCCTGGCTCCCTGCGTGCTGCCAGAGCTGCGCCTGTTGCAGGGCAAAGACTTTGTGTCCTGAGAGGGATGTTCTTGCACACTTTGGTCACTTGACTGGTGCTGAGTGCTGGAAGCATCTGGGGAGTGAAGTGGGCCATAGTCTAGGCAATAGGCTGGGAGCAGTAACCTGCAGTCCTGGGGCTCTGGGTTTGGAGGAGGTTGTTAAAATGCTGCTAAGCTTTTAGGCCAAGATCCTGGGCCATCATCGTGGGCTCCAGGAGGGGCTGTATGGAGGGACTGCAGAGATCTCCTTCTGTCTTGGATAGGGATTTCAGGAGTGCTGTGCTCGGTCCTGACCATGATGGGAAGGGCAAGTGGGACCTAAGTAGAAGGATGCAGAGGGATGCTGTGGATGGCCCTTGCCCTGGGGTGCAYGGAGCTGATTGGTCTCCACTGGGAGTTTTGTGAAGCCCTAATGAAGGTGGGAGCTGCCGTCCCTGGCGTGGTRGTGCCTCAGCAGCGAGGATGGAAGTGTGGCGAGCTGAAGGCAGAGTTTGTTTTCTCTTGTGCTGGTCAGCAGGTGGGATGTGCAGCTTGCTAGCTCTGCCTGCTTGGCTACTGCCCCTTGCCCCAGGGCTCTCTGGTCTGTCTGTCCCATCTCTCCCCTGTGGGCATCACCAGCAGTAAAACCCCAGGTGAGCAGCCTTGCTTGCCTGGAGAGGGGCATTGCTACCCTGGTCTAGCGGCCTTGGACAGCCCTGGAGCCAGGCACATGGTGTGATCTACCCTCCTCTTGGCCTTGCTACCACCCAGGGCTTTGGATGTGCAGCGGTGGTCCAGCGACTTTCAAGTCCATCCCCAGGGACCTTCTTCCAGAGTGTTTAATGATGAATACTGTGACCTGGCTGGTCCTTACCATGGCAGGAAGAGTCCATGCTTGGATCTTGGTCCAATCTTTTTTCTTCCCTTACAGTTTTATTAAAGCAGAAATCTGAATGCAGTTTCCATGCTGCTGTCCTTTGCTACCTGGGACCATGTCACCCTTTGGCCAGGGAGGCAGTGTCCCTGAGGGGCCTTTGCCAGGCTGTGCATGTCTGCCACATGGAGAGCTCCCAGTGCTTGGAGCCCTCTGAAATCTGCCTGTGGGGCCCGACAGCACTTCCCCTCCCCACTGAAATAAGGACTGGTTTGTGTTTCCTAGGTACCAGGTTGGTACCATAAACTCTTGGGTGGAGGGGACAAACAGAGAGACAGGGTTATGTGGACGTCTTGCCAAGAGACGTTCCTGCCTGGGACACGTGCCCTGGGCTGATGCACAGAACATCCTACCCCAAAGATAACTAGGAAGGGGGAGAGGGGGTCGATGGGACTGGGACACCCTTTGGGTTGGTTCTGGCCAAGGTCCTTCATTAGCCCCTTGCTCTCCTGTTCTTGGAGGTGGCGTGAAAGGCTCCAGCGTGAGGGGCCTGGTCGTGCCTGTTCCCTGGGCTTGGGCCAGGAGAAGTTCCTGCTTTTTCCCTCTCCACCCCATCTCTCACCCGGGCAGCCAAGGGAGCAGCGGCTGGCCAGGGTGCCCAGGGAGGTTAGCGTGGGTGGGGAGGAGGGTGCTGGCTGGGGCCATCGCAGCCCGTCATCGCCGTGTTTAGCTCGGCACGTGAGAGTTATTACCTGCCTCCGCACAGGACATAGTTTTAACCTGAGCCATAATGAGGGGCTGGGGTGGGCAGGCGGCACACACCCAGCTGCTGTTTTCTGGGGTGCACCGGCTCCCCAGGGCAGGTAGAGCACCCTTGGGTGCCACTGGTGCAGGCATTGGGAGCCTGAGGAGAGACAGCTTGGTTAGGCCCCTGGGACAGGCAGGGACGCAAGGAAGATGGAGGAGGATCTCGGTGGCGGAGCAGGTCCTGGTGAGGTGGAGGTAAGGCGGTGGTGGTGGGGGTTGAAGAACTGGGAGTGGGGCAGATCTYGAAGGATTATGTCTTGAGCAGGGTGCATCCTTGCACCCTCCGAGTTGGGGCAACGGGGGCACCCCCAGGACCCCCGTCTCCCTCCCTATTTGCCCCTCAGGGCTGAGAAGGGGACAGCGAGGTCCCAAGCAGTGGGACAACTGCTCCTGGGAGGTCCCAGCCCTCCTCCCTCCCAGCTCCATCGCAGACCCCAGATGGGCGCCGTGTCCCTGGGGAGGAACCCCGMACCCTGGCTTTCCAAACTGCTGATGTACTGGTTTTATTTTGTTTCCCCATCCTCTCCCAGTTTGGGGGGGGGTCTCAGAGAGCTGGGGGGATGGGGTGGGAATAGGTGCAAAATCCCCCAGTGGGGGGCAAAACAGAGACATGGGGCAGAGCACCCTGTTTTCCCCACGACCAGTGTCACCCCAAAAAGCTCTGGGGGGCGAATCCTTCGGGGTGGCTTTCCCCGGGCATCGCGGAGCAGCTCGCACGGACCAGAGGCTCCGGGGGGCTTTGCTGGCCCGAGCAAGGGGGCCACCCCATGGGGCAGCAAGGGGGCCACCCCATGGGGCAGCAAGGGGGCCACCCCATGGGGCAGCTCCCGGCCCGTGTCCCTGCCCGGGGCCAGGGTGAGGGGTGCAGCTCAGATGTGAGGCATCAGCGGAGCGCCACAGCCCCCAGCACTGCTCCCTGCCCCACTGACTCCAGCCCCATAGCTGCATGCGAGGCCCCTCACTGCACAGCACCCCTAGCCCTCATGCATTGCCCCCCACTGCATAGCATCCCCAGCCCCATAGCCCCCCACTGC
>NW_028185083.1:0-7551 GCF_003343005.1 Rhea americana | reverse complement strand
TGGCTACTTGGCTATGGATTGATACTAGTTGCAGGAAATACCATACTGTACCAGATCTCTGGAAATTGCTTTTTGTTTCCCAGATAGGGAAGTTTGCTGTTCAGCCTTCATTCCTTCCTTTTATTTTAGCAGAGCTCTCAGATATATATCATTTGGTCTTGGTGGTTTAAAACCATTTATTTTGTCAAGTTGTCCTACAAGCTGTATTACTGACATTTAAATCTGAGATTTGTATTCTCTTTTGCGTTCTCCACGAAAAACAGCTCTGGCTTCAAAACATCTTCAAACCATTACATTATACAGAGAGACTCAAAATAGTAAGTTAATTCTTCTGCTATGTTCTCATCTCTTCTAAACACTCATTCTATGCTTTCAGAGTGACCCAGTAAGCTCTCTGACAGACTTTCTGCTCCTGACAAACTTTTAACTTTTTTTGGCTGACCTTGCTGTGTTTTACATTTAAACTGTCAAAGTTCATGTTCTTTTCTGTTTTCTTTATTCAGATTAAACTTCGTATTTTATGAAGGATTTTGTTTTTTATTTCTAAGAGGTTTCCTTACTGTGCAGTTTACCCATGATGACTTTCTTTTGTTCCTTCTAAAATCTTCTTTTAAGGTGTGTATGCCTTTGCGCTGAGCCTCCAACATGGGTATTTGGGTATTCCCAAACTTCCAGTAAAGATTTTACACATTTATATGCTGCTGTTAATTTCTTTTTAAGTAGCTTCTTCACTTTTATGTAGTTCTTCTTTTTATATGTAGCACCACAGTAGAGGATTTTTCAGCTTTTGTTATTCGCACAAGATTGTTGAGCCTGAGTATGTTATAATTATTATGGCAGAGCAGTCCTTTGGCAATAGCATTATTACATATTCTTATGAACTGACTGAGGACCAGGGGAATTATTTCTCCTTTTGGGGATTTCATGGTCTGCTGGCCCAGGAATTATTAGCTCTGCAGGAATCATTACCTGTTTCTAAAAAGGTAGCCTCAGCATTATGTCCCTATACAGTATTTCCCCAGTCTAACTGGAATTAGCTGACTTCTCACATTCCCATTGCATATTTTGTGTTTGGTGCTTCTCTGATCTCCTCTCTGCAGGTGGCAGACACTTTTGTCAACCTGCTTAAGCAGTGTAGTCTGAAAACTTTATTTTTCCTATTTAAGTCTATAATTTCAATTCATAAGCACTCAAAATTACATTGTGAATGGCTTGTTAACCTTTAACCTGAAATTCTATAATATAAAGCACTATTCCTGCATTGACGTTTTCCTCTGTGCTTTCAACTTCTGTGTTACACTGTCCCACTGATAGTTTTTCTTCCATTTTCTGATGTGTATATTCAGCTGGAAATGAGACAGAGTTGTGAGTACAAAAGAGCCTTGGATAAGACTACGTATATGATTCCGTAATTCCCTACTTGGAAGTGTCAGTAGCTGGCAACCCAGGAAAGCTTCTTTGCCCACCACAGAGGTCTACTCATGTGGCTTTTGGTGTTAGCACAGTGAATTCCACTCAGTGGGAAAGACTGCACAATAAAATATGATGAAAATGAAAATATGCTCATATAACAATGAAGCTATTAATATTAACTGGGATGTGCTTAATTTCACTGCAATATAAACACCCTTTTGATGTTTATTTTCAAAGTATGCATTTGTATATAATTATGCTTAATCCATATCATACTCTACCATCATGATTTTTGCAGTCAGTCTGATGGAAGTGTTTGTTTTCTCAATCTTTTCATTTGCATTGCAAAATACTTCTTTTTTGTATTGTTCTTACCTGCTGGAAACAACTTCCTTTTTCATGAGGCATGTGGATAAGTATTTCCAAGATTCATCTGATATACAATATTTGGAAAATTAGTAAATATTTCTTACTTTCATGAAAGTGAAGCACTGGAGTAATGCACAAATGTTGGTGCAATTTAGTCTAAGATTTATATGATTTAGTGACATGAAAGAAAAAAAACCACCATTATAATGTAGATTAAAAAGAGAATTCTGACTACAGCCTTATCAGTAGTAGTTTTAGACATAATTTTCTTTTTCAGTGATTGTTGTCACAACAACTATTGTTTCTAGTAAGCTTCATATAAGCCAGCAATAATAATGCAGTTTTAATCTTGTAATGATGTGTTCTCTAGCTGAATTAATAAGGAAACCAACTAAAATATAGATCCCAAAGATAATTTGGGATATCTCTGAAATGTGGGCTAATACAAAAGCTATGATCAGTCCCGCTACATGTTCTTCTTCATAATATTATGCTAATTATAGTAAATAATAGTCTTTCATTTATGTCCTTCCTTTCCTTTGTAAAGGAAGTAAATTTGCATGAAACAATATCGATAGCTATTTCCTTCTGAAGCATACAGGCATGGCCCTGCCACACTGAACAGCGCAAGTACAGTTTCTCTCAATGTATAATACGATCTCCATAGTTTTCCAATACTTTTCAAATGAAGTTCCCTTTCATGCCATAGATGCCATTGAAGTCAAATATGTCAATGAATATATCTACCCTTATTTGTCCACTATTTGTTTGCATAAGTATAATATCATTACACTGTAAATACCACCATACTCATAAATACTACAGAAGTATTCCCGAACAAAAAGTTCAATGACTCACAGTTAATGTGGTAATAACTAGACCACTGTTTCTAGTGGTCCAGACTAGAATGGCTGATAATAGCCTAGAAATACCAGACATGCCTTTCCTCTGGCTCAAAAATATATTTTGCCTGTGGGAGACTGGAGCTCTCCTCCACAAAAAAAAAAAAAAAAAAAAAAAGCAAGTTGTGGATCACCTGAATGATTAAACCTCTCTTCTTTCTTGAGCCATGGACACTTTTCATAGAACGGATTGTTTTTTTAGTAACTTGTGCAGAATGAATGGATGTCTATTAAATATAATTATTTACACACTTCAGTGTACAAATAATTATATTTATACATTTCATTTCAGACTTTTCTTTCTCTCTCCCAGTGTATCTATATAATATATACCTTTTCTTTACACAAGCTGAAAGTTGGTGCTGAGGCCAACATGTTGTTTAAATTACTACCTACTCCTACTTGGTGGGAGTTGTTCTGGGACCAGCTCTGAGATGACCCCAGGGGACTTCTACTGAAAATATTCTTCGGGACACACCTGCCTACACTGTGGACAGACTGGGTTATCTGCATTTCCCCCCTCCCCCCCCGCTTGTATTTGCAGTGATGATCAAGGTATGAAAGACAACTTCGTGCTTTGCTAGAGCCATGAGGTTGTTCACAAGAGGCCTCCACAAAGATAGCCTTTTGGTTTTGACATTAGAAGTGGCCTATATCTCAGGAGCAGGATTTCTCTGAGAGGTACATTGCAGACTTAATCATGAGGTGGAATCTTTCTCAGTGAAGCCAGTACTGTCAGCTCCAGAGCAAGATACTACACCTCATGAAAAAAGGTGGCTAAATCTGACCATTAACTTGTAGTGTGAAAAGAAGTTGCTCTAAACACTGTAATGAAAAAATCTTTATCAAATTAATGTGTTTTTCTTTCCTTCGCAGGTTAGATGTTTTGTTGCTGTAGAAGTCAAGGCACCATAAGGAAAGTATTACAGTAATGTAGATTCTCATACAAGTATTTTGTGCGCAATTTAATCTAAAAAATATAAAATATCTAGAAAAAAGATTTAGTGTAAATAATTCTAAAAACACAATTTCTGTCTTTTTCATATTATCAGAATCCCTGAACTGTCATACAGAAGGTTTCCAAATTCTTTAAACCTTGGCAGTTGTAAAAAACCCAAATGTTAGGTAGAATGTGGCCAAAAAGGACATGTTATTAATTTTTTTTTCTTATTATTTTATTTCTCATATTAAAAATGGAAAATAGCAGAGTACACTATTTTTGCTCAGCTTCTCTCTCCTGTATCAGAGAATATATCTGAGAAGACCGCATGGTGAATAAGGAGGTAGACAATAAGAACTGTGGATCACTACCTGAGAGGGACAAAAACCTGTTTTCTCTTCTTAACTTAGAGTCTGTTAGGAAGAAATGTGCCAGACTACTCAGTGCAAATATAGTATTTATAGATTTTTTTTCTTTCACTTCCTGGATTCTGGAGTTGTCTTATTGTTTGATCTGCTTCCAAATGCCAGTTTTAGGCTACGCCTTAGCACAGAATGGAAACTTGATCTAAAACCATCTATTTCTTATTGCTGGCATTGTAAGGCTTGCATAGCTTGGCATTGTGTGATATTGCTTTATTTAATCATCTGACAAAATGCACTCTCTTCTCAATATATAACTTCTCTCAGGAGTGTAAGTAAGTGGTCTATATTAGTAAGCTGGAGTCCTTTGTTACTGATTGTAGCATTCCATTTATATTCTATATATTATTAGGTATAAAAATGTGAGAAGTGTAAGAGGGCAAATAAGCCCTGGTGATACTGCTTACTGTCACTACTTTACTGAAGTATCCAAAAAGTTTCCACTAGCTGGGACTTGGTCTTGATCATTTCAGTCACTGTAAAGAGCCCTAAATCAAGCAATCTTTATCACTCAGCCTCTTCTCAAAAGAATTCTCTGTGTTTCCAGAAACTTTCCTGATGTATGTGAAAGCATTAGATTAGTTTAAAATATGTTGATTTTTCAACAGGCCTTACTATTTGCATAATTACCTTTACTGACATTGCTGGGACTACAGTGTGGATCATGCTTTTGGAATGTTTAAGAAAAGTTAAGCAAAATGAGATACAGAGTTGGAACTCTGGACTACTACTATTACTTTTTCTGTTTTTAAGGCAGTCCATAAACTCCAGATGTTGAATGTAAATGACACTTTTTCAGTAGTAACATATGGTTATTTGCTGGGTTCACATTTACAGGCATTTCTTGTGTCAGTTTCCTCCAAGTCTTTCACATAGGTAGGCTGCAAATGGACTTCTAAACTTCTGTCTTTCTACCTAATATATCATACTTTATTTACTTTTCATTCTTCTTTCATTTAATCCATGTGTGAAAGAAACTCTTGGCTAATCCCAAGTGAGATCTATAAATAACCTTTTATTTAAAAACGATTTTTTTTTCTTTCCAGTAGCTTTGTTTCATTCATAGGGTTGTGTTCAAGATTTTTATCAAGCAGCAAATATGTCTGCTAAGAAATTGTTTGAATAGGTCAAATAAAAAAAAAAACTTTCACATCATCTGTAGAAAATGGAGGGTCTTTCTGTTGACTTCACTGTGCTTGGGAATAAGTCATAAAATGTTACAATCTTATAAATAGAAGTGTTTGCAAGACTTATAGTACTCGATTCTTTTTATAAAATGCTTTAACTATGGACATAGTTAATAGGATATTTTCTGTTTATGCAAGCTTTCAGTTTTCTTTTCTAGTTTTCTTCCTCTTCTACACTCATTGTACTTAAAAGGACAGGAAAAAGAAACCTGTAAGAATACTATCAACTAAAGACAGCATGATCAAGTAGTTCGGGTATTTTCCTGGATGAAATAAGAGATCACTGTTGTTTCATTTATCTGTATCAGATGAATATTTATGGATACTTTCCTGAGAGTTTCCACTGTACTGGACTCTCATATTGGAGGGTAAAACTTGGTCTTTGTGCAAAAAAAATGCTACCAGATCTCTAAGTGTCATTGACACTGCCCAACTTGTTTATCACTTTATGAGAAATGTGCATAATAATATTCATAATATTTTGCAGAGCACTCTGATCTTTTGTAAAGCCCCGAATAACAACTCAGTATTCATGTTCAAGTTATGAGATCAGTTCTTAGTACATGGATTTATTTTTCTGTTGTTGTTGGATACAATGGATACATCTGTATACACAAGATAGATTTAAATATGTTTAAAAAAATGCTTGCTGTAGAAAGGAATTTCCAAAGACATTGAATCAGCAGGCCAGGAATCAAAGGAGCAATTATATATTTTATCAGAAGCCTGGCAAGCACATTCCACTTCCACATTCCTACTTGGGCCAAATATAGAGGTATGGACACAGAAATGGAAGAGCAGCTTGACCTTTAACCTTAATAAATGAGGTTAAATATTAGTTTTAATATGCACTTTGCTTCCATTTTCTCTTTTGAGGCCCTGCATAGATTCTTTTATGCATGAGGTATGTGTTGTGCAATAATTAGCTATGTCGTTAATAGTATTATAATGAAATATATATGGCACCAGGAAAGTACTTAGAGTTTTACACATAAAATCTTCGTGTCTGTTTCTATAAAGTTTTAATAACACTTCTGTCCTTTCTTGCAATGTATACAATGCATTTGTGACATCCTCTGTGCAGGGAGCACATAAGGAACAATGAAGCAGGAATCAACCATTTTATACCTGACATAGAAGGCTAGGAACAACCATAACTTTGTGTTACAAGAAAACACAATACCTCCAGAGTAATTTTTGAGCAGTACAAATGAAATTTATCCCTCATCCAGGAGAAACACACAATCTGAGCTAATAATCTGAATAAATAGATAACACATCTACATTAAAAAAGTCCTTGAACTGCAATTTCCTTCACGTGGGAAAAGTATTCCAAAAATGTTTCACTGTCTGTAATCTATACTTACTCTAAGCAACTGCTGCGAGCTTTTGGTGGTGATAAGACAGTGAAACAGAAATTAAGGGTTTATTCAGGTTTGTGCACTGGTTGTTTTAAACCAGCATTGTCTTCAATAACAATATTCCAGAAGGAGACAGAGAGGTTGCTCTCTGTCTCTGATGCTTCTTCTCCTGCTCCAAGTGGCTTTTTCCAACTGTGATTTTCTGAGTGCTCCAGGAGGTGCAAGAAGTGGTTGTGTTATTGCTCAGCATATCCTAAGAACTCTTCCACACTAAGAAATTCTCAGTGTAGCCTTGTAGCCCCTGTTAGGCCTCCAGACATGTCAGGCTTTGCCTTGCCTTGGCCTGCCTAAAGATTTGGAGTTATTTTGTTCCTAATGACAATTATCTAATGATCACCTATTATTTATTTTGTTTTCACTTTTGATTAGCTTTGTACAGTTGTGAGATACAATAGTTATTATTCTGTATACTTTGTGATTAATAAGAAATAATAGTAGATAGTTACTCTGTGTGGAATGAATTATATATTACTCTGGAATAAAATATAGTATAGAAAAGTAAAGATACGGCAGTAGTAAAAGTAATGAAGTATAGGCAGAATGACACTGGAGGCCTCAGGGCTATGAAAAGCTCAGCTGTGGCCAATTATTAGGCATCAAAGGAATGCTGCCTTGAGAGCTGGGTAAAACCTGTTTTAGGGATAATAAGGAGAACAAAGAAAAGGTATCCAATGTACGTAAAATAGCAACAGAAACAGAAACAGAATAGGTAAGGTTGGAACAAACCTCTGGAGATTATCTAGTCCACAGGGTCACCTAGGGCATGTTAGACAGGGTTGCATCCAGGCAGATTTTGAATACATCCAGAGAAGAAGACTCCACAGCCTCTCTGGGCAACCTGGTCCAGGGCTCTGTCACTCTCACAGTGAAGAAATTCCTCCTCACATTCAGGTAGAA
>NW_028185082.1:6122-7452 GCF_003343005.1 Rhea americana | reverse complement strand
GCACAGAGTAAAATAAATTTCTGTGGGAGAAGTGGAGGAAGAAAGTAGAAATGAATCAAAACAGGGAGATTCGGGTCCGGAGTCTCAGCTCTAAACATCTCTAACTATAGGTACATTTGCCACTTCTCTGGAAAGGCCATTTCTTCCATGACCAGCAGCACCTGAGAGCACTCTCCTGATGGACTCCCATAAGCACTCAAGATGTTCCCTTCACCCAGCTGGAGGGGCACAGATGGGACCTAGCCCTTCCTGTTCCTCCCAAGCATGTTGTTTGAGGAAGTGCTGGAAGAACAGGCCTCGTGGGATCCTCATGGCACTGCCCTGCCTGGGGCTGTGAGAACAGCCCTGCACACACTTCCTGGGCTAGGCACTTGGAGACAAGCAACCAACAGTGCTTATGGGAGCATGCCTTCCTGGTGGGCAAGGAGAGCTCAGGTTCTTGTCACCCTGCTGGAGAGGAGCTGGCAGCTCCAARGACTGAGGGGAAGAGGAACAGGTCCCACAGCTCATGAGGTGAAGGTGCTGACACGTGCCTKKKGCCAGGTCCCTGCTACTTCCTACGCCCTTTCCCAGCCCCTGGAAAGCCMCTGCAGGAGCAAGCAAATCCTGGAGATCACCATTCCCCAGGTTCCTGGGAGTGAATSATGTGGTGACCTGTGTGTGAGAACATGACAGGCCAGCACCAGGGACATGGCTGGGGTTTGTGCTTGTGAGGTCACCACCACCCAAGCACCTGATAGGCCAGCAGCAGGCACATGGCTCAGATCCATGTTGTGAGGTCACTTCTCTCTGAAGCTGATGGGCTACAGCAGACTCTTGGTTCATGGAAAATCTTTCTGTTTCCTCTGTATCTGCTACTCAGAGGCCAGGAACAGGCTTATGGCTTCGATACTGATTTTGAAATCGTTTTTCCATCAGCACTTGATACGCCAGAAGCAGAGAGAAGACAGAAGTTTGTGCTTGTGAGGTCACTTCTGCCTGAGTGCTGATAGGCCAGCAGTGGGCACATGGCTTCGATTCTGATTGTGAGGTCACTTCTGCCTCAGTACCTGATAGGCCAGCGGGAAGCTCTTGTAGGTTCCTGTGATGTCACCTCAGTCTCTGGTGGTGATAAGCCAGAAACAGGCACATGGCTTGTATGGTCATTGTGAGGTCAGTGCTGCCTGAGTACCTGATAGGCCAAAAGCAGGGACATGRCTCTGATGCTGACTGTGAGGTCACTTCCTGCTCTGCAGCTGATGCACAAACAGGAGGCTCTTGGTTGCTGTTGGTTTCATGTAAAGTCCCCTCTGCCTCTGCTGCTGACAGGCCAGAAGCAGGTTCATGGCCT
>NW_028185082.1:3007-4072 GCF_003343005.1 Rhea americana | reverse complement strand
ATTTGAACAGGTCACAGAGGAGATCCGCTTTTATTATGGAAATGTTTTAATATGGAAATGTTATTGTGGAGGCCAAGTCTGGCATAAGGGTGTCCAGTGCCTGGTCCTGCCTGAGCTCACAGAAATGCAYAAGGAAKCACCAYGTTACAAAGAGCACTTAGGCCATATACATACATGAGAGCACAGCAGGGCAGTCTAGAAATGAGGAGAGCAGACCTGAAAAGAGAAGGTGGTGCTGCTGATGGGGGATGCAGGTCCAGGAAATGTGCAGCCCTCAAGTGAAGACCACAGCAAGGAAATGCCTGCTGCAGCAGTGTAGAGATGGTCCTGAGGACCATCCCACAGGCTGCACGTAAACTCTCCTCCTCTCCACTCCTGCTCTGCTGTGAGTGTTGGAGCTTTATACAGGGAACGGACCAGCTATCTGCTGGATCCTCCCTCGCAGGAGGTGGRTGTGAGATCACACCCTGACTGTGGCCAGGGGAGCGGAGCTGTCCAAACGGGCAGGGGACTCAGGATCTCACCTTGTCTGTACTCACCTGAGCCTGACTCTGTCCATCGAGCTCCCTTGGTGTCAGTGCTGAAAGAGACACTGCAAAGGGAAAATCTCCTCACTGCACTGGGGGGCATCTGAGGGAGCTCACGTTAGTAGGCTCTGAGGTTCTCCCAKCTCTGATGATGAAGGGGGAAGCCTAGCTCACTACTTCAATGTACTCCGTGAGTCATATTACAATGAGAGGGAAGTGGCATAAATCAAAACATTTTTCTTTCTTTTCACAAGAAAGTATCAGCAAAAAATAAGGAAAAAAATGAATCACGCAGATCCTTGATGCCAAATGCCATGTGACTGATGAGTGGATGCACATGATATGGTTATTGGTGCTGCCATTGGAGCCATTGAACCARTTTCCTCAKGGCATCCTTGAGCTCCTTGTTCCTCATGCTGTAGAKGAGGGGRTTCACTGCTGGAGGCACCACTGAGTACAGAACAGCCACCACAAGATCCAGAGCTGGGGAAGAGAGGGAGGGGGGCTTCAGGTAGGCAAACAGGCCAGTGCTGACAAA
>NW_028185082.1:0-749 GCF_003343005.1 Rhea americana | reverse complement strand
ACACAGGGGAGGAAGGTGCTCAGAGGAAGGTGTCTGCTTTGGAGGGACTGACCATGACTTGCCCCAGTCCATCCTCCCAGGACGTTTCTGTTAGCAGTTGCCTCTCATTCCCTGCCCATTTCTGCTGCTGGAGTTGACCCTCCTACGAGCTCTCTCTCTGTCCTGATGTCTTTTCTCAGTCAGTTCTGACAGACCTCAACCCACCCTCTGGTTGCTCAGCTCTGCCCTACAGAAACCTSCCAGAWCAGGGCACTTTCCAAGGGCATCTCTGTGCATGCAAGTCCTAAGGAGTGGGTCACATAAACCCAGGTATGGTCAAAAAGGTGATGTTGATGCTGTTTGGAGGCTAAGGTGAGGATGAAGCAGTTTAGAGAGATTTCTCATAGACTTATCAAAAGTTTTTCAGTCCCAGCTCCTTGGCAAAACTCTTTCTTTTTTTCTCCCTCACAGAATTATGGAGCAAAATGGAAGTGCAGAGACCAGAAGGAAGCCTCCTTCCCTTTCAACTAGCCCTTCTCTTGATCTTCCTTTTGAAAAGATCCCTCAGACATGTCCKGCGCATGAGCTAAAGCTGTGAGCAGCCTTGACCCACGCAGCACAYTCTCAACGASAGAACGAACCTGCSCTGCTGTGGGTCACTCCTCCCASCCAGGGCTTCATCCTGCAGCACCACAGTGAGCTTCTCAGACAAGGAGACTGCTAGCTCTGGCAGACAGCTGAGTCACTGTCCCAGGCACACAGCACCCTGG
>NW_028185081.1:9264-10302 GCF_003343005.1 Rhea americana | reverse complement strand
TCCACTCTCCACAGTTACTTTCTAAAGCTTGCTGATAAATCCTGCAGGAACATCTCCAGATGGTGCCAAATGCTGTGAAATATTGAAAATGATGCACTAGAGAGGTCAAGTCTCAAAGATGAGATCAAAGTCATGTGATATCCAACATGACAGCACAAAGCATGACCAGGTGCTGAGATGCTTTTTGTGAGCCTCAAAACTGGTTTCTCCTGCGCTTGGCTGTTTTTGTAGCAGTAGAATAGAGGACAATAGGGGACAGGAGGCAGCCTTCCTGCTGGAGGCACTAAAGCAGGCTCTTTGTTTCTAAAACTCCTAGGTAAGTTTTCTTGGTCTGCAGTACTTAAGATGGAGATGAAATGTCAGAAAAGAGCAAACGTGCCCTTAATACACATCATCCAGAGGGCTTTATCTGGGGTGTTGGTTCTTGCCAGTTTCCAAAGCAGTGGGGGAAAACAGGTAGCAAATCTAGGGAAGTTTTCYCATTTTTCATTCATTTTGCCCAGCTTTCCTTCTGGCTGAGCCTGGGGAAAGCAGTTCTCATCTCTGGACCTCTGTTGTTCCTTGGGCTTTTCCATGTGACCTTGGAGCAGTGYTTCTCCTTGGGTACAGGGCCTGCCATCCTGCTTCTCCCCAGTGCCCTCCCTCTCCTGAGGGCCTGTACTGCCTTGTCACCCTGGATCTCTCACAACACCCTGGCTCTCTTGGGAGGCTGTGCATCCCTGGCTCCCTGAATCCCCCACATTTTTGACCCTGGTCTTTGGAGGACATGCCCACACACGGCAGTGCTGCTGTCCAATCTCTGGGGCATAGCCGGAAAAGCAGTGCTGCACCTCCAGACCTACCTTTTGGCTCATTCAGGTGTTTGTGAGGTGACCAGCTCCCASCTCTGMAGCTGATGGAATTTGAAAATGACCCTACAACCAGCCTTCCTGCTCGTCCTTGTCTTTGCATTGTCCTGGGGCAACTCTTGCAGAAGGGAGGCTCCATCCCCCTTGAATACCCCCAGTGATCAGAGAAGCACAAAATCACAGAGTGGCT
>NW_028185081.1:2285-3714 GCF_003343005.1 Rhea americana | reverse complement strand
GATTACAACGGGAGCTGAGGCAAGAAGCTCATGTGCAGACATCTCTGTTGTGCTCACTTCAGCTTAGGCAAGGAGAATCTCAGGTCCCATCCATCTGTGGAGTTCGTGGGAGCCATCTCCATGGCACTCCAGCACAGGGGCTTCTAAATGGGGACACCCGGATTGACTCCTCCTAATCCTTACCTGAAACATGGGTACATTAACTCCTTTCTTTGCCCTTTTCTAGTCCTGTTTAGTTAAGAGGCGAGAACAGGGGCTTCCAGAGTGGGACATTTCCACCTCTTGCAGGTAATCATTCTCTGAGGAGACAAATTGCAATGATGGAGTCAGTCTTCCTTCAGTGCTTAGAGAGGGACCACTGATGATAATTTTAGTCTACTTCAGCGAACATATCCCAGGAGGAGGGAGCCCAAGGGACAGAGAAACTCATGCCTTCAGCTGGGCCTCTGCTGCTGAGCAGAGCCAGGCTACAAGGACAGAGGGAGCTCGTGGCAACCTGGCAGCACTGCCCAGAGACAGCTGTGTGCAGGAGCAGCTCCTCTGCAAAGAGCAGAAGGGCTCCGGGCGCTGCCTGCTGCTGCTGACAGGGGATGAGACAAGGCAGAGAGAAGTGAAAGGCAGCGTGGAGTGGGAGGACAGAGGAGAGCTCCTTGTGGGAGAAATCTTCCCAGCCCCTGACACGGTAAGTCTCTGGCTGCGGGGCAATGCTACTGGGGTTCCTAGAGGGGTCTTCTGAACCCAGCCCACACCATGGATGATAGGATTTTTAATGATCTTCTTTTCTGGAATATCCAGGGCATATGGCAGCAGGAGATGCTTCAGAACAGGGGTCTGGCTGCAGACTGTCACAGGGACAGGGCACCCTGCTTCCTTCTCCCAGGTGTGCTGCTGGGGCGTGCACCCAGGTCTGCGCAGGGCGGTGATTCAGAGCAGCATCCCTGTACCCCAAGGTGCTGGGTGCTCAGGGTGGTGACTCTGCCACCTGCGAGGGTCAGAACTCAGCCTGTCCGGGCAGCTCCCAATGGCACAGCCAGGAGAAGCTCTGAATGACAGCACTAACTCTGGSCCAGGCAGGTTCATTTTCCCTTTGAGAGGGTGCTGCATGGGTCAAGGCTGCTCAGAGCTCCAATTCATGCATAGGACATGTTCAAGGGGTCTTGTCAAAAGGAAGAGCAAGAGAAGGGCTACTTGAAAGGGAAGGAGCTTTCCTTCCGGTCTCTGTGCTTTCAGTTTTCTCCCTAATTCTGGCAGGAAGAAAAAAGGTGAATATTCTATTTTGGCAAGGAACTGGGACTCACAAGAGTTCACACACAGAGATCAGTAGCTCTGTGAGAAAGCTCAGCAAACCCCTTCGACCCTGACCTTAGCCTACAGCCAGCATCAGCATCACCCTTGTGGCCTCCCTGGGGTTTACGTGACCTGCTCCTTA
>NW_028185081.1:0-1049 GCF_003343005.1 Rhea americana | reverse complement strand
TTTCTCCTTTCGACAGTCCTCCATGCCCAATGATAGCAACATGTCCAAGGACAGCTCCCCCAATGAGTTCCTCCTCCTGGCATTTGCCGATACACAAGAGCTGCAGCTCCTGCACTTTTCGCTCTTCCTCAGCATCTACCTGGCTGCCCTCTTGGGCAACGGCCTCATCATCACAGCTGTAGCCTGCGACCAGCGTCTCCACACCCCCCATGTACTTCTTCCTCCTCAACCTCTCCCTCCTCGCCCTTGGCTCCATCTCCACCACTGTCCCCAAATCCATGGCCAATTCCCTGTGGGACACCAGGGCCATTTCATACTCAGGATGTGCTGACCAGGTCTCCATAGTTGTCTTCTTGTTTTCAGCCGAGTATTCACTTCTTACTGTCATGGCGTATGACCACTACGTTGCCATCTGCAGACCCCCGCACTATGGGACACTCATGGACAGTAGAGCTTGCGTTAAAACGGCAGCAGCTGCCTGGGCCAGTGGTTTTGTCAATGCAGCCCTGCACTGCCAACACATTCTCCATACCCCTCTGCCAAGGCAGCACAGTGGACCAGTTCTTCTGTGAAATCCCTCAGATCCTCAAGCTCTCCTACTCTGACTCCTACCTCAGGGAACTTGGGCTTCTTGTGGTTAGCACCTTTTTAGTCTTTGGATTTTTCATTTTCATTGTGCTGTCCTACGTGCAGATCTTCACTGCTGTGCTGAAGATCCCCTCTGTGTAGGGCCAGCACAAAGCCTTTTCCATGTGCCTCCCACACCTGGCTGTGGTCTCCCTGTTCGTCACCAGTACAGTTTTTGCCTATCTGAAGCCCCCCTCCCTCTCCTGTCCATCTCTGGATCTGGTGGTGGCTGTTCTGTACTCGGTGGTGCCTCCAGCAGTGAACCCCCTCATCTACAGCATGAGGAACAAGGAGCTCAAAGGTGCACTGAGGAAAGTGATTTCACAGACATTTTTCAGCAGTAGTAAAATTGCCATTGTGCTCCACAAATGATGCCCACTGTGTCCTGGACCAGAAATGAGTGTTGTTTGTTCACCTTGTGT
>NW_028185080.1:3830-7384 GCF_003343005.1 Rhea americana | reverse complement strand
CGGCATGCGGGGAGGGGGGTAGTAGTTGCTGACGTTTCACCCTGCAGCGATTGCGTTCTCGCCCGCCCCTCTCTCCTCCTCACCCCCCCCCGCACCCTCTGGAGCCGAAAACCACCGCACAGCCCGGACCGCAGCCCCGCGATTGGGCCCGGGGCTCCCCGACAACCTCGCAACCGGCCCCAGGTCAGCTCCGACACTACCCCTGCCCACGCGACCCTCCCCAGGGCTTCCMCTGGGAAACCTCCTGCCCCTCCACAACACGGCCCGATCTGACCCCAGACCCGCCTCGCACTAATCTGACTGTGCGCTAGACCCCACCACAGACCCAGTGCAAATCCTTCCTCTTCCCTCTCCAGCCCCAGCGGACCGCCTTCCTCCCCACCCTCCGTGGCCCTGACACACCTCTCTTCCCCACCGTGTCCTCGCTCCCCACTGTCCTGATTCATGGCTGCCCCCGGCCTCAGTGCAGTTTTCCCCAGCATGCTCTGCCTCGGTTGTGCTGCATTGCTGGGGCACTCCCATCCGCTAAGACTTCCAGCACTTGCAGGACCCATAGGCTGGACCTCCCCGGCCCTGCTCACCTCCTGCGTGGTGCAGCCAATGTTCARGTCTCAGCAGGTGGTGCATGCCAGCAGCTCCGTTGTCTTGGACCAACCCCAACGTGAGCCTCTTCCAAATGCAAACCCTGGTCCCGGCATGTGCCCACTTCCTGCCCTTGCAATCAACCGAACAGGCCCCACCTGGGACTTCTCCCAGCCACAGGGCCCGCAGCTGCACCCTATCAGGGACAGCTGGGTCTGCCAAGGCCGGAGAGGTGTCCCCACTCTTGAAAGCAGCTTCCTGAAAGCTCAAGGCAGAGTCCTGGGGTGCACAGGGAGCAAAGGGGCATTCAGGGGATAAGGGAACAAATCGAGAGCTGTGGGTGCAACAAAAGTTAAAAAATAAAATAAAATAAAATAAAAAGGCAATGAAAGAGTCAACAGTGCAACTCTGGGGGCACCAAAAGGCAAAGGGAGAGCCTTGGGGCTCACTCGGAAGCACTCAGAAAACTCTGGGACAGAGGAGAAATCTAAACAGAGAACATTGTGGCATTCTGCAAAGCATACACAGGGAATTGGGGCACATCAGTAGCATGGAGGCAACCCAAAATGTGAATTCAAGGCTCCTGAGGACATCAGAGGATAAACACAAGGCTCTGGGGCAAAAAAAAATAAATAAAAAAAAAAATACAAAGGGCTTCGGGGCACACAAAAGGGACCATAAGGCACGCTGCAGGGCTCAATGCAGCTGATGAGACAGTGCCTGCAGGCTTCTCCTGTCCCAGAGAAACTCTAGCTACCCGCTCCAGGCAGAGAGGTCCCAGCCGCAGACACACAAAGGATGTTGTAGAGTGCTGAAAACAAATCCATAATAAGTCTAGACACCTGAGAAAGCCCTGGAGGGGCCCTGGCCGCACCCACTGTGATAGGAGTCACCCCCAAGAGTCCCGAGGGTCCAGGCCACACAAGGGCAACTCCCCACAGCCCCGGGAACAGCACCGAGTTCCCTGGGAACCACAGGCACTCCAAAGTGCAAGGGACTTGGGCACCAGCTCCCGGCCCCAGGCGCAACGTGTAACCTCCTCCCCTGGGCATCACCTTCAGGCAAGGGCGCATCCGGAACCACAGACACAACCACAAAGAATAAAGCAGCTGTTTATTGTTTTACTGCACAAAAACACCACCTGGGAGCGAGTCTGCCACAGAGCTTGGCTCCGGCACGCTTCCCCTTACTCTGCGACACCCGAAGAGTCATCGCCACGCCAACGTCCATCCGTCCGTCCATCAGGGAAGGGTCAACTCCCACCGCAGCCCCTGATGCAGCAGGTGTCTGTGTAGCCGATGGCCTGCCCCTTCTGCTTTTCCCTTCAGGGATAGGATTCAGCTCTGAGAATTAGAGAGGACAATGCCTGAGCTCGCCTGTCTGTGCTTCTGCTCTGCCCCAGACTACAGCCCTGCACGACACTCGCATAGCTCTTGGCTTGCCCGACGCACATCGCCAGTGTCGGTGCGGTGGGCCTGCACCCTATCAAATCCAGACCTCAGCCCAGTGCAGAGAGCTGAACGCTAGTACAGGGGAAGATGACAAACCCTGAAGGAGGGTTTGCAGCCCGCTGCTTAGGCTTCAGGTCTTACAGTTTATTATCTACGGATTTTTCCCTTATCACCGAGCCCTAAGCTCCTGATCCGGAAGTGACAAACTGCACATCTTGGCACCCAAATGGTTCCTGAGGCTGAAAAGCCTAGGGATGAGGTTGGATTTTAAATCCTGCACCCTGGTCGCTAAATGAGCGACCCGTAAACTCTGACTGATACAGACTGACCCCACAAAATACAGTGAGGAACCATAACCGCTGCCTGAGACACCCTCAACAACAAACTACATAAACCTCAAGTGGAAAAGTCGAAACCCTTAGCTTTAAGCAAGGAACACCAAAGCACCCACGAGCTTGAGAACAGTAAGAAGAAGCCAAAGAGTTTTGCCCACAGCTTAGGAAGTTCCCTCTTCATTTAGAAGGGCAGCAGAACAGGAAGACATGCACCACAATCCTGCTACAGTTGCTGTTTAGAGGCTTGGGTTTAGCTGCCATTCACATGTGAGCACGTGCACGAGTCATGCCACTGGATTGCACTAGGCTGCGCTACCAGCAAACGCACCTGAAACGTCACAAGCGCTACTTCACCTCCCTTACAGACTGTTAAATTTTTTGCTCCTCTCAGCTCTGTAGGCAACCAGCCACAGCCAGTGACACCTGTAACCACCAAGGGCAAAATCACTGCCACGTCCCAGCCCTGCTCACATACAACACAGCCCCAGGACTTAGCTGCGTCCACACTGCAAGTCAGGGCTCGCCTTCCGTGGCCAGAGAGATCTCTGTGGAGAGCTCCTAGCGATGACAGCGCTCTTTCGATGGCCAAACTACATTTCCACACCTGCAAAGAGGCCGGAGCAGTTACCGAGAGGCCAGGCAACTGCACAGCCCTCCTAGAGCTATTCCCTAGTCCACAGTTACGATTGACTGTAACCGACCAATAACCCCTGTAAGGAAAGAAGGTTCAGAGGAGATGAACGCAGGCAAGATGCCCCTGAAGCTCAGGAACGGTGTAAGTGCATACGTGGCTCAGCCCAACAGCGAGTATAAAGCCTAAACAACTAACAAAGGAATTTTTGAAGAGAGCAACGGGCTGGAGCTGGCTTCAACCCACATATTCCTTCCCGGCACCTGGGGACGCCCAGCATCGTGACAGTGAGCGTATTATAGAGACCAGTAAGAACAATTACACTCGTACTGTGACCTCAGTATATTACTGTATCACTCCTTTAAATCAAAAATCCCACATAACATCACATACCTTTAAATCAAGCCTTTATATTAGACGTTGCACTCTCCGTATGTGTGGAGTATCTAAAAGCACCTGGTCGGAGAGTACTAGACTCTGACACTGACCCTCTCTGCGAATCAAACCACTGAGGGCCCTGGGAGATTCTTGTTTTAGAGCCTTTTCCCTTCCAAA
>NW_028185080.1:0-3695 GCF_003343005.1 Rhea americana | reverse complement strand
TGAAGCAGCAAAGCAAGGTAAAAGGCATGTGGGGTCCCAGCTTACTCATCTYGCCACAAAAATTCTTATTTTAGGCCTCACTGCTTCTTCCAGGTAAACAGAGCAAAATACAGCTCCAAGCAGGCAGCTGAGGCTTCACGCAGACCTGGTGGCCCTGCTAGCAACAGCAATGCCATAGTGACGGCTACCCATCGCTATTCCCTGCTCCCTTTGCCCATCTGTGAATTGTGGCTTATTACTCACAAGTCTGGCAAGGACGCGGCCATCCTTCCTACGGCCAAAAGCTCCTTGTCGGGACCGGGAGGAGAACCTTTCTGCTGGCATTTGGATCCTCCTGGCTGCTCTTCACATGTGATACCTTACAGAGGTCTGAGGGCCGTAGCCTGTAGTTCTTAACGRCAGCGTGCAGTCGTTCCCTGACGTTATGAACACCTAGCATTAACGCAGTTTATAAATACTACCGCTATAGGCTGTAAAGACAAGCTCAAACGTCTGCAACCAAAGAAAACATCTTTGTGTCTGACAGGGTGATCTATACGCATCAGCGCCTAGAGCTTAAGAGGGGGTTGGCACCCCCTCTTGGGTGACGTTCTTCTAGCAGGCTGTCTGTCTGAACTCCTCCATCTTGCCTAAGTGTCCCCCTTAGGATGTTATAGCTTTTTAAGCCAGCACTTGTCGATGGAGGCGTAGTAAAATCCATCACCCTACAAAAGTATAGAGCAAAGCAAAACAAAAAAGACAACTCCCCTCCCAAAACAAAACACAAAACAAAAAAACCCACAAACCACACACACACACACACATACAAAAAAAAAAAAGAGTCTGCAGAAAACTGTAAGAATCCAAAGCTGTTTAGAAGCACAAAATCAGCTCTAACATGCACACACAAGCAAGGCAAATGGGGAATACACAGGCCACAAATACCACTTCCCCGACCCGTGCTTTGGAAGCTCTGATGACAATTGGGTGCGCTGTGAAAGGGAAGTTAGACTAAGCAGCCGCTAGAGATTAATCTGTCAGAAACCTTCTGTGTCCACATTTTTGGCACAACCGTGCTCTGCCCCTCGGTCAATTCAGATACACACAAGATCATCCATTTCTTGTAACACTTGTGCAGTAACTGCCCCCCACCCCGCTCGATAAAATTAGTGCCCACCAAGCCACTTGGACAGATAATCCCCTGCTGTCTAGTCGTATGCCTGGCATTACTGCTTCAGAGGGACCTGAGTGCATTGGATTGCCTCTGTCCTATCAAAGGCAGAAGCCTAAGACAGTTACAGCCCAGAGTGCTGCTAAACAGCCAGGGAATTTGTGTTCTGCTCCCAAAGGGGATGTGAAGATGGTGCTACTGGCACCTGCTTTCCCTTACCGCTGTTTTCTAACAGTGCTGCTCCCACAGAGTCAGCAGATGTGGAAAGCATTACTGAGGAAGGCTTGCCTTGTCGCGGGAATTTGAGGGCAGGAGATGTTAGTTAATTCCCCGAGGCCTTAATGTTTCCTCTATCTACCGTCTTCCTCTTTCCCCAAATACCCCCGTCAGGTAACTAACTGGGGGTTCCACTAAGCGAGCCCTCTGAAAATGATCTCTTGATTTTACAGTTCACAGCCTTTCTCTCCCCCCCTCCTCCTTCAGCAGCTCCGGCCACTTGACCATCATTCCCCTAAGATAATAATTTGCTGTCTTGTAGCTCTTATAATATAATGCTTCATAGACATGCAAACTCACATGCACAGTACGTGCACGTACGTAGCATACTTTTTGTAACACATACAGACTTTGTTATACATCGGTGAKCTGTTATTCTGACCGTTATTAATGGCAATCCTTCCTAATCAGGAAGGACGGGCTCTCCTTTGCGGGAGACAGAGACAGCTCTCAGTTGGCTCCATTTGATTTTATCACTTCAGCTTGCTTACATTTTTCTGGTCTCTTCAACTTCAGCCACAGCAATTCATCTGAAAGAGTAAGTATTGTATCTTTCTCTTTTTATCTATGCACATATGCTAACAAAACAAAAYAGAAACAGCCACAGCAAAACTAAGGCAGATGCAGTTAATGACATCCACAGGGTAGGAACGGGTTGCTTAGCCCTCAGCGCTGCCTCTGAGAGGCCAAAATAACAAACAGCCATTACCAACAGTCACCTTACTTGCCCATGGCAGAACACCTCCTTCTGCAGCAGTTGCTGGRGGTATCAGGGGTCCACTGCGTTTTCGCTTGTTTCATTCATTTTGTCCCTTAGGTACTGATCACAAAAAGACTGCTTGTCCAGCTTTCCTCTCTGTCAGCATTTGCTATCATCAGTTCCATCTCTGTAACAAAGAGAGAAACTGGCATTTTACTCTCAACGAAAGCATTCTTTTTCTCTTTCTCATGCTTGTTTTCTTTTTTTTTTTCTCTCGCCTTTTTTTTTTTTCCCTATCCCCCTTCCTTTAAGGAAAGGTCTCAATACAGCACTTTGCATCATACATTACAGGGTAAACTGTTTGGAGACATTGCGTACAGCAATTAAGCCTAGGTTATTAGACAGGCAGGCACATCGCCTAATACTTACCTACGCCATCTTCCGTGAAACCGTTTTTATCCTGCTTTAGTATTATTGTTACTGTTCCGTATCCTTTCTCAAACCCTTGCACGTGCCCGCTTAACCGACAATTCCCTCAGTCTTTAACTACACGAAAGAAGGACAGCACTTGACGTGCCTGCCTCTGTTTCAGACCTATTACCTTTTTGATTCAGCTCCGAGTCCTCTTACGCTTGGACGCTTGTCTCACGGGTGATAACCAAAACAGCTGGATCGCTAGGTCTAGCTGCTTCTCTTCAAGATGTCCCCTTTCAGGGGACTACCCTGCCAAACAAGCCGAGACGACCCACAAGGCCATGAGGGTATCAGGTTTTAGACACAGCCTTCCCAAGGCTTTCAGCATGATTGACATAACTGCTTCTCTTCACCTTGCTTACAGCTACACTCATCTGCTACTTAGGACTAAACTGTTTCTACTTGCAGAGGGGATTGTTGTTTGTTTCAACTTTGCACAGAGTCCATAACTCGCTATGCACCCCCTCTAGCCCCTTCTGCTTTCACAAGGCTTTCGCTAAGGAAAGGCAGTAATTAATCGCAGCCATTCTCCCACAGGCTGGAGTAAGGCATTTCTCCTGCTCTGAGGAGGTGCCTGAAAGCCARGTTCTTTTCTGTAGCATCCCTGGGGCTTCCCAGGGCCCATCAGTGTTCTCTTAGGCTTCTCCCAAGCCTTTTATTTTACTAGGTGATTCTGTGGCCTGCTGTTTCACGTTAGCGTTCCCCTTAAGCACTGTGCACACTACAGTCATCCCAGACCAGCCACCTCTTGCACATACAGAGGCTTCTGAGAGGTGGTTCAGAAGAAAAGAGAGAAAAATCAGTCTGACATCTGTCCCTCCACCCACCAACATTCTTCCGGCTGTGCCTGGTGGCAGGGGACCCCTCAGGGTGTCTGGGGCCATCTTTCTTCTATCTGTCTGCTCACTCGCTCGGCCTGGCCACGCTTCTTAAGGGAACAACTCGGGGCTGCGCTGATCGTATCTGACTCGCGTTCTCCTTCAGCCGGCTTGCTCCAGAGGGTTCCACCTTCCCGGGACTCACCGGCGCTCCGGGCCACGCCTGCCGCAACAGGAGCCGACCTCCCGCCGACGCCGCGCCGCAACCCCGCTCCGG
>NW_028185079.1:6559-7437 GCF_003343005.1 Rhea americana | reverse complement strand
CACCGGGAGGCAGCAGCTCCCAGCCCCGCACTCGCCTGACCAAGTAAAGCAGGACGAGGAGCWGCAGCRCACGGTGCSTGGTGCCGAGGTGCCCGTTCCTCACCACCATCACCTGTGGGGTGGAGTAGCTGCACAGCGCCCACAGGCAATCCCGGGCACCCATTGCTGGYGTGATCRGCACAGCACGGCATGGCACGGCACGGCAWGGCACAGCYCGGGGAACCACTGGAGCAGGAAAGACTGACCCCACCCCACCGCMMACRATGCCCTGCAGCCGCCACACAGCCTCAGCCCAGCACGGACRCAACCCCTGCTGTGCCATGGGGACCACGGTGAGCGAYGGGCATGGTCAGCACGGACGCAAGTGGAGAAGTCTGGAGCTGG
Organism: Rhea americana; assembly: GCF_003343005.1. Taxonomy (NCBI): domain Eukaryota; kingdom Metazoa; phylum Chordata; class Aves; order Rheiformes; family Rheidae; genus Rhea; species Rhea americana. The sequence continues at coordinate 7,053 of NW_028185079.1, read as the reverse complement.
CACTCACAGCACAGCACCACGGGTGTGKCAGCAGGCAGAGGAAAGAGGCTGSAGGCGAGGGATGGGGGCTGCAGGCAGGGCACGGAAGTTGCAGGCAGGGGATGGGGGCTGCAGATGAGGGACAGGGGTTGGAGGCGAGGGAAGGGACTGGCAGGCAAGGCACAGGGCTGCCAGCAGGGGACAGACAGAGGCTGCAGGAAGGGTTGGGGAGCAGAGGTAGGGCATCTGGTTGCCAGGTTCGAGGAGAGGAGAAAGGGGTGATGCAGGCTAAGGACCAAGAAAGTAGTGGGTGAGCTGYGTGTCGAGCTCCTGTTCACCAAATGTTGCAGGGGAACTGGAGTGAYGCAGTGAAACGGGTGGCAGAATGGGTTAAAGCAGGGAAAAGGTAGCTCTTCCTTGTCTGGTGGCCCTGAACTGGAGAGAGTTGCTCCACAGGAGGTGGCGGAGGTACCAGCAGGGTTCAGACAGAGTGGAGACATGCATGGCAGAGAGAT
>NW_028185079.1:3150-4543 GCF_003343005.1 Rhea americana | reverse complement strand
GCAGAAAGCCTGCTTGCCTTGGCCCCTTTGCGTCAGCTCAGCTGAGGCAGCTTAGAAGAGACCTGGAGCTGGCAGATGCTGACCTCCCTCTGCTTTCCTGAGAGTGATGCTTTCCTGAGAGTGAAAACACTGTGAAAACCTTGCTGTCACTTGGTATTGCTCTGTGCGTCTTTGGAGGAGTGCCAGGCGGAAGAGGAAGGCGGGARTAACTGACTCTTTTAAGACGGGACCACAGTTACTAACTGGCCGTAGCAAAATTTGACCTTTTTTAACTCGGCCTATGACGGGGAGAGGGAGAGAGATCTCCCCTCCATTTTTGGTTGCGTAAAAGATCTGCCTGAGGTTTACGAGGCGCTGCCATCTGCAGAATCGCCCGCAGATGACGGAGCTGAAGTATCAGTCTGACAGGAGCGGGATGAGGAAGGCGATGTACCAGTGACTCCCTCAAGGCCAGCAATCTCTCTTCTTACTGTGACAAGCCCGATTCTCTGTGCCAGGGGGCTGGCCTCAACGGATGTGAGCACACCCGTTGTAAAGGTCCCAGAGCAACATCCAGCACGTCCTTGCTGTGGCACCAGGATGGGGAAGGTGGCGGCACTGGTTGAACATCTGCGGAGAGCCCATGGCCGGCGTAGAATCTTGTTGCAACGCTCCCGGTGCGGGAGAACTAATGAAAAACATCACAGTATTGCCTGCCACTTCCCGAGGTGCCAAGGGGCCCGTTTGGAACTTGAAGAGGGGAATGGACTGGAGGATGTGAATGAGGTGTGAGGAATGTGGAAGAGTGTTTAAAACGAAGAGCGGCCTCTCGCAGCACAAAAGATTTGTGCACCCGCAAGTTAGGAATCTGGAGCGAATAGAGCGAGCTCGTTCGAAGGGCCAAGGGAAGAAAGGTATGCACAGGAGCTGTCGGTCAGAAGAGGAGACAGCTCTATTGATTGACTTGGAACAGAGGTATAGAAATGAGAGATTCATCAATAAGCTCATCGCTAGGCATTTGCCCACAAAAACGGCAAAGCAAATCAGCGATAAGCGATGGCAGCTGGCGAATACGAAAACAACAACATCGCCCGAGAGGACTGCCTCAGGGGATATACCGGTTGAGAGTGTGGAGGTTCAGTTCGTTAAGAAAGAATATAGGAGACGTTGCAGAAGCCATTAATTCAGGTTCCCAGTCTTCGGCCTGRAAGGAAGCATGCAAAAAGATTCTGGAGGGTGTCGAAGACAGCAGAGAGATCGTCTTGAAGGCATTGGAGCAGTGTCTTTCACAGCTGGCTGGGCATGCTTTCGCTGCGAAGCTGAAACAACGTAGGAGGCACCAGGCCAGGACCGTCCCTGTGGGAGAGGAAAGACAGTGGATGAAGTGCAGGGCGGTGAAGAAGGGTCATTACCT
>NW_028185079.1:0-1469 GCF_003343005.1 Rhea americana | reverse complement strand
GAAAGTCTGGATCACCGCTGGAGGAAGAGCGGATCAGGTTCCATCCGTATGCGGCAAGTTTTCGGTGGTTGCCCCTTTAGCTTCGGAAGGCAACAAGCACTCTACGGAATGGGAGCGTCCTGCTCCCAAASTCATCTATCCAGTACCTAGCAAGTGGAGAAAACGAGAGTTTGAAAATTGGGCCAATCTAAGATCTCAAGGCCGCGGGATTAGGAACTTTGAGAAYGATACCACCAGTAATGATTGGCTAATACACTACTGAGGCATTCCTCACAGAAAGTTGTTGACGGCTATCCAGCTACGCGCCAATGTCTATCCCACTAGGGAGTATTTGGCGCRCGGGCTGGGGGCAGAAGCATTGAAGAGTTGCAGACATTGCTCTGCGGAATGGGAAACTTGCTCCATATTACTGGATACTGCCCTGCAGTCCAGGAAGCCCGGATCCAAAGGCACAACATCTTSTGTGAAATGCTGGTTAATGAGGCAAAGAGACTGGAGTGGGAAGTGTTTATTGAACCCTACTTCAGAGATAGAAACAACGAGCTTCTTAAACCAGATTCGATAATGGTGAAGGGAGCTCGGGCGAAAGTAGTTGACCTCACGGTACGCTATGAAAGCAGGATGACATCCTTGAGCGACGCAGCRGCAGAAAAAGTCCAAAAATATCGACATCTAAAAGAGCAAGTGAAARAGATGACAAAAGCTGGAGAGGTGGAGTTCCTGGGCTTCCCRATTGGTGTGCGAGGAAAGTGGTATGAAGGCAGTGAAAGACTGCTCGCCGACCTTGGACTCTTCCAAAGCCGCATGAAGAGCTTGGTGAGGGCCTTCTCACGAAGAGCTCTGCTGTCCTCTGTGGATATGCTCCACATCTTTATGMGTGTGAGCTTTCTTATTTGTATTACAAAGTTTCTTTGTATTACATTGTCCTTCTTTGGAAGGCAAGAACAGAATTCTTCACTCAGACGACTGAGCTTGCTCTGTCTTCTGGAAAYGCTGAATTTTGTCCTTGCCCGCTCCCTTGTGGTTGAGCGTTATTGTAGGGACATAAGATCTAGTTCTCAAATGACCGCCACTGAATTTGACTCAGGTGGACGGGCCGCCTTTAGAACTAACTCGGAAAAAGAACCATCAGGTTCGTAAATAGCCAAATGCCTCATCATCTAATTAGTGACGCGCATGAATGAATGAACAAGATTCCCACTGTCCCTACCTACTATCCAGGGAAACCACAGCCAAAGGAACGGGCTTGGCGGAATCAGYGGGAAAAGAAGACCCTGTTGAGCTTGACTCTAGTCTGGCGCTGTGAAGAGACATGAGAAGTGTAGAATAAGTGGGAGGCCCTGCGCGCGCGTGACTCGCGCCGCGGCCCGGCCGCCGGTGAAATACCACTACTCTGATCGTTTTTTCACTTACTCGGTGAGGCAGGGGGGGCGAGCCCTGAGGGGCTCTCGCTTCTGGCGCCAAGCGCC
>NW_028185078.1:6266-7446 GCF_003343005.1 Rhea americana | reverse complement strand
GTATCAGCCACTCCTCCCAGCTTGGTAGCATCAGCAAACTTGGTGAGGAGGCACTCCGTCCCCTCATCCAGGTCATTGATGAAAAAGTTGAACAGGATGGGACCCAGGACTGAGCCCGGGGGGATTCCACTAGCCACAGCCCTCCAGCTAGACTCCGTGCCACTGATGATGACTCTCTGAGCTCTGCCTTTCAGGCAGTTCTCAGTCCACCTCACTGTCCACTCATCTAGCCTGTACTTCCTGAGCTTCTCTAGGAGGATGTTCTGGGAGACAGTGCCGAAAGCCTTGCAGAAATCAAGGGAGACAACATCCACTGCTCTCTTCTCGTCTACCTAGCGAGTCATTCCATCATAGAAGGCTAATAGATTAGTTAAGTAAAGCAAGAAGCGTCRTTCTTCAGAGGTGCTCACCTCTCCCTCAGAAAGCTCTGTAACTCCAGAAGGAAACACTGCCTGGGGCAGTAATAGAGGAAAACYAGTAGCCATTACTAGAGTTAACCTGGCAAAGGACCTGCATTTTAATRACCCACAAAAATATTCATTAGATGCATTTTGAGGCAACTGTTCTCTGAAAAGTGATTAAAYCACTCATCCAAGACCACAAGGATACAGGATTTGTCTCAAAAGCTACATCTGTATATGAGTTAATGTCTGAAACTTTTGCCTCTATAAGGCAAAAGGTGTAAAGTAAAAGGTATTATTAGAGCAGGTCATTAACAAGCACACTRGAATAAGGAATGGGACTGAGCCTTATCTCCATCTCCTTGGTTGCCTTATTGCCATTTTCATAGCTTTGGTGTGTTTTTCAGGATTCAAAGTGGACCTGCTGCATTCATTCAAACCAATTAATTGTTCTAACAGATTGGCTATTTGCTGAGGGTCTGCTGCCCAGAGAGGCTCCTTATTGGTTGTTACGTGGCACCTTCAGAAGGCTGGAGAAAGTCAAACTTGGCTCAGCAGGAATGCGAGGTAGAGAGCATAGCAACCAGTAGCAAAAGTGAGTAAAGGATAAAGTATTTTGTTTGAATTAATAACGGAATAAAAGGTCTTAAAGAGAGATCAGCATCACAGAATTACAGAATCACAGAATCACAGAGTGGGTGAGGTTGGAAGGGACCTCTGGAGATCACCTAGTCCACCCCCCCACCGCCTGCTCAAGCAGGGTCACCTCGAGCATGTTA
>NW_028185078.1:2910-4096 GCF_003343005.1 Rhea americana | reverse complement strand
GGACCCTGCTTCCACTTCTTGTGTGCCTCACATGTGCCTCACCTGAGTTTACTCAGGAGCATCTTGTTCATCTATGCAGTTCCTTGACCACCTGCATTACACATGCACTCTAGAAACCTCCCAGGTTGCTTGTGCCCTGCTGTCTTGCCCCCCAGCACATCTCGGGGCGGTTCAAGTCCCCTGTAATGACCAGGATTGATAAATGTGACGCTTTAAATAATACGATGATTCCAGCAAAAACTACAACTAGCCCAGCCATCCCACAACGGTGAGGTCAGGTTAATATCTAGGTGCACAAGCCCTTGCAAGACCACGGCTATGAGGAAAGCTTGCAGGGACCAGAGTGAGGTTTCTTCGGGTGAACATCCCTGATCAGGCAAGGGGCTTGGGAATTTCCAGTTTCTGCAGCTGGCTCAGTTCCTTCTATTCGCAGAGTCATCAGAGCTCTCTCTGGACTCAGCAGCTCATTTTCACCTTGTGAAGCACCTCCTTGGAGGTTCTTTTCCCTCCTGAGGCTGTGACATTCTCTGTGCCTGTGGCCCTTTATCCCATGTTGTTACCAGCAGCATGCATGTTCTCGTGGGGTCCCATGTTGTTATCAGGCACATGCATGTTCTGGTGGGGTCCTTAGCTGCATGATGAGGGCACAAGGCAAAACGAGCCTAGAGCTGCACTGCACAGATCAAGAGTGTATCCCCCAGCCCTTGACTCCAAAGTAGTTAATGTTTGGCTGAAAACCTGTGTTTGCAGTCACACCTTAATTTTGAGACCCTTTCTCACCAAAAGGTAAAGCTCTTTCCATCCCCTCGTGAAATTTCAAGTTTACCTTTCTCGTGAAGCACAAACACTGCTTTTGAAAACATACTTGTCCGTGTGTCATACCAGCCACATGGGAGTTTGAGATCGCATCAATCTTTGACACAGTCAGTGAGTTTCTACTTAATTTTGGTCTCCATTTAAGGCTTTCCATGAAGGAGTACTTCTCTGAGCTGATTCAGCAGAAATGGATGATACGTTGTCCACGGAGGCTGTGAAGGGTCAAGGTTTTGATGCGGAGCTCTCAGCATGTGAGACGCCCCACGGATGTGATGCGGTTGTCGCAGCCTGTGCACTGCTTTCTGCAGCTCTAGAAACTGAGGAATTAGAAACTCCCATCAGAGGGTGACAGAAGGATGGACAAGGTATC
>NW_028185078.1:0-1060 GCF_003343005.1 Rhea americana | reverse complement strand
GTTTTACAGTTTGGGTCAAACTGCTCTCTTCTGTTCTGATAGTGAAAACCCCTGTTATTACCTTAACGGTTATGGCTATCTGGGTACCAGTTACATCCTAGCTGAGAAACTTYAAGGCCTTGTTATCTACAACACCATCATGACCTGTGGCCATCAAGTTTGCCCAAAAGATCTCTAACCCGATCCTCCACACCACAGCAGGAGCTCTGTGAAACACCCATCTAGATGCTATCATCAGAGCGGTGGAGGTGAGGGGCTGAGATCCACAACAAAGCTGATCACAGCCCAGTAGTAGCCACCGAAACTGAGGAAGCTCTAGCTTAAATTCGCAGCTTGGACCATGCAACTGCCACCATAGCCCAGAGCTTACAAGAATTTCAGGGCCACCCTCATGCTAAAGCTTTGGCTGGGGTTACAGATCTCCACAGAATACATCTTCCTCTACACCTCTCGTGAGGCATTGCACAAGGGCTGGCAAGTTGGTACCCAGGTGCAGAAGAACTGGTCTGTGGCAGCAATCAGGCACCCACAACCCATGCTGTGGAAGTACTGACAGATTGACTGAGTGCTAACTGTCTTGGAAATGATACTTTGTGATTGCTAATCGTTGCCTCACACCGAGACAGCTGTTGACGTACAACACACAGGGGCAATGGTGGTGCAGGCATTAACCTTGTGGTTTGCAGTATTCCCCTGAGCAGTAACTACTCAGTGAGAGGAAGGGTCACACTTCAGAAATCATGGCGCTCAGGTGTAAGATGGGTCTTCCATCCAAGCCACAGGCCAGCAGCTCGCTGGAGCGCGTGAGCATATTGTTGAAGGTGGAACCAAACATAGGTAGGAAAACAAGCTCTCCACAATAACCCCGAGGCACTGTGTGACACCCAGCAACAGGCTCCTGGAACGACCGCAAGGGACCAATTGCAAGTCTCATACAACTCATGCAGTGCCCATTCCACACCCAGACGATCCACTCATCATTCAACCCAAAGGAAGCTCTAAGCCCCTCACATGCTCTTGAGGCACCATGCTCCAAGCAGGCATTACCTCCTCCATCAGC
>NW_028185077.1:5678-7473 GCF_003343005.1 Rhea americana | reverse complement strand
CCCTGGAAAGCTCATAGTTCTGTTCCTTTGCAGTGCCTGCAAGCCGCAGCGAGTATCACCGCATCCAGCAACAACTGGAGTCTGAGAAGTTTCCTCCTCTGTATCCAGATGGAGCACCCCGGGCGTTCCACGAGCTTTCCCGTGAAGAGCAGGCCAAGTATGAGAAGAAGCGACTGGCAGGTGAAAATAAATGGCATTATCTGGAGCAGGTTTTTGCTGCCTAGACTATAAACACATCATTAATTACTTCTCTCTCAGGTCTGGGGCTACTTAGTTTATGCTGGCTCAGACTGAATTTGATCTCAGTTTTAAGCTGCAACAGTTTTCTCCTAGGATCCCAACCAGTTCCTGTACGTTTTTTGAGGAGGAGGCAAGTGCTGGTTTTTGTCTCAGTGTTTCTCTTTTCTCACTGAGAGCCATGTATTTGAGCTGAGACACATGAAAGGTGGTGTGTGTGTGTGTTTGTTTTTTGTTGATGTTGTTCCTTAAAGAGCGCTCATTAAGCATGTCAGTGAAACACATGCATCAATAGCCTTTCACTTTTTGCTCCTAAAGTGATACTGCTCAGCAGAAGCATCTAGCTAGTGGGGGCTCTGAGCAGAGCCTGAATTTGTGCCCTCATGGGCAATTTATTTCCCACACACACCTCTGCATCTCTATAGAGAGGTGCTSTTTCTCCCCACATTAATATCTTCCTCCCCTTGCCTGTGTAGCAGGTCTGCTTCCTTGCTTTCCTAGGTATGATGTTTATTTGCATTGATGGAATTTTTCTCAGACTGGTGCCTTGAAAGCTTCAGMTCTGTGGATCTGTGTGGTTTGCCCGATGCCATTGTGTTCATCCTTCCCATYCAYAGTGGGGCRCTGATCTCTGAGAAAGCTTTCTCTRTTTATTCYCTTWACTAGATTATTGCCGCAAGGCTTATAAGAAGATCCATGTCACCAAGGTGGAGGAGCGTGTCACCACCATCTGCCAGCGGGAGAACTCTTTCTACGTAGACACTGTACGAGCTTTCAGAGACCGTCGCTATGAGTTCAAGGGGCTGCATAAGGTGCTGGGCTTGAATTTCTGTTTTATTTGTCCTGCCAAAGCTAGAAGGTTCTCACCTCTTCAGTGAAAACTTGAACCCTAAAGAATCATTTTGCTCAGTCTGTGTGGTCAATAAGAAATACTAGCTTTCCTGACAGCTCTGGTGCAAGTACAGGTTTTTTCCCTGCTGAATCCTAAACAGCTGCTGCCACAGTGGTTACTAGCTTTCTGATGTCTCAGCTCACTTTCAGTGCTAGGAAACAAAACAGCCGGGGGGTTTTTGGATTTTTTTTTTTTTGTTTTGTTTTTACTGGATTTGGAAAATCCTCAGCTCAACTGTTTTGTGATCTGGTTTGTGTTCAGTGTAGAGTACTTTTCAAACAGAAAGATGAGACAAGCAGAGAAACAATCTTGATCTTGGGTTAAGAAATGATTGCTTCTCGGAGAAAGAAGCAGCATGTTCTAGTTCTCAAATGTTTGGGGCAGAGGGAGGAGACTGAAATGTAATTCCTGATATATTGAAAGAAATGACAAGACCCTGGGACTCTGTCTCTGGGAGAGTTTTATAAAGAGCCATTTGCTTTGCAGTTATTGCTAGTTCTGTTGTGAATCACGGAGGTGGCTGGGAGGCCTTTTCTGCTGAAATGGTTCTGCTGTTAGTCTMGATMTAATCTCTTGCTGCAAGCATTTAGTTCTTGCCAGCACAATACGTGGTGTGACAGAATTGATGTAGGATGGCAGTTCTGCTGGGATTAGGTAATTCTAACT
>NW_028185077.1:3298-4551 GCF_003343005.1 Rhea americana | reverse complement strand
ACACTGCCTCTGCCTGACTTGTGGACAGAGAACAGTTCTTTGGCATATTTTCCAATCTCTTCCTGATGGTGATTTTTTTTTATTCCATTCTTAGGAGACCTCTAGAACTGGATACAGATGGGATTTGGTGTGTCCTTCCCAACAGCTTCCCAGAAAACTTTGTCATCAAGTCAACCAACTCAAAGAAGCCCAAGGTGACAATCTCCTACCCCGGTGCCATGCTGAACATCCTCGTGAAGGTGAGTCTGGCATCAGTATCAGCCAGCTCTACAGTCTGGTAAAAACAGTGAAGGGAGAGAAAATGTTTTAGCCTTCTGTAGGCCTGCAAGCCAATCAGGCAGTTCTTGTGAATGGAGTAGCTCTGCTGGCAGTGGAGTATGCATCTTTGTTCTTGGAGTTGGCTTCAGCCCAGAGGACAGCCTVTCTTTTGTCTCTGGTCCCCTGTGTAATGAGCAGGACGTTGGGGCTGACAGCTTTGCTTGCTACACAGCTACTCTCTGCCCTGCACAGCCCATAGCTCAAACTGGCGTTCGAGAGGAAGGAGAGACCCTGATATAGCAGGGAGGGTATAGTGTAAGAGACCAGGGTTGGTGTGTGCTTATGTACATAGACTGCCAGAAGCAGCAGGAGTCAAGACAAGAACAAGGTCCCATGCTCTGCTTGCTCAGACATTTATGGCTATAAGCCAAAAGAAGTGACTTTAGAGTCTCCTGCACTTTTCTTCAGGTCCCATSTTTGAGTCCTACCTGCTAAATTGTTCTGTAGCTTTCCAAAGAGTTGCTTGGTCACAAGGAATCAGGATAACTTACTTTATTCTCTGCTAAGATAGGGTATGTTCCCTCAGGAGAGCAGGGATTGACCTTTCCCATCATCTGGAAGGAACAAAGGCCATCAGTGATCCCTTCAGACAGGATAATGTATCTGGGGGCTGTCTACTCATATAATCAGCCCAGCTGTTCAGCTGTTGAGTGAGGCTATTCTCTTGGGGCTGTGCCTGCAGGAAGGCTTCACAAATGATCAGTACCAGGAGCTGGAGGACCCAGCCTCTCTCACCTATGTCACACGCTCAGAGAACAGCATCTTCTTTGAAGTGGATGGGCCCTACTTGGCCATGATCCTTCCAGCGTCCAAGGAGGAGGGCAAGAAGCTGAAGAAAAGGTAAGAGTTCAAAGCTTGAAAAATCACCACTTTCCCAAGGTAAGAGATTGACGGTCCTTTTCCTTGACTACATTTGAGGCGTGTTAGTCCTTGCC
>NW_028185077.1:0-1084 GCF_003343005.1 Rhea americana | reverse complement strand
GGAGCGACTGCTCTGCTTGGGAGTTTATTGGGAGCACTTCCCCTTTGTATTTTGCATCTGGCACTACAGAGCTGGGCCCACTAAGAGTTTGCCATACAACATCATTTCAAAGCATTGCATTCACAGCAGGAGTTCTGATGCAGACCTCATGTCYGTGATCTCTATATTCCATAGGTCGTGTTGGCAACTGGAGCAGAGATTGCTCACAAACTCCTCATAAAGACAGCCATATCAATCGGTTTAAATGTTCCATGTATATAATAGCAATGAGGTTTGAGCATTAGGTTCCTGGTAGTGGGTTTTTTTTCCTTGCTTCTTTTTTTCAGGCTGCCAACATGCCTGATTSAGAGCTGTTTGAGCTGATCTCAGAGAACCGTTCCATGTCTCGCAAGCTAGAAGACTATGGGGAGCAGAAATCCACTTCCATCAGCACTGCCAAGCGTCTGGCAGAATTCTTGGGAGACCAGATGGTGAAGGATGCAGGGCTAAGCTGCCGATTTATCATTTCTAAGAAACCAGAAGGGTCTCCAGTCACAGAGAGGTAAACCTGTCTTGAGGGGCCAGGACTTTTGGCAGGATGTGAAGGGAATGGCAGGATGAATTGATGTGGCATGACCAAGTGATTGCTGGTGTACTGGCTTAGACCATAAAAGAGACTGTAGTGGTGAGTAATGCTGTGCAATTGCCTGCTGTTTGGTGGCATAGCAGAGGGGTGAGAGGAGAAGCCCAGAGAGGTGTGTGCAGGCTGAGAAGATGGGGTGCTGTGCTGCCAGTGACCTTGCTCCTGGTTGGTGCTTCCCTGTCTTCTCCAGGGCCATCCCACTTGCCRTCTTCCAAGCAGAGCCCAGTGTACGGAAGCACTACCTCCGGAAATGGCTGRAGAGCCCCTCACTGCAGGACTTCAGCATCCGGGCGGTGAGTTGAACACCCCTATGGAGCAGCACAGCCTTTGATTCTCCWGCACTAGSCTGCAGCTCCTCTCCTGGGAAGCACTATGTTGGCAGCAGTTACTTGTTGTCACAAAGTGAAGTGCTGTGGAGAGTGCTGCAAGCAAGGAGAAATGCTGGTCCCTGCATCACCCAGC
>NW_028185076.1:6593-7704 GCF_003343005.1 Rhea americana | reverse complement strand
CTGCTGCGTGGTCACGGGCACCTCCACAGGTGCACCATCCATGGTGGGCACCCATGGTGGGCACTGCTGTGTGGCCGTGGGCATCTCCCCAGGGTGCCATGTGTGCATGAACCATTGGCAATGGCTTTGGGCAACCACAGGGGGCACCCACAGTGGGCAGGGCTGTGGGGCTGCGGGCATCTCCCCAGGGCACCACGTGTGCATCAACCATCGGGAAGGGCYGTGGGCACCAGCCAGAGGCACCAGCCACGGGTGCCACCACGTGCACCAGACAAGAGCATCTCCCCGGGCACCACCACCAGACATGGACATCCCCTGGGCACTGGCCACAGGCACGTGCAGCAGCCGTGGGCATCTCCTGGGCACCAGCCACGGGCATCTCCACGGGCGTCAGCCACAGGTACCAGCCACGGGCACCACCACGGGCACCAGCCACAAACACCTCTACGGATCGCTCTGAGGGTGCTGGCCATGCACCACCCCCTCACCCCCCCCCCGGGCCAGGCCAGGGGCACCCTTGGGTGCCAGCCCGTGGCCATGGCAGCCAACCTGTGAAGCCAGGCTTGCAGATACAGTCGTAGCGGTTGATGCCGTCCTGGCACACGCCGTAGTCGCACGGGTCGCTGGCACAGTCATCAAAGTTCACCTCGCAGTTCACGCCTGGCGCGGGCGGGCACCATCGGTGTCACCTGCATGCTGGGCCCGCGGAGCGCCACCCACGCCCCCAGCGCACGCCATGCCACGCAGCGCCGTGCCCGTCACCCATCCCAYCCCAATGGGACACCATGCCACMCARCGCYRTGCCYRTCACYCATCCCACCCCAATGGGACACCATGCCACCCAAYGCCRTGCCCATCACTCATCCCAYCCCAATGGGACACCRTGCCACCCAAYGCCRTGCCCATCACTCATCCCATCCCAATGGGACACCGTGCCACCCRATGCTGTGCCCGTCACCCATCCCACCCCAATGGGACACCGTGCCACCCAACGCCGTGCCCATTACTCATCCCACCCCAATGGGACACCATGCCACCTGATGTTGTGCCCATCACCCATCCCATGCCCTAGTGGGACACTGTACCACCCAGCACCGTGCCTATCTCCCAT
>NW_028185076.1:4039-5163 GCF_003343005.1 Rhea americana | reverse complement strand
GGCGATGGCATCCACGCACGTGCCGTGGTGGCACGGGTCCGGCGAGCAGTCGTCCACGTTGCGCTCGCACAGCGCCCCCTCGAAACCTGCGGGGGGGGGGGGGGCGCGAGGGTCGGCAGCGCCCGTGGGTGGGGGGCACCCATGTGGTGGGGGTGCCCTCAGGTAGGGGGTATGGGCACAAAGGGGACATCCATGCACCAAGAGAGGTACAGGTCAGGGAGGACGTGGGCAGGAGCAAGGGCACCCTTGAGCGGGGGGGGGGGCACCCACGGGTGCAGGCAGAAGGGGCACCCGCTGCTAAGATGCAGAGGTGGGGGAGAACAGGAGCAGGGCCACTCTTGGGTGGAGGACACGACCAGAACGGAGGTGCCCTTGGGTAAGAGGGACGCTCTTGGGTAGGAAGAACCTCCAGGTAGGAGACATGGGCGCGAAGGGGACACCCCTGCGCCAAGGGTGCGGGCAGAAAGAGCACCCACAGATGCACGGGTGGAGGAGGACACGGGAAGGAGCAGGGGCACCCTTGGCTGTGGGACACGACCAGGAAGGGGGCACCCTCGAGTGGGGTGCACCTCCAGGTAGGAGACACGGGCACGAAGGAGACACCCCTGCGCCAAGGCTATGGGTGGAGGAGGACACGGGAAGGAGCAGGGGCACCCTTGGGTCAGGACATCCACGGGACTGGGTGGGAGGGACTCGGAGGGGTGGAGGGGGGGGCCGGGAGGGGGTGGGTGCCGGGGGCTCACCCTCGGCGCAGCGGCACTCGTAGCCGTTGGGCCGGTCCAGGCACTTGGCGCCGTTGCGGCACGGGGTGCTGGCGCACTCGTCGATGTCCAGCTGGCACATGGGGCCCGCGAAGCCTGCCAACGGGTGCCGGGTCATTGGGGCACCCAGTGGCCTTGGGGTGGGGGGACCTCGTGTGCCCCATATCCCCACGCCCCTTGGTCCCCACGGTGCCCGCATCCTTGGGGTGCCCTTTTCCCCAGGGATCCCACGTCCTCCACGTGGACGGTGTCTCCAGGGTTCCCTGGGGTGCCCAGTGTCCCCAACGGCGCCCACGTCCCCACATCCCCCTCTGTGCCCAGGGTCCCCGGGGTGCCCATGTGCCTGGTGTCCCCAGGGGTCTC
>NW_028185076.1:0-1286 GCF_003343005.1 Rhea americana | reverse complement strand
CCCCCCCCATCCACATGTGTCCTCCACCCAAGGGTGTTCTCCACCCATAGATATCCCCCATCCAGGCATGCATCCCACCATGGGTGTCCTCCCACCCAGGTTTGTCCACCACCCACAGGTATCCTGTCCTCCACCCAAGGGTGCCACCGCTCCTGTCCRTGTCCTCCCCTGGGCACGCACCTGTGGGCACCCCTTGGGCCTGCACTCAAGGCCCAAGGGTGCCTCCCCCCMCCCACCCACCCAAGGGTACTACCACCCATGGGCATCCTGTCCTCCACACCAGGGTGCCACCACTCCTTCCCATTTTCCTCCCCAACCACATACCTGTGGGTGTCCCTTGTGCCTGCACCCTTCGCCCAGAGGTGTCCCTTCATGCCCAGGTGTCCCCCCACCCAAGGGTACCTCCTTCCTGGTCGTGCCCCCACCCAAGGGTGCCTCTGCTTCTGCCAGGTSCTCCCCCACCCGCACATCCCAGCAGCAGGCGCCCCTTCCGCATGCACTCATGGCCCAGAGGGTGCCCCCCCACGCCACCCCTGGGTGCCCGCACACCAATGGAGCACTCGTCGACGTCCTGGTCGCAGGCGCCGCCGGTGAAGCCGGGGGGGCAGGTGCAGATGGCGCGCCCGTTGACGGGGTTGGTGTCGCACACGGCGTCCTCGTGGCAGGGGTTGCTGACGCACGCGTCGTCCAGGTGGCACAGCAGCCCTGGCAGAGGCCCGCGTGGGGTGCTCCGTGGTGGCACCACGCACGGAGCGGGGCGGGGGGGGGGCTTTGGGGGTGCCCACCGTGCGCCACGGGTGCCCCAAGGCGCCTTGGGGTGATGCCCAACCATACTGGGGGCACCCTGAGGGTACCCACCCCGTGCCAGGAGGTGCCCCAAGGTGCCTACTCTACAATATGGGTGCCTGTCCCACGTAGGACACCCTTGCGTGATGCCTGCCCCACAGCAAGGGTGCCCTTGAGGGTGCCCGCCCCATGCCATGGGTGCCCGTCCCACACCAGGGGTGCCTCTGCCCCACGCCAGGGGCATCTATCTCATGCTATGGGTGCYCCACAGTGCACCTGCCCCGTGCTAGAGTTGCCCTTAGGGGTGCCTACCCCACACGAAGGGTGCCCACGCCAGGCACTGGGTGCCCAGATGCCTGCCGACCCCACACCAGGGGTGGCCCGTGCCACGCCAGGACATCTCCAACATGCCCACCACCACCATCACCACCACCACCACCACCACCAGGTCACCCTCAGCCGGGTCAGCCGGGGCACCCAGCCTCTCCCAGCACCCAAGG
>NW_028185075.1:6446-7729 GCF_003343005.1 Rhea americana | reverse complement strand
CTGGGCCTTGCTGAGCTGAGCCCCTGCCATGCTGGGGCAGACCTGGAGAGCCCGAGCAGCACGCAGCAAAGGGTCCCCAGCAAGCGCAGGAGTTGTTGAGGAGGAGGTGACACCCCCCAGAGCTCTTGGGATGGGATTTCCCACAGCCACAAACCCCGTCCCCTCCCCACGCCCCACGCTGCCCACGTGGCCATGGAGATTACAAGGTGCTGGGCGGAAGCTGGAGGCATCTCCCGGGAGACTCACCAGGCAATTCTCATGGGCACAGAGTCCACCATTCCGGCGTTTCTCGCCGTACTTATCCGCGTCGGAATCGGCCCGGCGACACAGCACGCAGGCTGCAGGGGCAGAGCAAAGGCCGCAAGCACTGAGCATCTCTCTGGGGCCTGCACAAGTGTCCTGGAGGGCTTCCCCTGGCAGGGCGCGCTCTTTCCCGGCTCTCCAAATGCCCTCCTGGTGCTGACTGCTGCCCCCACGGCTCCCCGACAGCCCCACGCTGACCCAGAGGAGGCTCCTGCACTGGCCCCAGGGGTTCCCAAGCACGACCTGCCCCCTCGCCTTCCCCGTGCCTTTCCCGGCCCCTCTCGCCCCTTCCCAGCACAGACYGTTCCTCCCTGCACGCCTCCGCAGCCTAGCACGTCCCTCCCCGYGCCCCSGGCCTCGTGCGCAGCACAGGAGCTYGGGGTCCCTCTGCTCTCACCCTCCTCCCTGGCGTCGGGCGCCTTGCGCTTCATAGCGCACACGAGACGGCTCAACAGCGAGTGCTCCGGAAAAGATCTGTCCCGGCGGTGCCGGGGTCTCCACTCCAGGCACTCCTTCGCCGACCCTGGGGGAGCAGCGGGGCCAGGGTGACTCTGCAGCCCAGCCCAGTCCAGCCCAGCCCCAGSGGCCGCGACGTGGGGCCCCGCTCCTGCCRCTGCGGCAGCCCCGCGCGAGCCCCTTCCTGCCYRGCTCCTGCAGAGCTCCCCCACCCGGGCCCYGGCGCTGCCYCTCRCCGCCTGCCGCAGGGGCCGCRCCRGGGCAGGCCCCAGGGCAGCGGCGCCACGGCCCGGGAGCTCCACAGGGCTGGAGCAGCACCCTGGGCCTGGCCGTGCGCGGGGCAGCGCCACCTCCCCTGCCCGCACCTGTCCCGTGCTCAGAGGCGCCGCCTCCAGCCTGGGGCTGCCCGCGCCCCGCAGCCCYTTTTGTACCGCCGGGGCCACCCATGTCACCCACCGCTACTGTGACAGGGCACCACCACCGGGGTGACACTGACCCCCACTGTGACATGCTGCTGCCACTCC
>NW_028185075.1:0-3931 GCF_003343005.1 Rhea americana | reverse complement strand
TTCCCTAAGTGCAGGACCCTGGGCTTGCCCTTGTTGAACCTCCTGAGATTCCTCTCCGCCCAACTCTCCAGCCTGTCCCGGTCTCTCTGAATGGCAGCACAGCCCACTGGTGTGTCAGCCACTCCTCCCAGCGTGGGATCACCCGCAAACTTGCTGAGGAGTCACTCCGTCCCTTCATCCAGGTCATTGATGAAGAAATTGAACAGGATGGGACCCAGGACTGAGCCCTGGGGGACGCCACTAGCCACAGGCCTCCAATTAGACTCCACGCCACCGATGACGACCCTGTGAGCTCTGCCTTTCAGCCAGTTCTCAAGCCACCTCACTGTCCACTCGTCTAACCCACCCTTCCCGAGCTTCTCTGGGAGGACGTTATGGGAGACAGTGTCAAAAGCCTTGCTGAAGTCAAGGTTTGTGCCAGCGATGAGGAGTTCCTAAAATCACAGAACACTTGGGCTTGGATGGCACGTCTGCAGGCCATGTGGTCCCAAGCGGCCTGCTCAGGCAGGCTCTGCTAGAGCAGCTTGCCTGGCACCAGGGCCAGTCGGCTTGTCAAGGTCTCCAAGGATGGAGACTCCACCACCTCTTGAGGAAGCCTGTTCCAACGTTCCAGCACCCTCACAAGCAGGAAGTGTTTTCCAAGCTTCAGTTGGAATTTCCTGCCTGCCACTTTGAGCCCTTTGCCTCTCGCCTGCTCACAGAGCACCTTGAGAGGAGGGCCTCCGTCTTCTTTACACCCTCCCATCAGATACTTTCAACATTGAGGGCAACTCCCCCCGGAGCCAGAGCAGGAGCCGGAGCCGGAGCCGGAGCCGGAGCCAGAGTCTTCCCTTCTCCAAGCAAAACAATCCCACCTCTCTCAGAGGCTCTGCAGTCAGGGACCTGGTCTGCAGTTGGTGCACTGCCACCGGTCAGTCCAATTGTCTCATCAATGCAGAGACCAGTGGTGAGTTCTTGGGCCACCCCGGCAACTACGGARCTCTGCGCCCTGGGCACCCACAGTGTGTACCGCAGCTCTAGGGCAATTTTCTCTCTCCCAAAGGGGGTTTTCATCCGTCGATCTCGCCTGCAACTTCAAAAATGCCACCGCTCTTGCCACAGGACTAGAACTCAATTCYCTTTATTGACAGGCAGGCAGGGGGTGGTTGGTTCCCATTGGCAGGAAGGCAGCATCCCCCTGCCCAGTGCATCCGGAGGGATGACCCAGGCTGGGCGCTCGCAGCAGGCCTCACRGGGCTCCCTCTGGCAGGGGCTGGGCAGCGCTGGCATCCCTTGGGCCCGATGCACAGAGCTGCCAGCAAGCAGCCCCAGCGGGCTGGGGCAGCGCGGGCTCTTCAGCGCCGGCTGTACGGCTGTTTGGAGCGGCGCTGTAGCCGCCCGCGGCCCGGCCTTCGCTCTGGCCCCGTCTGGCCTGAGCGCCTGCTGCTCGCGGGAGCCTGGGAGCTGGCCGACGATGCTGCCTGTCTGCTGGTGCTGGCGCTGGCCGTCCCCGACTGCGTGCTGGAGGCTGCAGGAGAGGCAGGAAGGTCAGCAGCATGGCCCCTTGCGCCCAGGCCGGGAGAGGCCAGAGCGCAGGCTGCCCGGCGAGGAGAGAGCCTCTGCCAAGCGCAGCCTGAGCAGCCGCAGGCGGGCCTTGTCTGGCTCCTGCCTCTGGCCTGGGGGCGCCTGCATGCACCCGGGCTCTCCTCTTACCGGTGCCCAGCCCCGCACAGTCGTCACACTCCCAGGTGGCTGTGGAGGGCCTCAAGGCGGAGCAGCGGCGGTGCGTGCCCTTGGCAGCACAGGAGGAGCAGAGCAGCAGCTGCCACGGCCTGGGAAAGCAAAGGGGTGGGTGGCCAGAGGGGCAGCCAGGGCTGGCAGGGACACCAGGGAGGCAGCCAAGGGCAGAGGGAGGTGAGCAGGAGGCTACCCGGCAGAGCTCCCCCAGCTGAGCAGGCACCACCTGAGCAACAAGAGGCCTTGCTCCCGCAGCCCTGCAGGGTGGCAAGAGCCTGGGCACAGCCCCAGGCCAACCCTCCGCTCCTTGGTGTGCCACTAGCCCAGAGCTAGCAGGAGATGATGCCTCCTGGCCTGGGAGCTCGGCACTGCCGTGGGAAAGCCCTCTCCCTCTCTCTCTCCTTCCTGCCCTGCAGGCCGTCCATCCCCCTTCCAAAGACCTTCCGAGATGGTGCCAGGCTGCCACAAAGGCACCTGCCGCCACGTGGGCAGGGGGGGAAACTGCTGCTTGGCTGACTTACCCCTCTTCCGCTGCCTCCTCTCGGCCGCGCGCACAAAGACACCTGCTGGCATCGCATCGCCCGTGCCTCTCGTAGAGCTCCTCAAAAGCTCCCTCTGCCTCCCACGTGGGTTGTCTGCCGGGCAGAAGCCAAGCAAGGGCATGAGCCTCCCTGGCCCCTTCGGCCCGTGCCCTTCTTCTCTCTCGTGGCCACAGGGCAAGGGCAGAAGAGAACCAACCTGAGGGGCACTCGGATGCCCACGGAAGACATTTCCCACAGGAAAGCCTCCCTGTCTTGGCACTGCGGGCACTGGAAGCAGAAGAAGCCCGCCCCAAGAGCCTGTCGCTGCAAGAGAGCCCCAGGCAGCGTGAGTGGGCCACTGCCCGCTGCTGGCCACCTGCCGTGCCCAAGGGGCGCGGGAAGGGCCTCCTACCTGGACGCAGCCACGGTGGAACCACGCGTGCTTACACGCGGGGCACACCAGCGTGTGGTGGGAGAGCTTTCCCTCCACGGGCTCCAGACAGATGAGGCAGGCGGTCTCCCCATCCTGGTGCGCCTGCACTTGTTGCTCCGGGCGATGTGCCCGGCAGAAGGACCTGGGCGCAACACGGAAGCGCTGGGCAAGGTCGGGACGTGCGGAGTCGCCCCGCCTTTCTCGACAAGACTACCCCAAAGGCGGCAGAGGCTGCTTGCTCCCYGGGCAACACGCGCGAGTCTCTCTTCCCATCCCTTTCCCACTTCCCCTGCATCTGCCACTCGAGGGGCGCGGCAGGTTCTGCCAGAGGCCTGCACATCCTGCCTCTCACGGGGGCTCCGGCGCCCTCTCGCCCAGCTGGGCACCTTGCCTGCGCATGGCTGGTGGCAGACCCTCCCGCTCTGCTCCGGCACCCAGGGCAGGGGAAACGGTGGCAGAAAGGAGCCCTCCACGCCCCGGCGCTGGCTCTGGCAGGGCTCTGGCAGGGGCACCGCCGGGCAGAGCACGCAGCTGCTTTGTCCGCTTGGCCGGCGCCGGCAGGAGGCCGACTGAGGCCAAGGCAGCCCAGCACGAGKCTCCCCAGCTCTTACCTGTACTGCCCAAAGAACTGCGAGACGCAGTCGTCTTCGCAGCCGCACGGGAAGTGGAAGCTGCGCTTGCAGCCCTTCTGATGGCAGCAAATGGTGGCCCCGCGCTCACCACAGACGTAGCACAGCTGGAAAGAGAACAGCAGACCCTCATCAGCCCCACGTGCTCGCGGCCCCCCAAGGCCTGCCCCACACCTTTGCCAAGGCTGTGGGCGTGGGGGCACCGCGGCCTCACGACCTGCACAGCCGCCTCCAGCACTGGGCTTCTGCCTTCTGCCGGAGCCTCTCTGGAGCTCCTGCAACTCACACAACTGCCCGCAATTTCCTTCCCGGGGTACAGGCTGAGCTTGCACAAACCCCCACCCCTACGAGCTCCTCACCTTCCGACTTGCCCGCTTCACCACCCGCCTGATCTCTGCCGGAAGAAACTCGTCGGCTCCCGTCTCAGACGCGCGTCTCACGGGGAGCCCRCCGGCAAGATACTGAAAAACAGAAAGCTCCCAGYGCTCATTCAGTCCTGCAGGCATGGCGCATTGCTAGCGGATGGTGCTGAGACACCGGCGAGAGGTCCAGGGCAGGCCACGCTCCGGTGCCTGGGGCTGGGTGACCTGCAGTGCTGCTGGGCCTTGGAGCTGCTGCACAACAAGCAGCGC
>NW_028185074.1:10916-12003 GCF_003343005.1 Rhea americana | reverse complement strand
GAAAAAGACCTGAGCAGCACATCCCCAGTAGGAAATGGCCCTGGTGTCCCACAGAGAGTTGGCCATGGATGTTGGGACAGTGGTGGAGATTGAGCCAAGGTCGAGGAGGGAGAGGTTGAGGAGGAAGAAGTACATGGGGGTGTGGAGGTGGCGGTCACAGGCTATGGCAGTGRTGATGAGACCGTTGCCCAAGAGGGCAGCCAGGTAGATGCYKAGGAAGAACAAGAAGTGCAAGAGCTGCAGCTCCCGTGTGTTTGCAAATGTCAGGAGGAGGAACTCMTTSAGGGAGCTGCTGTTGGACATTGGCTCCCACTGGGCACGGGGGTCTGGCCAAGGAGGAAAAGACAGGGAGAAGTTAGGAGAGACTTTTAAAGGAAAATACATAAATTAACAAAATACTTCATTTCTTATTAAAAATCCCTCATTGTTCTTTATTGGGATGCCCTTTGTGCAGTTCCCTTGCTGGAGCTCTGATTTGTGCTGGTTGACTGTGTCATGAGGAGCTTGGGCTTCCTCCCTTGGGCTCCAGAAGAGTCTGTCCTGCTCTACAGGTAGGGGTACAAGGGCACAGAGGTGACTCGCTCTGACACTCACAGTTTCTGTCCAGTGAAATCCACTCATCTTGTGGAAGGGCGTTTTGGCATATTTGCTCCCAATTCTATAGACTAAGTGTTACAGAACTGAGTTTTGGGAGTTTTTTTAATAATATTTATTTTCTCTGAGATGCCCCTGTCACCCCTTGGGAGTGCTCTTTAAGAGCAGAAATCCTTGGCATTTCTACTGTGAGTCCCCAGAGGAAAGCATCCAGTGGCACTTGGTACAGAGTAGGGCATCTTGGCTGTCTGTTATTCTCATTCCCAGCCCTCCTGYGCTCCTSCCCATTTGAGCTGGAGGGTGATGTTAGTCTAAAAAGCAACCAGCCCCTGCTGAGAGCAGAGGAGTCCCCTTTCAAAGTGCAGGTWTCCAGACTTCCCTCCTTTTCTCCAGGCACCTGAAGGAGCTCTCCATACTCCCCTTCTAGCCAAGGATGCACTGGACTCTTTTCAGATGTCCATACAGCCTCCCACCACCATCTCCATACTCCCAG
>NW_028185074.1:7408-8662 GCF_003343005.1 Rhea americana | reverse complement strand
TAATGACATAGAAATAGGCTGGCAGGACCATGTTGGATGCCTGGGGTGCCCAGCAAAACTACACGTCTCTAGTAGTTACAGTATGAGACCTACAGGAGAATTATGCTCCTTGGGAGATTTTGCTGGCAAGTGCCCCAGGGCATCTTGGGTTTCCCACCTGTGCTCAAACAACTGAATCCCACCACTGCCTTTAGGTAGTCTCTACTGTCTACATCCAAGCGTGCTCCACAAATGGGAGGCACATCACACCAAGGTCTCCACTCGAGTCTCTGTACTTTCAGATCAGGGCTCAGGGACTTCTACAGTGGCACCTTGTCCTGCCTGGAGATTGGTTCAAGTCTGTCACAGGCACCAAGGTGCCACAGAGTCAGCTCAGGCAGCCAATCCCTCCCCTGCCAGTACTGCACAGCCCAGCTCCGTTTCTCCCTGGCCTTGGGCACTGTATGGTCTCTTAGTGGAAACCTCCTTTCACCATTACATTGCCACCTGCTATCCATGCCGTAATGTCACCACTTGCAATCAAAGTCTTTCCATACATATGGTCCTTGGTGACATGTTTCCTGGGACAAATCTTTAGTCAGCTCTGTACAGATGCTCTGTAGCCCAGATATAGACAAGCATATGCAGCCTGGGGTGCAGCCAGGAGCAAATGGAGATGCAGACGGTGTCACAGGAGTGCCACATGGTTAGAATCCCTGAGATGTAGTGGGATCAATCACATGACTGGAGTCCTTCACAGGCAGGGTGCAAGTTCTTCAGGAGAGGCCACCAGGGAAGATGAGGAGAGGGATGCCCTTTGTGAGATGGGATAGCTTCGATGTACAGAGCTCTTCGGTGGGATGGACAAGGGAGGCATCTCTGAAGGGTAGAAGAGCCCAGAAAGGCTGACAGTAATTAAGTACCTATCAAGCACAAGAATGCTCCATATGATCAGTTTGTAAAGTCAGTGGACATCTCTGGAGTCAAGCTTGGCTAAAGAGGGAGCTCACACCTGATTTCCAACGCAAAGGCTAAACACACTGCTCTCCCAGCGACCTTCCTGGAACCTCACGCCAGGAGCAGGAGGGGATTCCAGGCCTTGGCAATGTCCAAAAATAGCCTCCAAACAGAATCACTGAATCACAGAGTGGCTGAGGTTGGAAGGGATCTCTGGAGATCACCTAGTCCAACCTCCCTGCTCAAGCAGGGTCACCTAAAGCATGTTAGATAGGGTTGCATCCAGGCAGGTTTTGACTATCTCCAGAGAAGGAGACT
>NW_028185074.1:0-1179 GCF_003343005.1 Rhea americana | reverse complement strand
CAAAGTTTGCAAAGTTTCAGCATGCTATTAGCCACTTAACAAGGATCTGTCATGGATAAGGAACCTCTTGACCTCGAGRAGTAACCTTGAGAGGCGTCCCAACTCAAAGGGAGAGTCACCACTCTGCAGCCAGCTGCCATGCAGGAGAGTTCAATGGGCTCTAGGTTGCAGCACTATTTATGGGCACGGAGTTTGACTCATGTTCAAATAATATTTTGTGTATAGATGTGCAGTTTTAGCTGACCTCATGCTGAGTAGAAGAAAGTATGCCCCTTTTCGCTGATCTTATGCCCATTTCTGGCCTCACCAGTTGCAACCATTAACACCTGACAAAACTTGGGCTTTGCTTGTATGGACTAAGTGTAGAGACTACGTAGGCAAAAAAGTAATCATTCTGGGGTGTAGTAACTGGTATGTAATGGGTGTTTTGTTGAAGTACAGCTAATGTAAGGCCAAGAGGTGAATCAGGGAGGCCACTCAGGAGCTCACTTGACCATGGGGGAAGGCAGAGGGAGGTACAGGCAGCAACAAGCACATGCTCAGGTGGTGAGGTTGCYGGTGTCTRTGAGAGGTAAGATCACTAGTTTCACATCAATTCTTCGTCAGCAGTTGAAGGGCCTAGAGGAAGTTCTAGTGAGGTCATTTCTGCCTTAGAGGCTTCCAGGCCAGTGACAGAGACCTGGCTGTGCAGGTGACAGTGAGGTCTCGTTTTTCTGAGTCCCAGATAGACCAGCAGCAGGCAGTTGGGGGGTGGGCGTTGAGTGTGAGAACTCTTTTGTGAGAGTCCCTGTTTGGGCAGCAGTGGTTCATGGCTGGGGAAGTTATTTTGAGGAAGCTTCTGCCTCTGAAGGCCATAGGCCAGCAACAGGTATGTGGTGAGGGGTATGTGCACTTGTGGGGTCACCTCTCTCTGAGCAGCTGACAGGTCAGGAGAAGAGGCATGGCTGGGATGGTGGTGGTGAGGTGACTCCTGGGTTTGTTGTGYGAGCCCAGAGGAGGGATTGACCCCTGCAGATCTCTACAGCAATCAAAAAGGCAACTAGTTACTCAAGCAGAAGTGGATGTTCCACATCGTCTGACACAAATGCTGTTCCACTCAGTCATCCTCWGTTAGTACTGCTACATTTAGAATTTGGATGATGTTCTCTGGTGAACATGGACATGAGGTTTGACTTTCCA
>NW_028185073.1:3274410-3300297 GCF_003343005.1 Rhea americana | reverse complement strand
TTTTTTTTTAATGCGGAAGTATGCTGAATTCATCATTCAGGAATTTTGGAAGAAAAATACATTAGTCCCAATAAATAATCCCAATAAATTCTGGATATTAAAGTAACTACCTTTTCACTCTAAGCACGCATGCATGCATGCACACTGTCTGTATCTCTGATTTTAGAGATTTTTAGACTGTCAGTAGTACAAGGCTAGGTTTGTCTTTTGACTTCAAGTGCCTCATTACAGGTGCAAATGAAGTTGAAGGGGTCTGTAATTCCAATTACTACTTTTCCAGTGAGCCACAAATATGAAGCTGCTGACTCTGACTGTACTTAGTATTTTGTTATGTTTAACCACCTTATCCTTTTGGGTTTTTTTTGTTTGTTTTTTGCTATTTCATTGTGAACTGTTGCTTACGTAACCTCTTAATGATTTAAATCTTTTGGGGGCTCTACCAGTTTTTTCTGTGCTATGGAATGTCTCATAATAACTGTTAGTAAGTTGTGTAATCTGAGTTGGTAGTTTGAGCATGGGCTAGTTTCACAAAGATTCTTCTGGGTTAAGAGCTGTTGTTCCTTGGAATTCTTTAGGCCTTGCAGAGTCTAATTAAAATGAATAACAAGACATCTGATTACAATTTTTTTCAGTTATTCTTGTAATGAATGTACTTTTCTGTTAGTTAAAGCTCATCTTCAAAAGAAGCTCCCAATCTAGTTTGAATTCAATAGGAAAATAAATTCCTTGAATACTTGATTAGCTGTTTCTGTGGTTATTGCTTGTCTCTCCTTTTTCTTCCTTGTTTCTAACTAGAGTTTGCCTTGCTTCAGCTTCCAGCCATTTCAGTTCAAGTTATATTTTTTCTTCCTTTCCTCATCACCAGCTCTAGGGAGACGTATACTGTAACTAGATTGTTTTTAAGTCTTTTTCTTTCCTTTTTTGATAAAGCTTAAATTGATTGATTTTTTTTTTCAGCTCAGCTGTCTTAATAGTTTTAATTCTTTTGACCGTCTTCTGTACCATCTCCAGTTTCACAGGAAAACGCACAGGCCAGGCTGTGTGTAATATTCTTCTAACCTATGTCACAAACATAGAGAATCCTATTCCAACTAATCCAGGAATCCAGTTAGTCCTGTTTCCTGCTACATCATTTGAAGATGTGCTTGCTGTGATATGATGTTGCTTGTTTTCTGTGATCTCACCAATCCCTCTCAGGGCTTCTGCTTTTTTGGGGTAGCAGCTCCTGTTTTGTACCTATAGCTAGTTCCTAGCTCCTTGACTGTTTTCAGAATAATTCTATGTGGATGATCCTTCCTAGTGAGCAGTTCTTATCTTTGTTTCTTTTATTTCATCATTCTTCATCAGGATTTGTAAATTCTATTTGCAGTGATTTTGTACTTAATTCTATATCTCCTATGAAAACGTTCTATCATGTTGAGGCTTTATCAATATAGAACCAAAGCAGAGAAACTCTTCTGGAGGCTGTTTTCTACCTGGTAGCTATTATGGCAGCATTACGCAACCTGTTTTTCAAAAGGATTTATGACCTCATTTCCTTCTGAATTGATGAAGAAGGCTGAAATGACTGGAAGTTTTTGTTTCCTTCCTTAAGAGGTATTAGTGCTTGAATCACAAGGTACTAGTTATTATGACTTTTGTTTTCTGGGAGGTTTTGTAAGGCAGAGCACGTAGAGAGCAAAGCCAGTGCTGTCAAACAGTGTTTATGTTGCCAAAATTCTTTAACGAATTTGCTATGAATCAGAATATTTAATAAGAAGAGGGCAGTTCAGGTCGTAGAAATGTCCAAAATACAACAAATTTGGTAGTTTTCAATGAACTTCCTCTGTGATTTGAGCAATTGTTGGTCTCTGGCAGTATTAGTTGTATAGAGGTATGACTGTGTGTGTGTTATTTGTGTGTGATACTTGTTTTTGTAAGCAGGGTTGGATCTAGTCTAGTGTTACCAGTCCTACAGAAAATATGGCATACCTTTTACATATTTCAAACAATTAATGGGTTTCCAGTGTATGCTGATTTGGCTTTACATCTGTTGTATATAGTATGTATTGGCTATATAACTGTCAGTCTGTATAAATATTATTCTGTCATTGCATGCCAGTTTGAGACAAGCAGAAGTTAAACCATTCCTCACATTATGTAAAGCAACTTCCTATTTTTTGTAAAGGAGCTACAGTAAGTAGAAAATTTCTTGCAGGTTGTTCAGATT
This sequence comes from Rhea americana, assembly GCF_003343005.1. Taxonomy (NCBI): domain Eukaryota; kingdom Metazoa; phylum Chordata; class Aves; order Rheiformes; family Rheidae; genus Rhea; species Rhea americana. Next base: position 3,298,088 of record NW_028185073.1, on the reverse strand, counting down.
TATATAGGAAACTGAACACAAAATGAGAAATCAAATTTTCTAACTTGAAATACCATAATAAACGAAGTATCTTGAAATTAAGGTTTATGTGAATATTCATTATCATGGACTTCGCTAGCAGTGCCATGTAACAGACTACTGAGTAACAATTTTTGAAGATAACACTAGGAACAAGAGAAGTCTTTGATTTCAGCCTGAGAGGGAAAATGATCTCAGAGGAACTAACCATGAAAATGAAACATAACAGATCAGGAACAGTTTTAGAGGTAGTAGAATCATTGTAATAGGTCTTTGAAATTTACTGTCTGAGATTCGTTTTCCAAATCATAATCTTAAATCCTTTCTTTTTCTTCTTTCCCTCAAAGTAATCGTAAATGAAATTACTACTTTAAATTGGTTTTAGGGAGCATGAGTTCGTTTTACAGAAATACCAAGCAATTAAGGCCATTTGAATGGAAGCAGTGGTAATGGTTTGGGGGAGCTACTAGAGGTGCTGTGAGACAGGGATAAAGCAGACCTGGTGTAATATTTTACAAGGGAATTATTTATATAACAGTGTAAAGTGTTTGTTCATAGGTTCAGTTTAACTCAAAATAAAAATTTTTAAAGAATTTGTAAAGCTGTTTTTAAAAATTGGTAGGTAGAATAAAAAAGCATGACATGAGTTTTGTTGCAGAATGGGCTGATCAGATACAGTTTTCTTGGGACATCTCAAGTCTTTGAATTTAAATTTTGGATGTATGTACTTTTATCCAGAAAGTAAGTATGTTTAGTATACTGTGTTGGTGCAATTATTCTGTACCAGTAATTTGCAGTAAAATATTCTTGTAAATGGTTTTAGCATTTTAATCAACAGACCAGATAGTTACAAAATCTGTTCAATCCTGTGGAGTCAGTTAAAAAAGCCATTTATAAAATGTAACTTACCAGAATCATTAATAATTTTCTTTTAATTTCTAAGATAACACTGCATTGATTTATTCCTTCAGCTGAATTATATGAGTGAAAAATAAAAGTATCTTGCCTGCTTTAACATAAACATGGTTTTGTTTCATTATGACCTACCCTGAGTGTCACATTTTATTGCTTGTCTTATTGTTTGATGTGTAGACTAGACTAGTATCTCCTTCCCTCTTCAAGTATAAGAAGTTTTAATACAGTTTGTCAATGGTTGCAGTTCATCCTTCCATGCTGTCAAGTCTTATGCCTTTAACCCATTTTCCAAATTTCAGCATTTCCATCTCATGGATACACAACACTGTAGCATGCTCCAGTACTGTGGCATCTGTCCTCTCTCAGACTGTACCTGCAACCAGGAAACACAAAGCAAATTAAAACTCTGGTGCTGCTGAAGAGTTGATAGTGTTCCTCCCTTAGAGTCCTTAGGTCCTGCAGCAGCTCTGCTCTCCACTCGTGACTGTGTCCATGTTTTGAGTATGAACGTACTCGTCAGTCACATGATGTTGACCCATTGGCATGTAATGCTAAGGCTGATTGTGGAGTTCTCGCTGTTGGAAATCATTAAGAAAAACAGGTGCTAGCAGGGATAAAGCTGATTCTGCCTTAAAATAGGAAACAGTCTGACTGCTTCTCTGATTCTGTAAAGCTCCTTCAAAATACAGAATTTGTTAGCCACTTTTATCTGCTGTTCTGTTTTCTCAAATAAATTCAAGCTCAATAGATGATTTTGTTAAAAAGTTTTTTCAGCAATCCAAAAGACTGAAATCACAGTCTTTTTTTTTTTTTTGGGGGGGGGGGGGGTTGTAAAAGTAACAGAATGGTTTTTCTTTCTGAGTGTGTTACATTTTTGTTTTATTTCTATGTAAAATACAGTTACCATTAGCTTTCATGACAGTGACAAATTCCAGTGTATGCATGTTTTATATATATTGTATTTCTTTTTGTATTCCTTGACTTCCTTTCAGTATACTCATGGACTTCACATTCTTAAAGTCTTAAGGTCACATCCTGTGGACTATGGGCCTTACACCACCCCATCTTAGCTTCTTTTCAAAATTATTCTTCAATTCATTTGTTTAAAACCATCCCTGTGTACAGAGATATCTTCTTGAGAGCATACAGTGAAAACATCAAGTTTTTTTATGGCTCACCCTTCTCTACTTTATAGAGAGGAAAATGGGTGAAATGAAGAAGGAAGGCAGAATAGCATCATACTGTGCCATGTGAGGTGTAAAACCACTGTTTTGAACCCAAATTGTTCCTCAGAAAGTCTGGACAGAAATAAAAGAGTTAGGACAGAGGCAAAATGCTAAACTTGATTAAGGAATCAAGGTGAATATTTATTTTATAAATATATGAAAGTTTTTTAGATGGTTTTAACAAAGGGTTTCTTATTTTCTTAAGTTTCCTTGTTAAGCATTCCCAGTTTCTGCAAGCTTTGGATTTGAATGTATCTTCTGTATTGTTTTTCATGGCACTAAGAGAGCACTGGAAGAAAGTATTTTCCTTGGAACATACAATCTTCATTTACTTAGATTTCACTCCTATTGCAGGATATATTTTCAGAGATAAATTTACTATGTATTGCCTTTACTATATTCCGTTTTAGTCAGATTTTTAGCTGTATTAAGCTGTTCTTGCAGCTTCTGTAATAGATTATGTTACTCATTTTCACTTAAGGAGGAGAATTTAATTGTATGTCATCTATTCTGTTTTGGAGGGATGTATGTTCTGCAGTTTGGTGATGTCACTGAAATTGATGTAATGATAACTGAATTCACTTTAAAGTAGCTTAGCTGGGTCGTGATTTCAACACAGCTATAGTGGTGTGGTCTTCAGTTTCTTGGGAAATCCTTTGGATGCCTGAACTCATATGCTTTAACTGCTATGTGTACAGATTGCAGTTATGTCTTAGTTTGCAGGGCAGGCTTACTCTACACTTCGCTTGCTATACTGATAGTGATCCTTTTTGCATCTCAGTTGGAACTTTTTTGTTCTGACTAAATATGTTTCTATTAGTGCCTGAGCTCTGAACAACATTACTTTGTATGTTAAATATTCTCTTTAAGTTCCATCAAATGCCTACTTTTTGAAATTATGAGTGTGTTTAAACTTGGAGCCTCTGTTTTGTCAATTTCCTTATCTCTCTGTTTTTAATGCTTTTTTTTTTAAATCTCTTTAATTTCTCTGACAGACTTTTGAACAGTGTTTTTGTGCCAGAACAGTTCTGTGTTCCTTCTCTGTGTTTATGCTTTCTGTATCCTTGATTAACCAAGATGAAACTAAGGAATCTTTTTCCTTAGTGTTCTCAGCTATTGCTCTGAATATTTTTTAACAGCAGTTAAACATAGTTGGACTTAACTATTTTTCATATATTCCTTTTGCAGAAAATTCAGTTAGTTCTGTGTTACAAAGCTACATAAATAAGGCTCATGTTTCATATTGCTCGTTCAGGTAGTTGTTTTGAATCATATTGACCCACTTATCTTCTATAGTGACAACATTTACTATAACAGAGGGGAAGGAAACGAGGTGAGAAATGTTATTTTCCTTTAAAGTGTTAGAATACATCTTAGTTTCTTTGATATTATAGTTCTTTACAACGAAACACAGAAGACAGGAAATGTCCTTCCAAATACAACAAATTGATTTCTGTAGTTTGTGATTGAGTAGATCTGGTTGTTAGTTCTTGTTAAAACAATTCTGAATTGTTTTGGGAAAATTATTTTCCAGTTTTGTGTAGTTAACAGTACTTGTTTATTTTGTCCTTAACTGAGCTAATGAAGTGTAGATGGCGTGTGGTTGTCCTAGTCGTGATGATTTTCTTTGTATTACTTTGCATTTAAATTTCCTTCAGTATAAAAACATAAGATCAAGGCCTGGATCTGTTTTTGGAAAAAGTAAGTAAAGACAATGCACTGTTCTTCACTGCTATTTCTTAATTAAACAAGGAGGTTGAGTGCCTATTGCATTAAATGCCATTCTGAGAAAATTTGGTAATCTAAGCATAAAGTATAGGATAGCAGGTGAATACAGTTTTTAGTAAGAGAACATAAAGGAAGAATGAGAAAATAGATTGACAAAAATGACCTGCACTTTATAGGGTGCTGGTTGCAATGGTACTGCCAGTGACAGAGCAGCACAGTGAATAATTCGAGAATTTGTCAAATTGCTACTGCTAGCATGCAAAAAAATTTTTTTTTAAAAAGGCTGTTTCTGTGTAAAAATGGTTCCTTACAAATGTTTATTTCTCTGTTCTTTGTTCAGGTATCATGCCAGTGTATCATAACATGTTCGCACTCATGAGTAAAACAGAGAGAATTTGGTATCCCCCAAATCACATCTTCCATGTGGATGAAACAACTAGATTCACTCTACTTTACCGAATAAGGTAATAAAACGCAAATGTAACTCTTTTCCCATTAATGCAAAAGCTATATAGAAAAAAAAAAAAACAGTAAGATACTTGATAGTGTCTCGAAAAAACATATGGGCATATTGTTGGAAAGATCTGTGTAAAAGATACAGATAAAATAATAAAATCGAGTAGGTTTAAATAATGTACTTTTATCTGCTGTCATTCCACAGATTACTGTTTGCCATTTCAGGTTGAAGAAACACACAATAAAAATAAAATAGAAGTAAAAATATATTTTTTTTCTTAATAATCTCTTAAAATTTTTTCTCCATTTGAGCTCCTGTGTGCTTATCTGTTTGGAATTACTGGGAGTTTTGAGATGTAAAATTGTCTCATGTAGTCTGTAGGATGTCTGCAATAGAACTATTTGGGTCTAATCTGATTTTTGAAAGTGGAATTTTAAAGCTCTATTCACAGTTTTTCATACTAAAGGAACTCATTTCTTTGAATTACATAATGTGGTCTGATTATTCCTTTGGTAATTAGCTGCAAATTGAGACCCTGAAAAAGTTTCCTTAGTTTGTACATTTCATTAGTATAGTAATATAAATTTCTAGAAATTGCATAGAACTGTTAATATATTTGTTGGAAAAGACTTTTGGAGGTCATCTGGTCCACCCTTTGTTCAAAACGGAATGTCATTACCACTAGGTCAGGATTTTGTCTACTCAATACTTGAAAGCTGTGAAGATTACACTATTTCTCTGGGCAAGCTGTTTCAATGTTGTTTTAATCTGACATACCCTTATTAACTTCTCCAATGCTGTACATAAAACTCACTGTAAAATCACTTTTTTTTTTTTTTTTTTTAATTTATTTAGTAGTCTAAATATATATGATTTGATCATTTCAAGAACTTTGGTAGATGCAGTAGAAAAAGTTTAAAGATCCCATTGCAAACCATTATATTCAAGTGAGAGCTTGAGTAGAGAGGACTGTTGTGTTTGGTGTTACTGCTATGTGGTTTGCTTAGGTGAAGCATAATCTTGTCCCCTTCCGAATTTTTCAAGGGATGAGATGTCCCATAAATTCTATTCAAAACGACGATTTTTGAGACTCTTGATCCCAGGGTGTGATTTTTTTTCTCCTTTTTTCTCCTGACCAGTCTGTGTAGCCCCATCTCAAAGGAAACTGCAAGACAGTAACACAAGAGTCTCTCTATTCTGATCAATAATAATTACTTTGCAGAGCTGTTAGCTCTTGTTAGTCCAGCTTTTCACCCTATTTAAATGCTGTGCTTCAAGACACTGAAAACTGGATCCAAAGCCTTCTGTTGACTCAGTGGGCTTCATATTGGCCCTCTACACCAGTTGGCACTAACTACAAGTCTGTGAAAGAGAAAATGGGTGGTATTGATAATTAAAGTATTTGTTTATTGATATTTACCTAAATATTTTCTAACAGGTTTTATTTTCCCCACTGGTATTGCAATGGCACAAGCAGAGCATATCGGTATGGCATTCTTCGGGGTGCAGAAAGCCCTGTTCTTGATGATATTGTCATGTCTTACCTATTTGCACAGGTATGATTTTTTCCTCCTACCTCCCCCTAATCTTATTGGTAAAGGTTGTTAATCTTTGCTCCCTTTCACAGCTTTTCATAGTAGCTTTGTAGGCTCTTTTGACTGCTTGAAGCCCACTCTAAATACAAAAATGAAATTCAGAGTCATACTGTATTCCTCGAGAGAGGAAACTCAAATGATTGTTGAAGAGAGATCAGTGACAGACTGTATCTCCTTTCTCGTGCCACTGGCATGTGGACGTCTTTCAGTGCAACTTTCGTTTTGAACTGATAAAATGTGGGACATCAGCTTCTCCATATTGAAGTCCTGTTGGACTTCGACAGTAAAATATTAGGAGCAATGTTACTCAGCCTGATGGTAGCAAGTATCCAATATGAATATGTGCAACTATTTGGAGACAAAAGGTTCAGTCAGAAGAATACAGTCATTTAAAAAATTTTACTGTTAAACAGCAATGCAAAAGTTGTATTTTGATTTCTCATATCCTGCTTTCTCAGTGGCGAGATGATTTTTTGAATGGATGGATACAAATGCCTGTTACTCATGAAACGCAAGAGGAATGCCTTGGGATGGCTGTTCTGGATATGATGAGAGTAGCCAAAGAGAAGGACCAAACCCCACTTGCTATTTACAATTCAGTCAGGTAACTCCATGCTTCAAAACTGTATTACATTTACATGGCACCTGAAACACAATAGCATCTGGGTGGAGTTGTTCGATATCCCCCCTCTACCCCAGTAGAGTGATTCTGTAAATTTACTTGTAGTGTAAACTGCAAATTTAATGGAAGGCCTGTATGATGACTCCTATTCTTCAGGTTTGTGGGTATATGGACAGACAGCAGCTGCTTATGTGGAAAATGATATAAGCAATAATTTGTATTGGCAGAGACCTTTAGAAGTCATCAAATCAAACCCCATGTTCAGATCAGGGCCAATTTCAAAGTTAGATTAAGTTTCTCAGGGCCTTGTCCATTCAAGTTTTGAACATCTCCAAGGACAAAGATGTTTACCATATATCTGAGCAGCTATGTCCTGCATATAATCATTTTCATTGCGGGAGGATTTTTTTCCTTGTCTAATCTGAATCTCTCTTGTTTTGCTATGTGTCYATTGCCTCTTGCCCTTTCATTGTGTGCATCTGAGAATAGCCTGATTCCATCTTCTTTACTATCTTCATCTAACAGGTGGTTGTAATTAAAAGCCCCCTATTTTAGCCAACTTCTTGCCAAATCATGCTCCCCTAGGCCTCCTGTCTAATATAATGTGCTCTAGGCCCTTAACTGKCTTGGATGGCTTTCAGCTAAAATCACTATAGTACTAGGATGACCAAAACCAGATAGAGGAAGTTCATATGTGACTTCACAAGCAAGAAGAGGATGATCAGCTCCTTTTACCTGCTGTCTAGGCTCTTATTAATGCAGTCTCATATATGCTTAGCTTTCATCACCTTAAGAGATGCATTGTGACTCATACTCAACCAGGATCCCCGTGTCTTTTTTGCAAAACTATTTCCCAGTCTGTTGGCCCCTAGCCTGTACTGTTGCATAGGATAATGCTGTCCCAGGTGCAGGACTTCATTTGCTTTGTTGAAATTTCTGTCAGATCATAAAAGGCAGTCAAGTTATTCATGCGTGAATATGGCAAACCCATGTTGTCTATTCCTGATTTTCTTTCATCATGTGCTTGTATATGGCTCTTCCAGGAAGACTTGCTCCATAATCCTCCTTGAGAACTGAGGCTAGGCTGCCTCGCCTGTAGTTCCTCAAATTCTCCTTCTTTCTCTTCCTGAAGAGTATGGTGTAGGAACCTTTCCTGATTGCCATGAGCTTTCAAAGATGAAGGGATATCAGTCTCCCTAATAACATACATATATGTAACACCAGCTTCTTCAGCACTCTCAGAAGCATCCCATCTAATCCTATATACTTGTGTATATCTGTACTATGAGTAGTGTTTCATTCCCATAGACTGTGTCACTAGGCACAGGGATGTAGGTGGCCTGAAAGAAGACCTTTATAGTGAAGTTTCAGATGAAGAAAGAATTGTATACTTTTGCCTTCATCTTCTATTTCATTTCCTAATCAATTTCCACTCCAGTTAAGTTAATTCTGTCTGTGCTTGATAATTAATTCTTCTTGTCTGTCTCTTAATGAAATTTTGCATAAAGGGTTGAATAGGCAAGCAAACTGATCAGCTGGTTGTGAGTGTCAAACAACTTTTTACCCTAGATAGAATATAGATTGTGGTATAGGAAACTTAAATGAGAATCAGCTGGTTTGTATTTTCAACCAGAAAATCTGACTGTCGCTGTCCCTGTTATTTGCCATCCTATTTACCCCTTTCCAGCTTCTATACCAAACAAAGCAATTACCTAATGTTTAACTTGGAGTTTTCTTCTATTGTCTTTCATCAAAACTTCAGTAATGACTGAAACACAAATGTCTGTATTATGGGAAGTGCATCTATGTAATATATGTTGAAATTGAATGAAAAAAAGGAAAAAATGGAAGAAGAGATAGGTGTGTATTTGAAATAATAAAATACAGACTGAAGAAAGGACCTTTGTTATGCTTCGTTTTAAAAAATGTTACATTTAAGGAAGAAAGTATTTACATGTTGACATTTTTAGCACAGAAATGGTTATTTTTTGGTAGATCAGTGGATAAAATTAGATTTTTTTTTTGATGGTTGTATATTCACAGCTACAAAACATTTTTGCCTAAATGTGTTCGAGCAAAAATTCAAGACTACCACATTTTAACACGAAAGAGAATAAGGTACAGGTTCCGCAAATTTATACAACAGTTTGGCCAATGCAAAGCTACCGCCAGAAACTTGAAACTTAAGTATCTTATAAATCTGGAAACCCTTCAGTCTGCCTTCTATTCAGAGGTTTTTGAAGTAAAAGAGCCTGGTGGAGATCCTTCTGGAGAGGAGAGTTTTGCAACCATTGTAATAACTGGAAATGGTGGAATTCAGTGCTCAAGAGGAAAACTTAAGGACTGTGAGACACTGGCAGAACAGGTAATCTCTTTGAATGCAGCTGCCTTATTATTTTAATTTTGCCATTTATCATGTAATAGCGATTTGCTTATGTTAGAAGTTCTTATTGTTAAAATTGACTTCACAGTGATGATAAAATTTCTGTGTAGCTGAGGTTCACATAAATTTGTGTTGTCTTAAACAGGATAGCATTTTAAAATTAGTTTTTAATCAATGTATTACATAAAAGACAATACTTCAACAGTAAATAGTTTAACAAATGAAAAATTCAGGGTTGGACCATTACTATTGTAAAAACTGATTTTAAAAAAGTAAGAGGCCTGGATTCAGGAACTGGTAAAATGCATACTGCCCTCAAACTCCTTGAGATCGGAGTTTTAAGAAGGAAAACAGGATAAAATTGCCTATACATTCTTCCTACTGCAGTTAAACTTCTACCAACATCTGAGCTAACAAATTTAAAATGACTTCTATGACTGCAGGGTCCATATACATTTTGTTCAGGAATTAGAAGCTAAATGTTCAATAACTTGTAGTAATCATATGCAGTTACATCTTTACTTAACAGTTTTGTTTCACTCTGTGTATGATATACCAGCGTGACTATTCATTGGTCAGATTAACCAGAATTTGTTACTTACTCATCAGATAACACTTGAGTGTTGGAATAAAGCAGTCAAGACCAAACTATGAAATAGGTTATATTCTTGCAAAGGTTTATARTAATTTGTAAAAATAGCTTTTTATTGTATTAAAAAAATTGCATTCCTAGTTTTTTAAACTTTTTTTTAATAACAGTTTTAGATCTGTACTAGGTTCAGTTACCTGACCCTTCGTTATATGTCACCCCTTTACCTTTATTAAGTTGCCTGTAAGTGCCAACTGCACTTGCAAGATTTTGCAAGTTGATTTAAGTCATCTGGTGTCTTTATACCGCATTTGTATACATAACTTCATAAATTGTTTTATAAAAATTTTTACATGTTATGCTGTTTGTGCATGACAAAAAAGCCTCTAATAAGAATAGTATTTAAATTGATCTTTTTCACATAGATTTTAAAATTACTTTTCATAGTTCATAAATGTTATCCTCCCCATTTACTGATGAGATGTGAAGGAGGCTGCATATGTTTGCACTAATACAGAAACTGTGTACAAATGATTGGTTATGAAAACTTAGTAATGGAATAAACCTGTCCAGAAGTGTGATCATACCTCCTATTTCATCAAATGTACTGATGAACTTTACTGAAGTATTGAATTGGAACAAGATGTTTACGTTTTGAAGGTAGGAATAACATATTTGGGGTAGGTAGAGGAAAAAAGTGTTATCACAGTTCACGTTTCCAGCAGCCTACTATTAGCAGAGCTTCAGGGACTTCAGTGCATTTGTGCTGATTTATGCTGGCTGATGATCTAGTCTTTAAGACTCGGTACATACTTAGTATATGCTTGCAGAAAAGTTGCAGTCATGTAAACGAGTAGTCTTATGTGAATAAACTATTCACTTTGGAAGAATTATTTTAAATATATAACTCTATCTTTGTATAAAGTTGGTACTTAGCATCTACAATTCTACTGAAAGCAAGAAAAGGAGCCCTTGATCTATATGACTTGATTTTGGTTTTGTTGTGGAAGACTGAAGGAAGTGACATGGAATACCATGTTAGAAAAACACTTTGGATTAGTCATCAAAAGACAGTATGTCTGTTACTTCGCATGTGATTAGTATAGATTCTTCCAGTTACTTAGTCAGTGATGATCATGGCTGGGAGGAGAACCCTCTTTAAGATCCTTTGTTTATTCCTGCTACATATGTCTTTCTAGAACCAGATTTGGCTGCTTGTATCCCTCTGAATGGAGCCATGAAATTTTGTATTGTTAATAGCCTCTCTAAACCTCTCTGATCAGGGTGCTGATAATAAATTCCCAAAGAAAAGCCCCTAAAAAGAGATTATTCAAAATATGACATTCTTTATTCTCACAAAATACCAGTGTACAGATCAATGAAATGCCTAAATCAAAAACCCCTATATGGATATTTCCTTTCACAATTTCTGGATCTTTGTGCCTTTTTTTGTTGATGCACCTAGTGAAGTTTCTACAAACACAAAATCCTTTTCTTTCTTTTAATGACATATTTAAGATTTTTGAGTCCTCTTTGTTGCTAGGCTCAGGTTTTGGAAATGTAAATTTTGTTGCATTAAATCTGGTAACTTCACAATCAACAGCACTACTTCTTCAGGAATTATACTTTCAAATTGACATGTCTCCTTTCGAGCAGTATATTTTGACTTAACCCTTAGTGGTCTGACTGAAGACTGTCAGAGTGAGTGAGTTGAGATGCAGATACAAGGTATTAAAGAAGTACAAAGAATTCTACTTAGATACTACACATGTATTTCTATATAAAGATCAGCATCAATTTTGGGGTTCATTTCTTCTTTTTTGAATTCCCTCCTGTAACGTGGTAGAAATACTAGCTTAGAGTTGTAGGAATTCTAATGCTGCAAGTAAATTTCTAATTGCAATTTTAGTTATAACATCAGCAATATATATTTTCTCCTAGGATTTACAAACATACTGTGATTTTCCTGATATCATTGATGTCAGCATCAAGCAAGCAAGCCAGGAAGGTTCTAGTGAGAGAAGAATTGTCACCATTCACAAGCAAGACAGCAAGAATCTGGTCTGTTGACTTGCAGTTTGTTTAAAAAAAAAGTTGTTTTGAGCAGACTTTGATTGCTGTAATATTTATGGTATTGTATTAATGTATGTATGTTAAGAATGAGATGAAACTGCATTTTAGCTTTTTAAGCACTATATGAGAACAGAGAAGATCATGTGCGTTCCAAGTTGTCTGCATTGACTGAAGCAGAAACAAACAATTGCAGCTGAGCTGAATTTCTTATACACAGATTGGTCCTTTCCTCTGGACGCTTATACCTGACTATGTGATTTTAGGTATCTAGCATACTACTTGTGTGATGACATGAAAAGCTAACTGCCAGTGACCAACATTGAAAAGAGGCTTCAAAATGCTCTGAAGGAGTGATGATGCACAGAAATGGAATATAGGAACAAAATAAATATCAAAGCTTTTACTATTTCAAACACTTTAAAGAAGCACTTTGAAAATTTATTTATACATGCATGTAAAAAGAAACCACACAACTGCTTCAGTCTGAACTCTAGCATTGCAGGTGAATCACCCTTTGCAGATACAACTGCCACATAGTTGTTTCTTCCTTTGTCTTTGAGTGATTTGTGTGGCTTCAGGACTCCCCATCCCAGGCATTTGTGTGACTGGAGAGCTGCTGCCTGTGTTACGGAAAAGTTGTAGATGTGCAGTTTAAGCACTTCTTCATTTCTGTAAGAAAAAAAGCCCCCAAAACATTTCAATGAGAAATAATTAATTTTCTTGTCTTTCAAATGCCACTTTTTTGGGGGAAAAGTCATATAGTTTGCTTTGCTTTGTATTTCATTATATTTCATATATTTCATTTCCTGCAATAATAGTGCAGAATTACAAAGAACTTGAAATTGTTTTCAGAATATCTTATTAAAACATAAGAGTAGCTGGCATATCTGTGATGTGTATATATGATGTTTAGAATGTACAGTTATTTCAGATAAATGGAGGAGGCTTTCTTAACCTTGAACTCTTAAAATTCTCTTTAAAAGTTCTCTGTAGTGGTAGAGTTGGGTACTTCAGTGCCTATACTTCTGAGGAAAAACTCACTTTCTAAAAGCTTATCAAAACCCACTGCTATTATAGAGTAAGTCAGAGTTGAAGTTTGTAGCGCAGCAGCACTTCCTTGCTTTAAAGTGTGGTGGTCCATGCTTTCATGTGGACGCTTTACATGCAACAGTTATTGCTATTTGTAATTTAGTTCAGCTTTTCATATAGCTGGTAGAATCCCCTATAAAAATATACTTGACGCAGTGGCTTAAGGATACATAAATTGTTTAAAATTGCTGGCGTTCCAGATCTGGCATTTGTGTGGGTGAAACAGTTTGAAATATAGTTGTTAGCAGGTCCTCTTTTAAAAAGGAATGTGAAGACTCCATACAAGTTCTTGTCTCTTGATCAAGAGCACCAGCTTTTTTGTTTGTTGGTTTGGAAAAGAAGGTTGCCTTGGAATCATGTTCAGCCACTAAGGGTGTCTCCAAAGTCCTGTGTGAGTTTTTAGAGCACATACTGAAGCCTGTTCTGTTTGGCTACATTACTGAATGAAATCTAGTGTGACTTTGTAAATGATGCAGTACCACTTCTCAGTTAAAGTAAGGGCAGTCTTTAATGCTCTAACACAACTATCAAAAGTTTTAAAAAACAAACAGAAAAAAAACCTAACCATAGATAGCTAACAGAATATAGTCTGATTTTTACATCGTTGACTGTAATGAATATGATGTTACAGATGGATTTAATCTTGCCCCGCTTTGACTGTTCAAAGCATTCTACATAGACCTTTAAACACCTTGCTTTTCTTTGACCTCATCATCAGCCACCCAGCTGCCCTTTGTTGCACCTCTTTTGTTGTTCAGTAGGCAAAGATCTCTCTATAACCCAGCTCAGGAGGCCAGTTTTTGCTGTCTGTTCATTGAATTTGCAGTCAAGTACTTTTCTACAGGTTTTTCTTTGCTAATTGAGGAGAGTCCCATGAATCTTTGATAAGCAGAGTCTTTCCTGTAGGAAATTTGATTTTGGCTGTGATGCCATTGTAAGAGCTGTTTGTCATGCTAAACAGTATCAGTTCAGTTTTTCCCTTTCAACTATTTCCTCTTGTTTGCATCCCTCTGCTATTTCATATGTTTAGACTGCTTTCTACAGCACATTTGTTTATTTTGTGCTTCATTTTGACATTGAAGGTTGCTACCAACTTTTGTGCACCTGCGAGTTAAACTATACAAACAGTAATAAAAAACAGTCTGAGTATATTTCGTGTATGCTTATATTTATATGTTTTATGCTATTGCCATATCCAAGAATTTTGTATTGCCTATTACAAATTGAATAATCTCTCTCTCTTTCTGTCTTTGTTCTCTGTCTAAATTCAACAGGAGGCTGAATTTCAGTCATTAAGAGAAGCACTCTCCTTTGTATCATTAATTGATGGATATTACAGATTAACTGCAGATGCCCACCATTATCTCTGTAAAGAAGTAGCACCACCATCAGTGCTTGAAAATATCCAAAGCAACTGCCATGGGCCAATTTTGTAAGCTATTTTCTAGTAGCATAACTAGGTGCTTTTGCTTTTGAAAGATGAGCTTTAGCCAACTGTGAACCATGCTGGACATCTTGAAGTAAATTTGTTACATATATGCTACATATATGTTACATATACAAAATGCTTCAGATTTTTTCCTTTAATTTTTTTTTCTTTGCAAAATACGGTGTCTTCTTGAAGTATTATGAAAAATAAAATGAAATATTCTGATTTTCTTCCTTTAGAATTCCCTTTTTCTCCAACTAAGGCAGTAAAGACATGATGCTGAATTTACAAAATTAGTTATTACCATGGCAACAATGTATTATGGAATAAACAAGGAATCTCATGTTTTCACTGCAGCCTCCAGCAGAAATAGTATCTGAGTTGCAAAGAGTAAAAGGCAAATTAGCACTGGCTTCAGTATTTGAGCAAGGAATACAAGAAACTGCTGGCTACATAAACTGGATGTTCTATTTGTTTTTAATGCTGGTTGTTTCTTTATTTTCTCCAGTTTTTAGAGAGAGAATTTGGTGCCTGTATTGATTTTTTTTCAACAGTTGATATAGTATTTTTTATTGTTTACAGAAGGATGAATGCTGAGTTTAGCYGTGCTTTAATAAGGCAGAATAAAATGGCTGTTTTCTTCAGCATGTGGAAAGCTTGGGTATCCTGATATATGCAGGAAAGTCRCCCTGTGTTGCATAAAACTAACACAATCCTACTCTGTAGATCTTTTTGGAAATTTCCCAGGGACAGAAAGAGGAGAGGTGCTAAAATCCTCAGAAGAGATGAAGTAGGAGGAGGATGGTAGCAGATAAAACTTTAATTACGTTTTTTGTGTCTGGCAGACCTTGACTATTGCCATATTTTGACCTTTTTTTAGGGCTACTGAGAAGGATATGCAAGGGGTTTAAATATTTCCAAACCATTTTATTCCTTCTTAGTGGAGCTAAACTGAAATAGTCAGGGAAAATTATASTAATGTGTATGAGGCAGCTTTTATTACAGTTTCATCCATGATGAAAGTTGAAAGTCATATCTTAAGCCTAGAGAAATATATTTCCTTTAGACTTTAAGGTTTCTCATGAAGTGAGTAATTGTGATGTTTTCAGTAGTAAGAATTTTTAATATGTTTCTCTCTGTATAAGCAACCACTTTGAATATTGTAAAATAAAGGGACCAAAAAGTTGGCTTAAGTGAAATTCTAAAGAACTGAGAACTTTGTCATCAGCACATTAGACATCTGAGTGTTTGTTAGTGTTTGCTAGTCTGTGATGTTGTTAGTTTTCGAAATTATGTAGTATTAAACATTTTTTTCTTTTTATTATAGCATGGACTTTGCTATTAGTAAACTGAAGAAAGCAGGTAATCAGACTGGCTTCTATGTTCTTCGTTGCAGTCCTAAAGATTTTAAAAAGTATTTCCTCACCTTTGCTATAGAGGTTGGTATTCTGCCTTTAATATTATCTGTGTACTCTTTATTGCATTATAATAGTAAGCAGAAGCTATGCTGCAAATTGTTCTGAGTTTTCTCTTCAGAATCTTTGATTCTATAGTTACTTGCATCAAGTTGATGATTTTTGTTGAACGTGCAAGAAGCATATTATGGTCTCTACCATTTGTGACTGCTGACCGTCACAAGGGAATTGGCAGGGAGAGAGCTTGAGAGTTCTGGAAGGGGTGCAGTGATCCTTAGAGACAAAGTAGTTTTTGGTGGTGATAGCTTTTTAGTTTTTGTTGTTGTTTATTCTTTTCCTAACAGATTAGGGCTTGATTAGACTAGATATATAGTTAACTCTGATCTGTCAGTTCTCTGCAGGTCCTCCTTAGTTTGGGGAGGGTTTCTGGGGGTATTTTTGTTTGTTTTTTGCCTTTTCCGTCACAGTGCTGGACATTGTATGGCAAACATTGTATGGCAGCAGTTATATCAACACAGATCTGTTGGACATACGATGTCACCTAGAATGGAAACCACATTTGAAATGCCTGCAATTTTTATGCTACTAAAGAGACAGATGTACTTCTGCTCTGTGCAATATTGCTGTTATATAATTACATGGTTTTGTTTTCCTAATTAGCAGGGCTTTGGGAGCTCATAAGTAGGGGAGGTAATATGTAGGTTTTCTTGGTGGTTTGCAGCAAGCTAGCAAACTTACTAAATATTATCAGAGACGCACATTTCTGAAAACAACAAAAAAAGTTGCTGTCTGGATGAAGAAGTAATCAATCATTTTGAGTTCAGTTACATTTTAAATGTATGTCCTGTCAGTAAAGTTTACCTGAAAGGGATTTTTTTTTAATTTTTGTTTGTTTATTTATTTATTTATTTATTTATTAGACTAAGAGATCATTGAGTTTCAAAAGTCTGAGTGTCCAGACCAAGCTAAGTCTGCCATTAATTGACCTTGCCAGTTTTTTTCTCATTCTGATTATTTCTGGGCAAGCAATTAAAAGGCTTTTGAGATTCAGAACTTGTTGGAACGTTTTCCACATTGTTAATATGAAGGCACATAGAAGCAGTGTTAAGAGATCCTCTTGTTTAGAAAAGGCTGGTGCGATCTTTTCGAGATTCATCATAAAAACAAAAAATAGTTCTGTGCATAATGAGAATCTGTGCTAGAAACAAGGTGCTTAAAACTGCACTGTAGACAACAGGAAAATAGAAACACAGCTGAGATCTCCAAATGCTTGTGAGAAGAGTTTATCCTCATCAGTGCCATTTCTAACAGGCATTCAATTTGAGCATTTGGGTTATTACTTCCAGCAAAATTTTATTTTAACATTATTATTATTTTTTAGGATGAAACAACTTTTCTTACTAGTTTGCAAGATAGATCTGTTCTCTACTTTGAAGTCTCCATGGTTGGAGATTTCGTAATGTTTGTTTTTCTTAATATTAGCACACTAATTCCTTTGGGAATAGTATCTCACAATCAGTATTACATAGTGAGATCAAGACAACAAATTAGGGTAATATCCTATTGAYGGATTTTCTCTTTAATTAGTATAGTGCTCTATATTCAAAAAAGGTTTTTAAATAATAAATATCTTCTAAATAGTAAATATTTCTTTTTAATGAAAAATCTGCAGCGTGAAAATGCCACGGATTATAAGCACTGCTTAATTACAAAAAATGAGAACGGAGAGTATAATCTTAGTGGAACCAAAAGAAGTTTTGGTAATCTTAAGGATCTGTTGACCTGTTACCAGACAGAAACTGTCCGTTCAGACAGCATAATTTTCCAGTTTATCAAATGCTGTCCTCCAAAACCAAAAGGTAAGAGATGGTAACTTATTTCTAAACATGTATGTCAAAGTTTTAGCTTGAGGATTTAAAAATGCAAAAATAGATTAACTGACTTCCAGGGAGGTAGATTAATATGTTTGTGTGGGCTTTTGTTTGGTTGGTTGGGTTTTTTTGCACTTACCTGTTTGTTCATCTTCATCGTAGAGTTTTCAGTCCTAGTGGTTGCCGTATCTTAACTTGGTTAGGAGATGATCTTCCGGAATTAACTGTGTTAACTGTAACAGTTTTGTATTTGAAGTAAAACTGTTTTCTTAATTGCAGTGGATTGTGTGCAGCAGCATTTCTTCTTCAGCCAAGTGTTGCTGTGTCTTGAAAAGGACACAGCTACTAAATATTATCACTTCTCACTGGATAGTTTCATAAGCAACGGAACAAACAATACCTGATTTTCAGTTTGCTTGACATCTTGACTGAACTATGCCAAGGCTATAATGTGATTTCAACCTTTATTTAACAGTGAAAAGCATACATGAAATGGAATGCCTGGTGGAGAAGAGGATTTTCTGAAATCTCACCAGACTTGAATTTATATTAAAGATTTTTCCTAGATATTCATGCTTTCTCTTTTATGCATTCTAATAATGAATGTGTGCCCTCTTTTTTTTACAGTGAGCATTAGTAGGTGTCTCTCTTTGCCTCTTCCCCTCTTTGCCTCTTTCCCCTCTCTCTTTGAGTCTGTATTTAAACAGAAACGCAAGAGCACAAAATATTTGATACATGTCTTTATCTCTTTCAAATTTGATTGAAATTAGCCAGTGTATTCAAAAGTTTAGAAGAGAATTGACAAGTAAATGTACATGTGCATGTTACAGAGAAAAATTGCAAAATCTTATTTCCATAGAACTCAAACAATAATATATGTACATCTGAATTATGAAGTACTGGATAAGTATAATCATGTATGCATGCACACATTTACCTACAAATGTGTACCTGTCAGCTTTGGTTTCACTAGCAGATTTGCTTCACTCCCCAGCGAGAGTTTTTTCAAGATCACTTGAAGAATAATTATTCTGGTAAATATGAGGCAATGAGGATCTCTAAAGTGCTGCCAGAGGCAAAAATACTTACAAGTTCTAGAGAGGCATAGAGGTGCAAGTGTCTGTGTTAGAAAGACTTCATAATATAAAGTAAGAAGGTAATTTACATACTCTTTTTCCACCCCAATTGTTATCCAAAATACAGCAGAAGTTAAGATGTGGAAGGAGGATGGGGTATTTTCAGAATGTGCTTGTCAAAAATAGTAAAAATAGCTGATGAACTTGAATCATAGAATCATAGAATTGGTAAGGTTGGAAGGGACCTCTGGAGATCATCTAGTCCAACCCTCAAACGAGTGGCCCGTACGGAGATTGAACCTGCGACCTTGGCGTTATTAGCACTATGCTCTAACTAACTGAGCTAAAGCTAACCCYCCAATCTTTTTTGCTGATTAAAAGAATAAAGATTTTGAATTTGTTTAATAGATCTTTGAAATATTGTGTGACCTTTTGAATGAATTTCTCTTGGTATGATAGCCTCTTTTCTTTCTCATTAATAATTCCGTTGAAATAATATTGTTAATAGTTTTATATTTTGCAGCTTTATTTTCTTTTTTTCTCCCTACTCTATTTTCTTCACAGATAAATCAAATCTCTTAGTTTTCAGAAGCAATAGTGTTTCTGATGTACCTTCATCACCTACGCTACAGAGACACAATAATGTCAACCAGATGGTCTTTCACAAAATCCGGAATGAGGACTTGATATTTGTAAGACCTTTAATTGCATTGTCCACTGCAAGTGATTGATTTTATACATACTAATTTATAAAAACACAGTATATACTTAAAATACTCTTATCTGAAGTAAGGAATTTTGCTGTAATCTTTCTTTAGGCCTTAGACTTGTGGGGGGGAAGAATATTTAGAACCTTCCTATAATACAGATAGTCTTTTTCCCCCCTCTTACTAAAAATGTCCTTCTGACTGCAATAGCAATTGTTTTCTCTGTGCCTACAGATGTCTAAATATCTCTCAGTAATAATAGCTCCCTGCTGTCTAGCTGTTGCAGCAGTTCATTCTCTGAGATCCACAAGAAGTCAAGCAAAAGTTCTGTGCTTTCTAATGTAGTTGTTTCTCAATCCTGTCAGTCTGACTCAAGATGTGTGTTAACTGTGAAATTTAGCATATACTTGTTTAGGTGAAAGTTTGAGATTTTTCCTAGGCCAGGCAGAGATTTCTGATTTTTCTGTCTTTTAGGAAGAAAGTCTTGGACAGGGCACATTTACTAAGATTTTCAAAGGTATAAGAAAAGAAGTGGGAGACTATGGACAGCTCCATCAGACTGAAGTTCTTTTAAAGGTTCTGGATAAAGTACACAGAAACTACTCTGAGGTTGGTATGATTGTTGATATGATATATGGAACAATTTTTTCTTACAGTGAACAACTTGGAGTATTTGTTATATAGTAGAGGACTGTTCAAAACTGAGTTTATTCTTGGCCTCATGACACTGAGAGGATAGATTTGGAACTGGCTCTGGGAAGCACACTTACATACTCTATCTTATCTCCCCCCGATCCTTTAGGGATTTTTGAGCTGTCCACTGAGAGACCATGCAGGCAGCACAAGAGAGAGTTTGGCCACAGACCTCTCTGTTATATACAAATGAAGTACCAACATTTCCAGTTACTTTTTTTTCTGTTGCCTTTTTGCCATTTTTTTGTAATCATATTAATTTTTCAATGAAATAAACATTTAAAATTAAGTCATAAATATCGGAAGTGTGTATATATGATAAACACTTCCTATATGTACAATCATCCATACTCTATTAGGCCTTTAAGTGCTTGAGTGAAGCTGTGAGCAAACAAGACAGACCTTCTGCAGAGACCAAACCACTGTTAGCACAACTGAACCTAAGCTTATGTATGTGAAAATTTAAGTTTTAAAAAGTTAACAGAATATCGTATTTTTTAATGTATTATGTAGCTTTATATGGCTATTTATTATCTATTTTGATTATATTTTTGTATTACATTCCTATATATCCTAGAAGCCTTTTCAGCGAACAAAGAGAACCAATCTATTGTTTAGCAAATTTTTCAACTATGAAAAAAAAAATACTAAAGCATTAGCAAAAAAGAAAGACATTCTGATAGCTAATATTTGCAAGCTATGAGGGCATGCACTTTGGACATTTTAATAACGCAATAAAGAGCACCTAGCATTTTTAATTTTAATTCAATGAGTAATGTACTTATATTCTAAAGTTAAGTGAAAATCTGTTGACCCCAAGAATAAAGAAATGTAAATACAATTGATTAGAAGAAAATTACCTAATTTTGACTTTGAGTAGGGGAGTGATCTGTACAAAAGACATAGTTGGACAGGCCACTGAAAAGGATCGTGAGCAACTAAAGTAATAAAAGCATCTGAAACTTTACTGACAAGGGGAGGTAAGGTCTACGGTATTGGATGAGTGATATAGTACTTCTCGTCTTCAACGTAATAGTTTTGTGTAAAGGAATAAATTGGGAACTCTTCGGAATGCATTTGAGTATGCATTCTCAGTTAATTTTAAAAAAAGTTTTATGCACAAACAAGGAATATAGTTTGTATTACACAGGAGGTTTGCAATGAGATGCAAATTGAAATAGTTTTAAAAAATGAACATTTTGTTAGAGATCATTAATGTATTTTGGGTTTGTCTTCATTCCTATTTCTCTCTCTCTCTCTCTCTCTCTCTCTCTCCTTCTCCTTCCTCAAAGTCCTTCTTTGAGGCAGCAAGTATGATGAGCCAGCTTTCTTACAAGCATTTAGTATTAAATTATGGAGTCTGTGTTTGTGGAGAAGAAAGTAAGTAGAATTTATGTATACCAATTTTGTACAGCTGTAATTAGTTTGTGCTCGGTTCCTTGTAAAAGAAGAAAAAAATAAACACCACAGCTGCTGGAAACTTATGCTACTGGAAAGGGAATATTTATTAAGTCTTAGTGTCTGAAACCAAATTGAAATAACTATGGTAGCAGAGAAAATGTGGAAAACTTATGTAAATGTGAGTGTGAGTAGTAACTTTTGCAAATGTTTCACTGTCATATCTGTTTCATCTGAAAATCTTGTTAACGGAAAGTTTTGCAAAGCTTGTGAAATTAGCATTTGATACCCCAGAAAATTTTCCCCTCTACATTTTTGTTAACTGTGGTCAACTAAAAATAGAAGTGGTTGGCTGCCGAAGAAAATCACCGTTTGTGGTGATCAGAAACATTTAACTCCTGCCCAATACCTGTGCACGTGTCGACTTTGTGAGAAAAAATGTAATTGTGGGAAGTTTGACTTAGAGATACAGTTCTAAAAACATGATGGCTGATTATTTCAATACAATCTTTGCAAACATAAACTCAGTCATTGCATTATCTTCAGAAGTAGGGTGCATTTATAACATCTTAAAATGAAATTTTAATTTTGAACAGTTGATCCGGTCTTCCATGTATACTATCTTCAAATATACACTAGTGGAGCTTACTCTGGCAGCTTTTCTCTTCTTGAACTGTTTGGTATCAGGGCCAGTTTGTGCAAAAGACRTATTTTCATCACAAAATGAATCATTTTACCATAACTGTGTATATGTTACGTTAAGACATGCTCTGCATTCAGATAGAGGGAATCTGCACTTTTTTTCCATGATAGCTGGAGGGAACTTTTTCTGTATCAAGAGTTGCTTCCATTAGGAGGTTGGAAAAGACAGAGCCATAATTGGTTGAGAACTTGTCATAYGAGTTTCTTTGTAAATACACCCACAAGTTGGTTTTCCTAGTTTATTCATGATACTATAAGCATATCCATTCTAAGAACTCTATATAAAAATTCCTATTAGATATGCAATGTATTTTTTAAAAAGTTATCTGAGGATGGATACAGTTACTTATTTCTCCTTCAGAGCATGGTTGCCTGCCATAATCTATTTTATTTCTGAAGACGAAGGAGGTTTATTAAATCTATGGTTTAGTAAAAGGCAGTTACCAAGAAATACCAAGAGTGGCTGTTTGACTTGCTGTAGTTTATATAGTTTATGTACAGATTTAATGAAAATTGCTTCACATAGTTGTAAAAATGTCTATTAGTTATAAAATTAATCTAAAAATATTTTATAACTAAATGTAATTCCAATAGTTTTCAGTGTTTTTAGAGTGTAAATGAGTAGTATTATAGCGTGAATGTCTTGCAACTGAAGACAAAAATTTGGTCGTATGATTTGAAAATGTGTTTTGAAGCTGACAGACACAGCATTTTGAAATGGATCTTGTTTCTTGGGTTATTCACTGTGTGACTACATGGAGGCATATGTCATCAATATATAAAAGTTTTCAGTGCTATGCAAGATAAACTCTTACCAGCCCGTTTKCAAGAGAAACATCTCTTGTTTCAGCAAATTATGCTATTTTTCAGTCGAAGTACAGACTGTAAGCAAGTAAGAAGTGAACAGCTGGAAATTGATTTATTATACCTATTACACTGATATTGCTGTACACAACAATGCTTATTACAAACTCATTTATTTCACTTTTAGCATGAGGGTGGAAGGGTGCTAAGTAGATTTGTTAAGGATTAGCCTATTTTGTGAAAGAAAGACTATTGAAAATATGTTTTTAGAAATGACTTTGTGTTTTGGAAGAAAATATGCGAACTTTTATGCCTTGAAGAAGTGTAAAGAACTTGGAATATTTGTGACAATATTCAGATGTGATATAGCTTTGAATTTGTAAGTGGCTGACAGAAAAGCACAAAGAAAGAAAAGTACAATACTAGAGTATGGTATCTGCCCTGAAATTCCATTTATTTTTGTTGTTTTTAATTGTTTCTCTCTCAACATTTTAAATCAGATATCCTCGTACAGGAATATGTAAAATTTGGATCCTTGGACACATATTTGAAAAAGAATAAAAATGCTATCACTATCTTGTGGAAGTTGGAAGTAGCTAAACAGTTGGCATTAGCCATGCATTTTCTGGTAGGTGATTTATTCTTCTATTCTGTTAATGACTGGATTCAAATGTTTCAGGCTGGATTCAAGATTTTCATGCTTACACAACTAGAATAACTGGTTGCTTACCATTTTTCTTGAATTCGGGTGGGATATTTAAAAATAGGGTGGGCATACACCAGGTAAGGTTAGTGGATAGCCAAGGGCAGGCCATTGTACCTTACACAATGGGTGCACTTTGCACTTGAATTTTTCCGTTGTCTTTCAATGCTTTGTTTATTGTGAAG
>NW_028185073.1:3238500-3274397 GCF_003343005.1 Rhea americana | reverse complement strand
CTATCTCATTCTGCTTGTGTTCCCTTTCACATGCTTTTTTTTTTTCTGTTTTCTCAGGAAGTGGTAGCTAACCAAGTAGTATCTGATCATAGGGAGGAAAAAGTATTACTATTCAAACTGCTAGTACCTTTTTTACTTTTTTTACTTTTTTTTTTAATGCCTTAGGCCCCAGTATTCTCTATTCAGTCCATTCAAATTTTGCACAAAAACCATTACTTGAGACAAGATATTTGATTAAATGAAACTCTTTTAACAATATTTGATTCTTCTTATGTTTGTTCTACGTGGATCGGAGTAATAGATCAGTATTCACCCAAGTTGACAATGTTGTTAAAGAATTTTAAACTCAAAGTTTAGATAGGTAGATAACATGAATCAAAATTTCAAGAAACTGTAACTCTGTGAAGGGAACTGTTGAAATGTCTAAGCAATTTGATCGACTTAATCTTTTATCACTTTCTTTACTAATATTTCTTTCATGCTGGGAAGTATTTGTTTAAAAGTACCTCTTCAGTTTTAAGATGTTTTTGTGTGTATGTAAAAGTTGCATTTCCATTCATCAGGAGGATAAAGGCCTTGTTCATGGGAATGTTTGTGCAAAAAACATCTTGCTTATCAGAGAAGAAGACAGGAAGTCTGGAAACCTTCCTTTTATAAAACTTAGTGATCCTGGCATCAGYATCACAGTTTTACCAAAAGACAGTAAGTCTTCACGTCAGCTTTTTGTTTAATGCTTCTGACTATAAAATAAAAGTTTGAGGTTCTTCTCTGATCACTACCTGATATACTTCTGTTTTAGTTAGTTTCCTTCACTTTAAAATAACCTGAAATCCTAGTTAGCTATTTTGAGTTTATTTTGTTTATCAGCAAATAGCTACAGTAAAGAAAGCCACATTCTCCATTCCRTGGTGTTTTTTCACTGCAGTTATCGCTGTAAACAATCTTCTTTCACTGGCAGTACTATTARTATGATCTAAAGTACTGTCCTGTTATTGTCAAGATTAAACTGTTGTGTTTTGTAGTTTGGAGAAGCTTTCAGAGTTTAAACTAAAAGCACTTTCTGAAAATGCTGCCTTGCAGTTCAGAATTATCCCCAGTGCATCTCATGATGAATACCTGATATCATTGATGATGCTAAAAATACTGGGTTATCGTTTTTGCTATTGAGCTGTTCTGTTGCTTTTATAAACATGAAATTGACTCAGACTAAAAGAAATGTGCAATGTGTGCAACATTTATATGCTAATAAAATTGTTGAGACTTTATTATTTTTGTCTACTCTTAAGTAATTTTGGAAAAAAATGGAAATAGGATATACTTGAAGAGTTAGTACATGCTGAAAGAAATAATGCATRTAAGAGGCTATAAACATTGCTATACCATATTTTCCGGTAAGCTGTTTAAGATCCCTTTTAAATTGAAAGCCTCCATTAATCCTGCCAAGATCTGAATTTAAAATACTGTAAATCATAGTAAATATGATATTAATTTAAATTTTTATTACAATCATTACCAAAAGATTACAGTCAATAAGTTTGAAATTCATTTTTATTGCTCTGTTACATTACTGTGCCATTATATAATGTCCAATATCAATCACTAACATAGGATTTTTGACTTTTCACCATCTAATTCCTTTGTGGTAGCTTTTAAATTTGGTAACATCAGGGAAAGTATTAAAGTGAAAGGAAAAGTATGATATGGAAATGAGGTGAAGGCAGCTTTATAGGATTGGTTTCATTTTACAACAAAACTAATGATCTCATATTCTGATTTTTATAAATACTATTTTTGTAAATATTCTATAGTATTTTCTAGTCAAGAACAAAAATTTGGAAAGATATTCAAAATGCATTAGAAAATTAAATATCTGTGCATATGCAAAATATTTTTGTTAAATCAGACACGTTATAGAACTTTTTAAATAAATCTAACGTATTACAGAACTTTGTTTTCATTACTGATCTTAACATGATATTTTGTTTGCATAATTACACAGTTCTTCTTGAGAGAATACCGTGGGTTCCACCTGAATGTATTGAGAACCCTAAACAATTAAACCTGGCCACAGACAAATGGAGTTTTGGCACTACATTGTGGGAAATCTGCAGTGGGGGAGACAAGCCTCTGAGTGCACTGGATTCTCCAAGGGTAAGTAGTACTGAATCTCCAGTCATAACAGTTCTTTGGACACTTCTAATTTAAAACATCTGTTACTGTAACTATATTCATTAGCATGTGAAGTGGTGTGGCCTCTGACCACTGCAGCAAAACTGCACTTCTACTAGTAGACAATGATCAGAAGTAATGGTTTGAGGTTTGTTTTATGTTGTTTGCTTTGATTTTTTTTTTATGGGTACAAAGTACAGCTTTGCTAGTGTATTTTGTCTGCATTTCTGTTGTTTTGTTGCAACTGTTTCCACCATATAACTAAACATGACATATTCCTAAAAATGTACCTGACTTTTAATTGGCATTAATTTTCTAGTTATACTGAAATTGAGCATTGTAAATATTGTAATAGTTTGTGTTATGGAAACCTAAGATCTATTTTAGCTAAACCAGAAGCATTAATTTTGTCTCAACTAGGGCAAAGGGGATCCCATGTTTCATAGAAATATTATTTCTTGTATATTTAATTACCTCTTATTTGGAAGCAAAAATATTATTTCTCCTGCTAAATCTCCTAGAAGATTTGTAATATTATCATTGTGATGCAGCTGATAGCTTCTCCTTACAAAGCCTGATCTCATTTCTCCTGTTTTGGTGTCAACTCTTAAAACAATAGGCTCCTATAATGACTTCTAAGTCTAGGTAGATCTAGATGTTTCAGAAGATGCCCTCGTCTCTTCTACTAACCTGTATTTTTTAATCTGCAAAGGAGATACCATGAGTGTAGACTCATTATCTTTCTCTTTTCTCATCTTCCACTAGTAGCTGCCCAGGAATTTGTGAGCCAGTTGCTTTAAAATATGCCATCTTGCTATATTGTTAACCTTGATGTAAATCAGTCAAATGGGCATGCTGGTGAGATAATGAGTCTAGATTGAGAGCTGCATTTTTTTTGGCTGCTCTGGTCAGAATGCTGTGGCTGTTAGAACTCTTCATAGTTGTATGCTAAAATGTCTCCAACCTCTTTAATCCCAGAAACTACAATTTTATGAAGACAGACACCAGCTTCCTGCCCCTAACTGGACAGAACTAGCAAACCTTATAAACAACTGCATGGATTATGAGCCAGATTTCCGGCCTTCATTTAGAGCCATTATACGTGACTTGAATAGTTTGTTCACTCCAGGTGAGTCTATGATAGGACAAGACTGCACTATAAAAAAGAAACATGATTGCTGTCAGTTTGTTTTCATGCGGTGCCTACCATTTTGATGTACTGACCCAGCCACAGTCCATTACCATAAACATAAGATAGTAAAAGTGTGCTGTGTTACTGCTTTTTAATTTGTTTGAGAGTACACTAAAAGTTAGCATTATCACTGAAAGCATCACTGAAAGCATCACTTGTTTCATGTCTGTCCCAAAGGTTTTAATTTGAGTTTTTTAACCAAGTACATTTTATTTGTGACTCTCTTCTTTCTCCCAGTGCATAAAATAGATATCTGGCTTTTTTTCTAATTTTCTAACACATATTATCAGAAGCCTTTGTGGAGTTTGCATTTCTTCCCTCTGCAGTAGTGGAATCATTGCACAATAGTTGCTATATTTGAAGTAGAATTGACCACCAAAAAGAACATGTTTGGAAATTAAAAGAAAACTCAATATGAGTCAGGAAACATCATTTGGTTATTTTGTAATACTTCCTGGTTTTATGGCCAAAAATTGTTATATAGAAATTAAGGGGGTTATTAATATTCCACTGTGCTCAGAAATATGCCTAGCAAAGGGTAGAACATGGCAGCATGATGATGAGTTTCTTCATTTTCCCATCTACTTCTCTCTTGCCTCCTATTCCCCCCCCCAACACACCTCAGATTACGAGCTATTGACAGAAAATGATATGTTGCCAAACATGAGAATTGGTACTCTTGGATTTTCTGGGGCATTTGAAGATCGGGACCCAACACAATTTGAAGAAAGACATCTTAAGTTTTTGCAGCAACTTGGCAAGGTAGGATGTTTTGAAATTTTCTGATTGCTGGGAAAGAACTGTCATTTCAATTATCTTCTGATCATCCCATATACACTATTTACACTGAACATTTCTGTTACAGAAATTAACAATTTCAGTTATATCTAGTCATAACACGCAGTTCCTTTTAGATCTTTTTTTTCAGTTTATCAGTCGAATGACAGAATAATGATAACTCATCTCTACAGTGGATCTAGTGACATTGAATGGCTAAAATGTTTTGTATGGTAAAATAATGCACAGCCCTATCTGACATAATCTGTTCCTATTCTTTATTCTTGATAGTTATTTAAAATTGTGCTAGTGGCTTTTTTGGTACATGGGTATTCCAGGAAGCATGAGTATGCAGTCCATGAAGTCCAAAATGTCTCTATTTGGTAGGCTGTGAAAGTTTTAGGCTGCAGAAGCCACTGTTTGGAGTTAAAATTTTTGCAAGTTACTGCAGCTGGACGGTATGAAACACTCCTAGACAGATGATCTGGTGCAGCTGACAGAACTTTACCTAATATAATTTTTCCAGAATGGTTCACTGTAGGAGTGAAAATAAGCCTAAAAGCAAAGCAGCTGAAGTATAGGATAGTTTATGAAGGAGAGAAACAAAGGGATAGGTAAGAATGATGAAAGGGAAGATAAAGAAAATGGAGAAAGGGAGGAAGACAGAATAGAAAAACAAATAATGGAAAAAAGCCTCAAGAAACAGAGCAGAACTAGGAGCTAGGAGGACCCTAATGTCACATTTTGCAAGTGCAGGAAAACAGGAATATTGCAAACTGGCAGTTCTGAACTGGAAGGAAATTTATGGAGATGGGGGTGAACATGAATGAATGTTATCCCCTCTTCTTGCCCTCCTTTGCTCCAGCGTGGTTTGCTTCCTTTCTGTGAATGTGTTCTCTCCTACGGAACTTTTTCCTGTAATTTTGCCCTCTTCCTGTCTCTCAGGGAAGTTTTATGGCTTTTCGCTTAAATAAAAGTCTGTTTACCTTAATACTAATACAGTTAGCATTAAGGTAATATGTACAAGCACTTAAATGGGAAAAATTGGTGCAGGCTTGTTTTTAATTCAAATATTTCTGTTTGTAATTTAGGGAAATTTTGGCAGTGTTGAGATGTGCAGGTATGACCCCCTACAAGATAATACTGGAGAGGTGGTGGCTGTGAAAAAGCTGCAACATAGCACAGAAGAGCACCTTAGAGACTTTGAAAGGGAAATTGAAATCCTGAAATCTCTGCAGCATGATAACATTGTTAAATACAAAGGAGTGTGCTACAGTGCTGGTATGTATATATTGAGTACACCTTCATATAGACAATAAAAGTTGTATTCTGAGAAACAGAGAGAATTGCTTATGAAGGTCACTCACTTGTCATAGAATCACAGAATCAGTAAGGTTGGAAGGGACCCCTGGAGATCATCTAGTCCAACCTCCCTGCTCAGGCAGGGTCACCTAGAGCATGTTAGACAGGATTGCATCCAGGTGGGCCTTGAAGATCTCCACAGAAGGAGACTCCACAACCTCTCTGGGCAACCTAGACCAGTGCTCCGTCACTCTCGCAAGAAAGACGTTTTTTTTCTCATATTCAGATGGAACTTCCGGTGGTTCAGTTTCTGCCCATTGCCTCTTGTCCTGTCATATGGGACAACTGAAAAGAGTTTGTCCTCGTCCCCTTGACACCCTCCCTTCAGGTACTTGTACACATTGATAAGATCCCCCCTTAGTCTTCTCTTCCCCAGGCTGAAGAGGCCCAGCTCTCGCAGCCGTTCCACATAGGGCAGATGCTSCAGCCCTCTGATCATCTTAGTAGCCCTACGCTGGACTCTCTCCAGTAGCTCCATGTCTCTCTCTTGTGCTGGGGAGCCCACAACTGGACACAGGACTTGAGCTGAGGCCTCCCCAGGGCTGAGGAGAGGGTCAGGATCACCTCCCTCGACCTACTGGCAACACTCTTCCTAATGCACCCCAGGAGACCATTGGCCTTCCTGGCCACAAGAGCACATTGCTGGCTTATGGTCAACCTGTCATCCACCAGCACTCCCAGGTCCTTCTCTGCAGAGCTGCTCCCCAGAAGGTCAGCCCCCAGCTTGTACTGGTGCCTAGGGTTATTTTTCCCTAGGTGCAGGACTCTGCACTTGCCCTTGTTGAACCTCAGGAAGTTACTTTCCACCCAACTGTCCAGCTTGTTCAGGTCTCTCTGAATGGCAGCACAGCCCTCAGCTGTGTCAGCCACTCCTCCCAGCTTGGGATCATCAGCAGACCTGCTGAGGAGGCACTCTGTCCCCTCATCCAGGTCATTGATGAAGTTGAACAGGATGGGACCCAGTACTGAGCCCTGGGAGATGCTACTAACCACTGGCCTCCAACTAGACTGGGTGCTGCTGATGCCAACCCTCCAAGCTCTGCCTTTCAGCCAGTTCTCAATCCACCTCATTTTCCTAACTTTACCTGAACTTTGAGAGTACAAATCAAAAAAAGTAATCTCTGTCATGCACTAGTTCACAGTACAAGATGGACTTGATTTTATTCTGTCAACTCATTGCATAATTTGATTGATTTAAGGGAAGTAACATTTTGAGTAGTTCCTCAGTATCTTTATCTTAAAGTACAAAGAAGTCTTCCTGGAAAAGCATTTGAGGTTAAGTAGGAAAATATACTAATTTTGTAACTGTTTTTTGCTCAATGTAGTATCTCAAGGGTGGATATTAATCACTTTTTTGTATTGTCTATATGATAAGAGACTTATCAGTTTCTGAAACATTTTCCTGTTATGTTTGAGTGAATTGTTGACCATATTAAAGTTGATGAGTGAAAGCATAGTTTTGCCCAGCATCTGTCTTTTAAAAAGATATTTCTTTTCTTCATAATCAGGCTCAGTTTTTAAAGATGGCAGAAATTGTGGACGTGTTGATGTCCATTGCCATTCTGAGTTTCACCTTAAAAATGAGGAGGGATTATATAAACACAGATGTGCGGCGTTTTTGTTCTGTTTTGGCAATACTAGCTAAAGTATTGGTGAGATGATCTCAATTAGTAATGCTTCAGGTATCAAGGATCTCCACGTTTTTGTCATGTTTAGATAAATGGTACTTTGTTAATATATGTAGTTAACTAGTATTTGAACAATTGCATAGTGATAGAGTGTGTATACAGAATAAATTGGGTAATAATGCCATAATCTATTACAGTTATTCATAAATATTTGTAAATAATTATATTTCAGAACTTTTGGGAAGAAATAGTTATTTGTATGTTTTTGTGTTGTAAAAGGTCGTAGGAATCTGAGACTAATTATGGAATATTTACCATATGGAAGTTTACGAGATTATCTGCAGAAACACAAAGAGAGACTGGATCACAAGAAGCTTTTGTTGTATGCCTCTCAGATATGCAAGGTAAGAGAACTTTCAGATGATTGATATTTTAAAACAAATTTTTGTCTTTCCTCCCTTTTTAGAGAAGTTAGTTGTTTCATTGCCTCTTAAATAATAGTGTTGAGCTTCTAGCCTTAGCTTCTAACCTTAAACAAGACAGCAGTATATATTCATGTACTTAAACTGATAAACCTCTGAGTGTCTTGGGGCAGAATGCTGAGACTGGCCTATCTTGACTGAGGAAAAAAGTACACCATTTGTTTTTGTTTAGTTTCTTACTTAGTTTAAGGTTAGTTTACATTACAGTTAGAAGAATTAAAGCCTCTTTTCTCCTAATGACAGTTTAAATGGAATTTTGCAGGAGTTAATATATTTAACCTAAGCAAGTTGTTCATAAAATATTAACTGATTTTTCAAGATTTGGGCATTCAGCTGTAAAACTAATATATCAGCGTATGCATATGTTTAAGAAGTTTACTTCAAAATGTAAGGGATTATTCTAGCAAAAAGAGCAAAGATGCATATATCAGATTTCTGAATGAAGAGCTAGATGCCACAGCAGTGCTTAAAGTTGTAATAAACCATTTCCTATTCTTATTGTTTGACTCTAAATATCTATCCTATAATTCCAAAAGGGAAACAGACATTTGATCTTTGTTGTGAATGGGGTTATGCCTTCCCTAGCTTTACTCTAGTATTATGCTTAAGATAAGAGAAACTATGGACACTTTAGACTTCACTGTGTAATTAGTAATTCCAACAAAAAGAGAAAAGAAAAAAAAAGCCCTAAACCCTCAAGACATTTACTTGGAATATTTTTAAACTTTCTTTCCTTGATTCCATACCAAAGAAATTGAAACAGTAAGTTACTTTCCATTACTGAGTATTCTTCAGTAGCTTAAATCTATTAAACTTGTGCCCTGCCACATTCGAAGGAGCCGATTTTCCTTCTGTAGTATCCACAGAAAAGACCTGACAGGAATCAGACAGGAGATAATGTGCTAAATCCAAGATCTTTTCCAGGAAGTCTAAACTTGTATCTGTTGAACAGAGCTTGATAAGTCCCTGCTTGAAGCTGAAGTGAGTGGGTACACCTTTTGGCTACTGAATCTGCAGCATATACAGAAAGAGGCTGCAGGCTCCTTTAGCAGCTGATCTCACGTGTTCATGCTGTTCTCTGAAAGGCAGCAAGAAACAAGGAGTTGCCAGGACCCATGGGAAGTCTTCAGCAAGAACTCCTTAATGGGCAGCATGTAGTGGGCTTGAAAAATGCAGAATGTTCACCAGTCTGTCCCTTCACAAAGAGGAAGGTTGAACTCATGGCCACCTACCAAAAGAGGGCTCAGAAAGCCCTCTGATCCAAAGCCCAAAACAAGAAGTTGTTCTTCTAGGTCTCAAATCTGAAAAGATAAGTATTATTTCTGCAACAAAATAACTGCTATTCTCAGTGCTCATAAGCGACTGAAAACAGTATTCCTTCAGCCAAGGAGCTGTAAGGGTCTAAAACTCAGCTCCAGCTAGGAGGAAGGTGGCAGTGAATCTTTCATGGAATAAAGATAWAACAGGGATTTTTAAAAAGGCAAAGGCTGCAACTATTAATCTGTTTTGTTCTGTGACCAGCTCTGCCARGTAGTACCTGAAGAGCCAGAAGACATCTGCCTTGTTTACTTTGATACAAAGTTCTAAAATCTGAGTTTACACTCAAGCTTTATTTAAAGCTTGAAGAGCAGTGACAACATTTCTCACTGGCTCTCTGAGATGAAGTCATTTGACAGGAGGGTTGACAGGTAGATTTTGGTCTTTTCAGGTAGTACAAAAACAAAGAAATTTTGGGAAGGGAACTCAGGCTAGAGGATACAAAGAAAAAGACTGTTACATATATTAGAACAAATCAAACATCAAAATATTGCAGCTCTACAAGATGGTAATAAAGAACTCAGAGAGGAGATGATGCACAGTTCTGAACTTCCAAATACCAACCAAGAGGAATGGAATTAGAACAGACTTCTACAAATATTTAACTGGAAAAAAGTTTTGCTTTCATGTGACAGAAGCATGGGTATACACAGTATGGGAGTGTGTGCATAAAGAACTTGTTCTTAAAAAGTACCTATTCTTGAATTCCAAGGGAAACAAAGCCTGAGAATTATATTTATGTTGTATGTGATTTGCTTTGCGCTGTTGTTGCTGTGCTATATGTGTAGCAAAGGTTAAATTGATCACTGTATGATTTCATTCTCAGCTGCAGTATTCTGTTGCTACAAAACAATTTAATATTTCCTCACAGGCACTAACACAGAATTCCACTGTGAACCTCAAAGGGCTGGTAGTCTTATGCTTAGTTTGAAATGCCGTTTTAAGAAATAAAGTCTTCAAAGTTGGCTGTTGCAGTTTGACAAAATGCACACTAATTTTATGATGATATATAAAAAAAGAATTTAACTAGTACCTAATGTTACGATCACAAAAATGAAATCTGATCATTTTTTCCGGTTTTCTTTTATCTTACCCTTTTCTCCACTTTCTTATATCTGTTTACATTTCTGCAATGTTTTATCTTCCAGCATCTCAAATCTCTTTTCTTTTGGCTTTGTATTTCTGTCACTATTTAGCTTTCTAATGAAAAATCATTCTCTCTCTATCTTTCTGCTTTTGTCTCAAATGTATGAGAAAGAAATCAAGGTGTTGCATGTTTACCTGTACCTGTGGGTTAAGATGGATGGGTATCTCTGCTCTCTTGCAGTATTTTTAGTTCTTACTACTAACCTGGGAAAGGGATCTTGACTCAAAGATGAGAATTTTTTTGTGCGTATCTCGTACTATGAAAAGTAGTATTTTCAGGGATTGCATTTGCTAAGAGGGACATTTCTATAGCTACTGATTACTGCATCTGCCATCTGTGTGGTGGCAAGCAACAGGGCTCCTTATATGGCTTTGCATAGTCTTGCCAATAGAAGGACAGATAAGGAACTTCCCTTCAATGTATCTGATTTGGGGATGTTCCTTTTTGTTCTTTTTGGAACCCTGTACTTTCTTAACCCTGGCTGGTAGGAGAAGAGTTTACTCTTAAATTTAAGTTTTTCAAGCTTAAAGCACTTCAGGAGCCCTTGCTGGAGAATTCTGTGAAGTGTGTGTGGGAACACCTGCCATCTGAGACAGTAGTAATCTGAAAAAGGAACTGTTTTTTTAAACGTAGCTCCTAGCAATTTTTTTCCACAGCTAGCGTGAACATAGATGGTGGAAATCTTTGCAATCACATCATTAAACTCAACTGCATTATTAGAGTTTGCATGATACCAATTAAATATCTCTAAGAGTCTGGAAAATATCGACTGTAACAAAAAACTTGTGAAATTACTATTCATTACAGAAGCTTTATGACTGTTTTCAGTACAGATTTTAGTAGTGGTAAAAAGGTACAGCATTTACATTGATTAATTGTCTGAAACCAAGGAGCCTAGCTTTGAAAA
This sequence comes from Rhea americana, assembly GCF_003343005.1. Taxonomy (NCBI): domain Eukaryota; kingdom Metazoa; phylum Chordata; class Aves; order Rheiformes; family Rheidae; genus Rhea; species Rhea americana. Next base: position 3,263,416 of record NW_028185073.1, on the reverse strand, counting down.
ACCTAGGTTTGATATTTTTCAGGACAGTCATGGAAGGTAAGCAGAAAATAGAGAGTAGGACATTTTAGAACTTCTGTTCTAGTGCAGAATGAGATGTTGTGACAAAGCAGTGATGCCACCTAGTGGTACTGGGAGTAACAGTCTGAGAAGAAGGTTGGGCCCTTGGGTCCTAGTATTTTTGAGGTTCCTCACTTAGAAAAGAAAAGCAAAAGAAACCTTGTGAAATTACAAGTACAGCATTGATGTCCACCCCTTCAGTGAAAGTGTAGCCACTTAATGGTAGCAATAGCTTTTTGTCTCTGTTGTGTTTGTGACGTTTATGTTTTAGGGCATGGAGTATCTGGGCACAAAAAGGTATGTTCACCGGGATTTAGCAACCAGGAATATCTTAGTGGAGAATGAGAACAGAGTTAAAATTGGAGATTTTGGTTTGACGAAAGTCTTGCCACAGGACAAAGAATATTACAAAGTGAAAGAGCCTGGAGAAAGCCCTATATTTTGGTAAGTCGTCTTCAGTATACGAAAGCATGGCTTATTTTCATTTTTGCAGTTTCAGCCAATAGTTTTGTTTGTTATGGAATTCCTAAGTGCAAACTCAAAGTCGGTTACTCAGCACTGTATAAGTCACATGCACAATGTTTGACTTTACAAAACAATATATAAATGTGGATCTTTCAAATTACTTTCACACACAGCAAAACCCCTAGAAATTACCTAAATAGCTATTTAAAAGAAATAGCATGCCACAGGAAAGACACTCAGAGACAAGAGAAACTTTATAGGGCCTGTTCTCTAAGACTCTTTCAGGCCCTTAATAACTGGTTATTCTTGTCTGCTAGCTGCTATGTTGGTTAGATCCTCTGCTGACCAGCTGGATTTAAATCTCACAGCACTTCATCCCTGCTAATTATAGACTAGGCAGAGCATTCAGGTGTCTGAATGTTTATGAAATGGAAATCAGTAGACTGCATTCAGAACATAGAGTGTATACCTTTATACTATGTGTTCATACTTAAGACCTAGGAAAGTACCTTAGGAATGTTCCTTATGAAATCCTCTAATTCCCTCTGTCTTGATTTTAAAAAAATGCAATTCTTTACATATTATTTTAGGCAATGTAGCTGCCTTAGGCCCTCTAAAACGTGATATTTACAAGATAGAATGAAATAAATTAAAATGGAATCACAATGGATGTTTTGGGCAGTAGTAAAACTTAAGGCCAGAAGTACATGGGACACAATTCAAGGCTTAGTGAAGGTGATGGAGGAATCTTTGCTGACTAGAATGTCCCTTTCCAGGCCTTATCACATCAGTCTTGTTTACTTACATTACAGAGAGGAAGAATATCTACAGCTCTGTTAAAACACTTGGATATAGTTACCATTAACTTTTTATAGAAGTTGATTTGTGTTTTCAATCTCATTTAACTAATATTAAAAGTATAGTTGCTAGCAAAGATGAAGGAAATAAGCATGTGTTAATGCTTATGAACAGAGAAAATTTATTCATGATAAAATTTCTATCTTCATAAAAGAAATGTGTTCAAAACAACAACAATAAAAAAAGATACCAGTCATCACAGAATAATATTCCTTTTATTGTATGTTGCAGGTATGCTCCAGAATCTCTGACAGAGAGCAAATTTTCTGTGGCCTCGGATGTGTGGAGTTTTGGTGTGGTTCTGTATGAACTCTTCACTTATATTGAAAAGAGTAAAAGCCCACCAGCAGTACGTACATAAATCAATCATTCTCAATCTCATTTCTGAATTTTTCAAAAGATGCAGATTGTACCTGTCCCTAAATAAGTAGATATTTACTGGATAGGTAGATACCTCCTTTTCTGGAGAGGTCTTTGTGTTTGTGAGGCAGTGTTCAATTAGAAAATGCAACATGCTGAAAAGCATTAGCATCAAGCCATAAGAAGCATGAGATCTGGAATATTATCCAATAGCCTATGAAGATCCTATTCAGCCTCAAACTTTCTGAAACAAATTTGAAAATCTCATTTTTAAATCTTAATCAATCTTAATTATTGAAATTCAGGAAAGAAAGTAGGTTTTTGTAGATGGTTAACAGATGTCTTTTAAAGAGAATTTTACACAGGTCAGAGAAAGAGACAGCTACATGTGCAGATTCACAATTCTCATTACAGCTAATACATAGCATTTCTCAACAAGTGTAACAGAGGACAGTTGAGCCTTACACAGTTACTGGCGCTGTTTTCACCCTTTGCCAGTGTCTCAGCTCTGCATTGATCACCTTGACCTTTTAATATTTTGATACAACTGTGAAGAGATAAAGGAGGTGCTCTAAAAACAAGAGCAGCTCTGCCTGCACAATAACATACGCATTGCAAACATCTGGAGTTTTTCTTCCAGAATTATGAAGTGAGAAATAGCAGAGTTAATCTTGGGTTCAGATGGTATATGCTTTAAATAAATCAGTTTTACCTGAGTTCAGTACTTCATCAACTAGGTTTTCATGTTGGTATGTGTCAGGAAAAGTCTTATTTTGTCAATAAACAAAGGCAGTCCATTTAGCTGGCTTCTTTATAATAGTTAATCATTTCTGTGACTTTGGCTATTTACACATTCGGCCAACAATTATTTTAAATTTTTGCACCATTCATCATTATAAAAATTTACGTAGCATTGGAGGGAAAATAAATCCCTTTATGTTATTTTTAGAAATCCTTTTCAGKTGATACTTCCTTATCACTTTTCATCTCTGGCAATCCAAGTCAAACTTGTATCTGTTTTCTATGTTATCATGATTTTGAACAGAAAGATTTATCTCAGCCTCGCTTAGATGGATCACTAGTTTTAATTATGCTACCCTTTCTGGCCTGAAATTGCACATTTAATAAAATCCTCTTTATGTTCTTATTTTTACATCAGTATGACATTGCTTGTTTTTGGTTTGACTAAGATTTTTTCAAATCACCAAGACTTTTTTAATATTTCATAGAGCTCTTTAGAATTAGCTGTCAAGTTTCTACTTTTAAAAATAATTAACCATTGGATATTGTTTAACATTTTTAGAGGGTTTTAAGTTTTCACTTTAAATTGCAAATGTATCATCCTGTTTTCTTAAATTAAAAAAGGTATGGAAGGTAGGTAATTGTTGATATATTGTCTAGACTTGTCACTGTTATTCAGAACTTTGTCATTGTTGTCTGTTGTTTGATTTATAGAATTTTAAAGGTTTTATTTATTCTTATAAAGAATTCTTACTTAGTGATAATTTTGCAGCTCTTTCATTTAAAAGTTATGTATCATAGTTGACTTTCTATTTCAGGAGTTCATGCGCATGATTGGCAACGATAAACAAGGGCAGATGATCGTATTTCATTTGATTGAGCTTTTGAAGAACAATGGACGACTGCCAAGGCCAGACGGATGCCCTGATGAGGTGAGGTGCTATAGTAATACGTTACCAAAGTCTGAAAGGTCAGAGTGAATAGATGGTAAATGCAAAATCTATTCAAATCCTACAGGGATTGCTGCACTATTTATACAGCCTAAATAGTTGTGCTGTTTTATCAGACCTGTGATGAGTATAATCGTATGTATTTTCTGAATATTCAGATTGCATTCCCTCAGGACCCAAAAATACAGTCTTTCTAAATATATGAAGCGGGGTTATTGTGATCTGTTGCTATATGTGTGCACTCAGATTTCATTTCAAAAATACATATTTATTAGGCAATGAGGGGATTAGCATACAGAATTTACTCCATGGAAGTTTTATATAAAGATTCTTGTTTAAAACTGCAAAATGTGCATTATTTTAAAATCTGTAACATCTAACAGTACAACCTTAGTATTTACTTAACTTTTAGAATTAAACATGATAGACATTAAATAACCTTTTATCCTAGTCAGTTATTTTCCTACACTTCGTCCTCCCCATAATACCTATGTTTTTCATGTATATATATATATTTTTTTATCGGCAAGCATTCTTAGCAAGGAGTTACCTACAGGCCATGGGATTCCCATTCATGTTAAGTTAAGTCTATGCATCAGTCTTTGCATGTTCAGATCCTCTGGATTTATATACATGCTTTTCATGGATACTGAATTGTGTATATATATGTAAAACCATCCTTAAAACACACAAATTAACCCAACGTTCTTCTATTTTGCAAATATTCTAGGTGTTTTTAAAAATCCTTACTTACTTCTTCTAAGTCTTGTAATATCCTACGCTTGATGTTGCGGTGCCCCTCAGCTTGAGTCAAGCTGTTAGGGTTGAATAAGAGAACTAGCAGGGAAGGAAAGCAAGTATAATCAATGCATTTTCATGTGTATAACTTACAGTTGAGATCTCTTGCTGCATCTCTTTAAAAATCAGGTACACTCAAAAATAACTCAAGTGATCTTTGCAAAACTGGACACAGGAGAGATCAGGCTTAGGTGGTCTAGCAAAGAGGAGGAGGAGTGTTACTGGGAAGGTGGGAAAGGGAAGTTACTGTGAAAGAAATAGGCTATAGGGAATCAAGGGAGCTCTCTGGAGTAACTTTTCCTTGTATTTTAAGTTCTTTTTTTGAATGGCAGAGGTTTGGCTTTTCGTAGATTACCTGAATATCCTAATAAGAAAGTACAGAATATTTTTTTTTTTTAACTGAAACTATATCCAAGCCAGTGATGGTTTTGATGTCTGACACTACTCTAGACATCAGTGCAAGGTGGAAATGTTTTTCTTTTGTCAGAAACTGCACTCTTCCCTTTTGATCACACATCTTAACTCTTCCAGATATCTGTAGCTTACAGGCTGCTTTAGACTCAGGTCAGCATAGGAATTTTAGATTTACTGAAAATAAAGAACTGAAAGCTGTGTTTGACTTGGGAGCTTTGCATATTTTTAAGCAACATTTGAAAAGTCATTGAAAGTATGAGACAGTAGTAAAAGTCTGTGTTAGATTAGTGAGAAAATTAGTGGTAAAGAGGTTGGCAAGCTGTTTTGTGATCAGATATTGTGCACAGATTTGGGGAAAGGGTCCTACATGCTTACTGTAATGGAAATTCTTGCAAAAATCATATAAATTACATTTATTAGAAGTGAGTTTAGTTTGTGCAGTTACATTTGTGGCTTATTTTTAGTATTTAAGACTTGGGAATTTAATGTAAGAATGTATAGAAATCTGTGTGAAAACAACTGTTGGAGAAGCTTAGTTTAGAATTACTGTCTTTGTAAATCTGAATCTTTGTTCAGACTTTTAATCATTAGTCATTTTAAACATTTTTGAGCTTTCCAAAAAGTGATACCAAGAATCTAAAAATTTAGCAAAATCCTTAAAGAGCTAAGAGCTTCCAAATTAGTTCTGTCAATTTCTATTCTAAGACAGCTGCTCCTTTTATAATAAAGGAGTATGCAGAGCAGAACTAACTATGCTCACTTCTTTCTATTGTTGAGATCAGGCAAATAAATTGCAGGATTTTAGGACCACAATAAGCATAATCTTGCACCACCGTTGTTTGGAACCATAAAATTAATTTGGATGTTCTTTGGGCCAATTCCAAGTAACTGTTAACTATTTGCAGCATTGAATTATTTGATAATTTTGTTCTTTTTTCTGCAGATTTATGCTATCATGAAAGAATGCTGGAACAATAATGTTACGCAGCGCCCCACCTTTAGGGATCTTGCTCAGCGAGTGGATCACATAAGGGACAACATGGGTGGATGAGAAAACTGTGCCTCATTCAGAGAATATGTTGGAATGCAAAACAAAATGTATTTGATCTGCTGTGTATAGTTGACAAATGTACACACATGCGTCTGTCTCTGCTGAAAGTAAAATCTGGGTGGCAAATATCCTATCTGAATCTGCAAACTGAGGAATTTTGCTGGTTTTCTTTATCAGGATATATTTGTTACTATGAGAAAATGTTGTTGAAATTCTCAATAGGGAGAAAAATTATTTTTCTAAATAAAATAATATATTATATGGTCAGTCAGCAACACCATTATTTGCCTTACTCGGCAATGCAAAAAAAGGGTGGCTAACAAATAGGGTGAGATTTTTTTTGAGATGAAAAGACAGTGCATTTTCTTGTTGAAATGGAGATGCACTGAACATATTTCTAGTCACACTGAACGTATAGTGACTTGGCACCCTGTTTTGTGTGTTGCATAAGGGCTTGTGTTTGTTAATAGTTTTATAACTTTTGTTGATGCAGAAATGCTTCTCTGTATAACAAAGTGAAAGTGATTGTGTAACTTGGCAATTTTTAATATGCCTGCCTGAATCAGTTATTGGCCAGCAATATATGCAAAAGATAATAGGCTCAGTGTTGTACTGTAAGGATTTTGAGGGAAAGGGAGCAAACTGTTGTTAATTTGGAGAGTCAGAAAACCTCTTTATCCATGTGAAAACTTTAATTTAAAATGATGTTTAAAATGAAAAAGCAAAAACGTTGTCCACTTTTTTTACTCTTCTGTTCTCATCTTGTCTAAATACTAGGGGTTCCCTTTACGTATTTGAAGAAACAGAGATAACAAGTAGCATTGAAGCCACTTTCCCCAAGGCAGTATCTTCAGTTTATCTCTGAACATGAAAAGGCTAAACATACTGCTGACCCTTCTAAATGCTGCTCTTTTATTCTTCCCATGTTTGTAATTTTATGCAGTGGTAAATGTGTCTATAAATCAGAAACATTTTTATGCAGAATTAAAAATACAGAAAATGCCTTTTATTTCCCAGTTAACTGCTAAGATGATCGCCTTATACCTTCCTTCAGCAACCTGAACAGACTGCTCGTGGCCAGTTACAACCATGCCAAAGCTATTTTTTCATAAACTGGCCCAAGGTTGTCTCCTGTTTCTGTGGTAAAACTCAAGAGTAAGATTATTTGGAAAGAAGAAATATAAAATGCAATTGCTCTGCACTCAGCTAAGGGCAAGGACATTATCCCAGATACTGAGAACTTGAAGGAGGTCAGAGCTATGTAAATAGATAACTTACAGGATGTAATTCAGCCTTTTGAAAAAAGTATAGCAAGAATTCATGAGGAAGACAATCTTTGGTTTTGCTTACAAGCATAAAACGTGAGAAATAGTCACTCATCTCAGAGCACTATACCAAAGTTTATAGTGCTTTTTTTAGTTCAAATCATCAGATTTTTACCTGTTCTTAAAATGTGATTACTTGCAAAGTGCAGTGCTTGTCCTTCTTGAGTTTTTGCTGAGGAAGGGGCTACACACCTTGAAAAAATTGTTTTGATGACATCGACATTTGTATTTAACCTTTTTTTTAATTCACAGCAGTGAGTCTGTGACACAGAGCAGTTAATCACAATCTTAAGGAGGCCCCATGGTGAAATAATTACACTCATCTCAAGTTTAATTACCTCAATTTAAAAAAATTTCATATCCAGCAAAACGTAGTGCCAGTATAGCAGTGTTTTGTACCACTATGATGTTTCTCTCCCACAGTTACTCATACAAAACTATGATTTAAAATATGGGAGATTGCCAAGTAGGGAGGGCAGCATCAGCTCCCTTTCTGGCTGTTGCATTCAGTAAAACTTTTATTGGTTTTCTTGTCACCAAACACTTGCACAGGTAATATTTAAAAGTAGTTTCATGATCAGTTTTTAAGCTGCAAAGAACTTTAAAGTGCTTTGTTCAATTTAACATCTGTTTTATCTATTTCTATACATTGTTTTGAAGATGATTTAAGATTCTGTGCAAGAAACATTTTTGCATTTGTAGTCTCAACTGTGTGTATGTATTTTTTGTAACAAAATAAAATATAGCTTTAAAGCATTAAACAGCATTTTAGCTGGGATAACATATGCAGGAACTGTGTAAATTTTGCAGTGTATGACACTCAGTAGCAAACTGGTTTCCGATATATAGTAGACTCAAACGTAATTTATGTAAAAATCTCAGGGAAGTTTATGTAATGCAATGAAGAGATCTTCCAGTCTGCTGTTTTTTTCAAGTGAATAAAAAGTCTTTTGCTTCTTCTACTACAGTATGACTGATTCTATGATCTATTTGATTGCATAATTATGATTTTGAACTCGAAATGATTTTTAAGCATTTTATGGGGGTTTTTTCCTTTAATATTTCATAATTTCAGAAAAAGCCATAACTTTACACCACAGTGTTATTTTGTGCTGTTGGTCAGGGATATATAGCCTATTTAACAAGTCTGTGTGTACAAAGGACTTTATCATTCAGGTTGAGTATTCCCAGCTGGGTGAATAGGACCAAGTGGTGCTCAGGACTCAGGGGATGTGTGACACTCTACAGTGTAAACATTTAAGTCCTAGAGCGAACAGAATCACAGATTTCTCACATACACTGAGATATGCACTGTATGATGCTAAATTTTTTACGTTATACAATCTGTGGATTAAGAATCAATTACTTCCTTTAAAAACTTTCTTAAATTGGCATTCTGTTTTTCATATTTTAGTGTAATTGATATGCTAACCAAAATGTCATGATTTGTTGTGGAAAAAGTACTATTTTATGTGTGCATGACTGCTGCTATGGTGTAGAATAAAATATTTTAAATGAAAGACTTTCTGTAAGTGGACAGTCTACCTTAAAGAATCTCTACAAAAACATATTGTCAAGTATTATAATAGTTTGTTGTCTATCAGTGTGAATATGCTAAGCTTCAAAATTCATTTAAAAAATGTATTACACAACCTTGCAACAGTCATGTAATAAGCAGAGAAGGAATGAATTTTCAGGAAGCTGTTACCTTTCCAGAAAGAAAGGAATAATCAAAACCCCAAATTCTTGTCAAGCTGCAGTATTGATCAAAAGCTTCCATAGCTGAAATAAAGAATGTTGAATGTCCTGAGGAATATAACTGTACCAAGATATTTAAATATTACTTAAAAGATTTCTTTGGAAAATAAAGTTTCTTCTAACTGTTGCATTTTAGTTGAGGAACTTTAACCATTTTGAAATGTATGGTAAGAGATCTTACTTCTTTAGGTAAGAGATGTTACTTCTTTAGAGAACGTGAATAATATTAACTCTTATACAAAGAAAGCAAGCTGTTCAGAAATGTATGGTCATATACAGGTGAAGGATAGAGTTCTGAGACGAAGAGCAGAAACGAAGCAAGACTGATGGAAAAAGGCAGATGTTAAACACTGAAGAAGCTTTCAGAAATGAGAAGTGCATAGTCATATATGGAAAAGACAGTAATGTCCACTGAAAAAGTAATACCATGACAAAAATTTGCTAAATGCTTATGAACTGTATATTCTCTGCCTTAATCTAGAATATTCAGAGACCTAATATGACTGAAAAATCCAAGGATTATTATACTAAAAGAAATTGCTTAAGGTATTATGCAAGGTCTCAGAGAACTGACCAGTGACAGACAGCACTGGTAAAAAGGTGTTTGGAAAAAAAGTATCTAAAAATGATTTTGAATAAAAAGTTTACAATATATTAAGTGCAGATCCAATTAGGAAAAAAGAAAATACTGATTGTAGCTGTCTGCAAATGCTTCAACACCTGGCTTATGAACAGAACAAGAAGGGGATACATTTTAGAAAACTGCATATGAAGACGTGAAACTTAACTGTGCATCTATTTTCAGTTTGGATAGTGAAAATAAAATACTTTAATGAATGACACAACCAGCCAGGATTTTTTAATACATATACATGTATTTTTATGTACAATACATATAATACATAGTTAGTTTCTGATGTTTTAAATAGCCACCGAAGAAAGCTGCTCTGTTTAGTGGGGTCTCTCAGAATACCCATGTGTAGTGTTTCTGTTTTGGAAGGAACCTGTGTGTACTTGAGGAAAGGCTGTATACTGGACACTACCTAAAAATAAGTCTGACTTTAAATATCTAGTTTTCATTAAGCTAGTTATTACACTATGAAGAAGTACTTTGTTTTTCAGTATTTCCAAAGAAAGAAGTCTGTAAGAGAGGAACCACTATCAAATTGCCTGTGATTTGTTGTAAGAATGGTGTTATTTAGAACAACTAACAAAGTTAAACTTCTATGAAACCACTTTTTCATTTGTATTACTTTGTGATCTTGACTTGCTTAGGTATATGAAAGGTATCTTGAACAAAGTCATGCTGCTGTTGAACAGTTAAGTTTTTAGAAGTGCCATTAAAATTAAGGAAACTATGAGAACAAATGCAAACATAGAATCATTGAACCAGTAAGGTTGGAAGGGACCTCTGGAGATCATCTAGTCCAACCTCTCTGCTCAGCAGGGTCACCTACAGCATGTTAGACAGGGTTGAATCCAGGCAGGCCTTGAAGCTCTCCAGAGAAGGAGACTCCACAACCTCTCTGGGCAACCCGTGCCAGTGCTCCGTCGCTCTCACAGGGAAGAAATTCCCCCTCACGGTCAGGCGGAACTGCCTGTGCTTCAATTTCTGCCCATTGCCTCTTGTCCTGTCACACGGGCACCACTGAAAAGAGTTTGTCCCCGTCCCCTTGACACCCTCCCTTCAGGTACTTGTACACATTGATCAGATCCCCCCTCAGGCTTCTCTTCCCCAGGCTGAACAGGCCCAGCTCTCGCAGCCGTTCCTCACAGGGCAGGTGCTCCAGCCCTCTGATCATCCTCGTAGCTGGACTCTCTCCAGTAGCTCCATGTCTGTCTTGTACTGGGGAGCTTAGAACTGGACGCAGTGATCGAGATGAGGGGCAGGATCACCTCCCTTGACCTGCTGGCAACCCTCTTCCTAATGCACCCCAGGAGACCATTGGCCTTCCTGGCCACAAGGGCACATTGCTGGCTCAGGGTCAACTTGTCATCCACCAGCACTACCAGGTCCTTCTCTGCAGAGCTGCTCTCCAGCAGGTCAGTCCCCAGTCTGTACTGGTGCCTAGGGTTATTTCTCCCTAGGTGCAGGACTCTGCACTTGCCCTTGTTGAACCTCAGGAGGTTCCTCTCCGTCCAGCTCTCCAGCCCGTCCAGCTCTCTCTGAATGGCAGCACAGCCCTCAGGTGTCTCAGCCACTCCTCCCAGCTTGGGATCATCAGCAAATGTGCTGAGGCACTCATATTCATATATATGTACAAAATATTCATATATATGTACAAATATGCAAATATATACTTAAGCTACTATATGACAATGGAAGTAAAAAATTGATATAATTCAATTGCTTTTTCCCACACATATGAGACATCTTTTTCTCTCAGCAGATTTCCTGAAGTAGTTACTTCTTTCATGAGTGGAAAGTGCTATTCCACTKAAGTTTAAATGTTACTGTAGGTAGTGTTCCTCCCAACACCTTCTGACATCATTAGGGATCTTTAACTGTACTAGTGAACAAATTTCTGGGATAATTAGTAGGTATGAAGAGGAAAATACAGTATAGGAGATACAACAATCTTATGAGGGGCATTTTCTCTCCATGTTATATAGTAGGTGGCAATATGGCTTCAATTCTGGTAACTAGTTGTAGTGACTTTCATGAACTCTGAATTAAATTTCAATCTGCAAGTCAAAGTGAAATATTCTTCACAGAGAGTAATAAGGAGAGAAATCAGAATGTCTAGTATCTGCAAATGTTTCTTCACAATATTATGTCATACGGTTCAGCAAAGCATTTTAAAAAAATAGAAGCCAAATGCTACAGTTATAATGTGAATAGTATAAAGTAATTGAGGCAGCAGCTGCTAACTCAGAAGTTCATCCAAAATAGAATATTGACATAGCTGAGTCTCTGCCCTAAAAGGCAGACAAGTGCTCACCAACACCAATTACTAGGAGAAAGTGTAGAAATAATAAATATTAAAATTATAGCTAATATTAATAGGAGCATTAATAGAATGCAGAAGATAAAAATGCTCGAAGTGCTAGGTGGCTTTATTTTGGGCAATAAAAAGATATCCAGGGATGCAAAGGATTTTAAAAGTTTTAGCTAAATAAGAAAACATAGACATTCTGTAAGAATTTAATTTTTATGCAACATTCAGCAAAAAATGCAAAGAATGAGAAAGACTAAATAGCATTAAATTATTACTACTTTAGACTACTGCAAGACGGCAATAGCCAGTCTGTTGGGTATCTATTTTTCAGGGGGTTAAATTTTATTTTCTGAACGGAGCTGTCCTGTAACAATTCCAGTTCATCGAAGAACATTCTTCTTGTGTGTAAAATAGACAATTCTGCATTTTAAGCATCTTGTTAATATTTTTTTTCACTACAGTGGTGTAACAATGGGAAATTTGTAATGATTTCTAAAACCAAACTTAGTGCTTTTTTACTAAAAAAAAAATAGTTTCTGCAACAAAGATCACTACTGGAAGTATGATTACTTGAACCATTATTTTAGGATACATTTTTTTAACATTTGTGTTCTGCCCAAATCTTGTCTGAGACACGTAAATCTCTGACTGACTGATTGAAGTGACCTCTCTCTCCTCAGAACTACCTGTTTCTGTACAGGAAGGCTAGCTCAGTAAAATTCTTCAGCCACTGCACCTTGCTTCCATTTGTTACATTTATGCAGAGGTTGTGGCCTGGCACGTTTGAAATTGTGGATAGTACTGTCTCCTAATCTGGAGTTAAGCTAATTATCAGATTAAGGGTTTTGATTTGAAAAGGTAAGAATGCATGCATGCATTGAGGTCATATTATTTTCCAGAATATCTCAGATGAAATGTGTAACAGACTGTGTAGCACTTGAGTAGAAAGCTTGGTGATACAGGGCCAGTTGTGCAAGTCGTACAGCTTGTTCTTCMATCCCACAGAGGGCAGCAGTTCTGCTTCAGCAAAAGTACACAGAATTGTACAGAGCATGTATTTTTGGTGCTTGTCTTTTTGACTTCATCACGGCTTTTCTGATAGCCTCTCTGTATATGCCTGAGTCCATTGTGGGCTCACTTGCCCCTCAACTAATCTTTGAAATGTAAATCCTCACTTAGGTTGATCCAGTTCCAGTGGTCTTGGAGTCTTTCACAGCAAAATACTCAAATATTTCTTATTATTTTTTTCCACAGAAATAAAGGCAACTTTTTTTTGAAGCATTCTCACCTTCCACAGAGTTATTTCAGCCCTCATGCTCTGGAAAGGGATGAGAACAGGCCAAGCTAAGTGGTAGCGGTGAGAACTGAGTAACATCTGGTCATGCAAGGTGGAGCCATGCCGTGGGCTGGACAGTGTGCTGCTTCCAGCTCACAGAGAGAGAGGTAGCTGTGCTTCATGAATGGTACACAAGGTTGTGAGGCATATGTATCCTTTGCTGAGCAAAATCAGGTGTTGGTATACCTTTTTGTTCTTTCTTCTTCTTTTTATAGTATGTGCATGCATTAGTGCCTTGCCCAACCTTGTCTAACAGGGTTTTGGATTCTATGACCACAGAACATGGTTTGAAGACCAACAACTGGTGGGGAGAGAKGGGATTCACCTCACCAAGCGGGGCACATCTGCCTTTGCCAACAGGTTGGCCAGCCTAGTAAAGAGGGCTTTAAACTAGGTAGGAGGGGGGAGGGGGAGTGTCATGCAGACAGGGTAGACACCAAAACACAAGTTGGGTTGGGAGGGCCTCCAACGGGTGCATGCGGCTGGGGATGTGCATTTGGGACATGGCTATGGGTGACCCCCATACACCCTTCCTGGGAAACCTGCAGCCATGACCACCTCTTTGAAATGCCTGTACACCAATGCACGAGCATGGAGGAGGGTCCAAACAGGAGGAGCTGGAGAGCTGTGTGCGGTCGCAGGGCCATGATCTCATTGCGATCACAGAGACATGGTGGGATAGCTCACATGACTGCAATGCTGCCATGGATGGCTATGTGCTTTTTAGGAGACACAGGCCAGGAGGTGGTGGAGTTGCTCTTTATGTGGGAGAGCAGCTGGAATGCATCGAGCTCTGCCTAGGTGGGGAGGAGGAGGAGGCAGTCGAGAGCTTATGGGTAAAGATCGCAGGGCAGGCTAGCACGGGGGACACTGTTGTGGGTGTCTACTACAGGCCACCTGACCAGGAAGAGGAAGTTGATGAGGCCTTCTATAGACAGGTGGAAGTAGCCTCACGATCACAGGCCCTGGTGGTCATGGGGGACTTCAGCCACCATGACATCTGCTGGAAGGACAACACAGCAAGGCACAAACAGTCCAGGAGGCTCCTGCAGTGCATTGATGATAACTTCTTGTCACAAATGGTGGAGGAGCCTACGAGGAAGGGTGTCCTGCTGGACCTTGTCCTTACCAACAGAGAGGRACTGGTYAGAGATGTGAAGGTTGGGGGCAGCCTTGGCTGCAGTGACCACGAGATGGTGGAGTTCAGGATCTGGCAGGAAAGAAGTTAAGCAACAAGCAGGCCTGCAACCCTGGACTTCAGGAGAGCGGACTTTGGGCTCTTCAGAGACTACTTGGTGGAGTCTCACAGGTTAAGGCCCTAGAAGAAAGGGAGGTCCAGGAGAGCTGGCTAATGTTCAAACATCACTTCCTCCAAGCTCAAGAGCAGTGCATCCCTATGAGCAAAAAATGTAGCAAAAGGGACAGGAGACCTGCATGGGTGAGCAAGGAGCTCCTGGCCAAATTCAGAGAGAAGAAGAAASTACACAGAATGTGGAAGAGGGGACAGGCTACTTGGGAGAATTACAGGAATGTAGTCAGAGTATGTAGAGATGCTGTGAGGAAGGCTAAGGCCCAGCTGGAATTGAGTCTGGCAAGGGATGTCAAGGACAACAGGAAGGGCTTCTTCAAATACATCAGCAGCAAGAGGAGGACTGGGGAAAATGTGGGCCTGCTACTKAATGGGGCGGGGGCCCTGGTGACRAGGGATACGGAGAAGGCAGAATTACTGAATGCCYYCTYYGCTGCAGTCTTCMCTGCTAAGGGCAGCCCTCAGGAATCCTGTAGCCTGGACGTGAGGGAGAAAGACTGGAGAAGGGAAGACTTTCCTTTGGTTGAGGAGAAAAGGATTAGAGACCTTCTGGGCAGGCTAGGCATCTACAAATCTTCTAACATTTAAACTRTATTTTAGACTAATAGACACATAGATTGAAACAAGCAATTGCAGTCAAGTCCTTTACCATACAACCTTCATCTGCTTCCTAAGAAAGTACCCTGAATGAATTCTTCTCTGATATTTATGAAGAATTTATAATTATGACATCACGGAAAACATGCTTTTTTCTGGTTCCTTTCCAGGCCTCTCTTCCTTGTCATATTCTGGTTATTCTTGATAGATGTTTGCTCAACATACTTTCAGAATAATCCCRTGGTGAGGATCCCATAACCTCTGCAAGAAGTTTGTTCTGCTGCTTACTTTCTTTATTCTTAAAAAAAAAAATCTTCCATGATTCTAAGATATATTCCTATAATCTAAACTAATGAGTGATGGCTCTTGGTGCTATACCGGTTATGAAAAATGTATATTTCTTTTATCTTTACTGCTATCTTTACATACTGAAAACTTTTAGTAGGTCCCTCTCAGTCTTCTCCTCTCTGTCTTAAACAACTACCACTTCTTCAGTCTTTCTCATAAGCTACATTTTCTATACTTTTGATTATTTCTGTTCCTGTACAGTCCACACTGTCTCCTTCTTGAACTGCTGTGTCACAAAGTGGACACAGTACTACTGGCCTTCCTTGTGCAAGACAGGAGAATTATTTCACATAAATTACAGTTAGTATTCTTGTTTGTATGCCCCAGTGTGCTTGTCTTTACAACGACACGGTACTCTTACCTCATCTCAGCTTGCAATCATCATCTGTAATGGCAGATCCTTCACTATAACCAAACATCCCCTGTTTTTATGCTGTTGATATTATTCCTAAATGCAGCAAGTAATTTCTCTAGTTTTTCACAGTCATTCTGTGCTTGCTGAGCTCATATCTTCAGCAGCACCAGAAGCACAGCAAACACTTTTTTGTCTCATAACCTGGAGAAGGCAATTCAAGAGGCAAAGGTGCGCCTCTTGCTGGGGACTGCTCGGATRGCCTACCTTCATGGACTTGTCTGCACTGGCAGCAGATTGATCTATGACTGGGTCTAAGGGCTCGTCAACCAAAGCAAAAACGATCTGGTGTATTAGCACCTTGTCTGAGGCCTGCATGAGGGACAGTGACAGATATTTCATGAGCATCTGCCAATCTTCAAAGCAATACAGTTATGTGGAATGGAGGTAGATGATTGATAGACCATCACTCAAAAAAATGCCACAAATTAGTTGGATTCTTCTAAGGAAGGCATGAGAGTGTACCTATACAGAAAGAAACATTATGTATTTAAAAGTCTTCCAACTCAACAGGGCAATCTAGAGAAACTAAAATGGCAACAATATGTTCTGCCTAATACTTGCCTAAATAATGTAAGAAAAGGCTAGGCCTTGGAGAATGACCTTGATAGACTCTGCAAAGGAAAAGGTTTGGTTTCAAAGGGATGGACATGAGTTATATGAACTTACAATGTCTTTCTGGACTTTCTTTTAAAGATAAAAATTTGTGAAAAGTGAAATGTCTAGATCATCATGCACTTAACTATGTTCCAGTGCTTTATGTAAGTATTCCTAGTACCCCCAAATTTGCTACCTTTTCCTGAAGAAACAGATGTATTAAGGTTCACATACCCTCACCAACTTTATTTCTCATTTTTATAATGTTAAGCAAATGAAAGGCCACTGAAAGAGTTAACCCTAAAAAAGTAGAAGGCGTCATACTGAAAATAGTCTTTTCTGATTTATGCTTTTGACTACTACAAAAAATAAGTAAAAGTGTGATATTTTGCAATTTTGATTGATTGCCTGTAACATCAGATAATTCTAATACAATTAATTCTGCAAGGAAGTATGTTGCTATTGATGAGGTAGCGTGTGTTAATAGCTGTCTGTTTCATGTAGTAGACGGCAGAACGCCTGTTTGATTCTCATCCAAGTTTCTGTATGTGAGAGAGTTGCTGTATCACTCAGCCAGCTTACCAATGATGTGCTCTTGAAAATTCATAGATACAGGTGTGGCTTTATACACTTAAAGGTTAAAAAGTGAAAATAGCTGTCACTGAAGAAGAAATTTAGCATTGCAAATTGAATACAGAAGAACTCCAGTACCAGAGAAATGTAGATGGGGAGGTTAAGGGGAGAAAAGAAGCTGATGCATATATTGGTGCTCTCTTGCTTTCCACTTTAGTGGTGCTGGCTCTCTGGAGTGTGTTACCAGAAGGGCACAGTGCTTGACATCAAGATCAGACCAGCGGGTGACACAAAGTGGCGCATGTAACAGTCAAGGAACTACTGGAGTAAAAATTCAAAGAGAGGAGCCAGCAGCTCCTGTGCTTGTAGCTGCTGCGCTCAGGGCTGTATGTTGTATGTATGTATACAGCTGCATGTTGAATCTCTGCAGTGAAAAGTTTGTTCAATGCAAAAGGCAACCTGTGGCACAACTGAGAAAAAGAGCCTATTGCCAGTGGGAATGAAGCTACTTGCTGATGCTGGTGAGTGACTGTGGACCAGCAGCTGGATAAAAATGTATCCAGGCTCTGTTTTGCTTGGTAGGGAAGGAGTCTGCATTTTCTCTTGCATCTCTGCTGCTTGCTGAGGAGGTAAGACTAGTTTCAGAAAGTCATCCAGAATTAGTCTGGGTCTGCTTCCAACTTTGCCAGCATCCAGAAATATGAGCTTTTTCTTCCCTGTCTATCTAATGAGGAAAACAAACAGGATGATAATATACACCTACTCCAGCAACACAGGAGCACTAGCATTTTCTGTTTGATTTACATCAAAAAATTCGTAAAATAAGAAACTGATGAAATAGGACCAGAAGTAAGTGTGAGCTGTGTCTTCTAGGTTTCTAGGATTTGTGAGATTTACATGTACTTCCTGTTTCAGAAATGGCAGCAGAAATAATGTCGATACCAGTAAAGACGCTTGTCATGTCACTTYAATTCTTTGAATACAAGAGATGAGCTGGAAACTAAATTTTCCCTCCTTTTAGCTAATGCAAATCAGTTTTTGTCRTAACAGCCAAAATGAAACTGACAAATGTCATATAATTTGGCTAGGGGCTATTGTCCGGGAATTGAGTGACAGGCATAACGCTCCCCACCCCCACCCCCGGTACAGACATGCAATGAATCTTCAAGAAAAATCACAATCCGATCTCGACAGAGACTCAATCATCTTCTAAACTGGGAATTGGGAATTCATTGGTATGAAATACTGCTGTCCTGAAAATCCCCATTCAACCATGACCCAAACTCCAAATTTCACATTAGTACCACTAAGGACCACTAAACCCTATTTCTGTGTATTGTCAAACTTCCACCTTATTATCGTCTGAGGTACTTGACTTTAGTTGTATGACAAACTACCCTTCCTTGTATTGCTTACTAATTTAGATGAAGAATTCTGACAGGCTTTAACAAAGGCACTGCTGGGAATGAAGCAGGAAGAGCTATTGTCTATATTGCTGTGGCAATTTTACTTGTGGGGCCACCTGCTCCTAGAGTCCATAAATTCATCCACTTTATTAAAATTTTGGAATTAGAACATAAAATCTCTATAAATAGGTTCTAAATAAGGCAAGAAGAACAAGGAAACCGCAGAATGGTTGAGGTTGGAAGGGACCTCTGGAGATCATCTAGTCCAACCTTCCTGCTCAAACAGGGTCACCTAGTGCACCTTGCACAGGATCAAGTCTAAGCAGGTTTTGGGTATCTCCAGAGGAGACTCCACAATTTCTCTGGGCAACCTGTTCCAGTGCTCTATCACTCACTCACRCAGGAAAGACATTTTTCCTCATGTTCAGATGGAACTTCTTGTGTTTCAGTTTGTGCCCGTTGCCTCTTGTCCTGTCGCTGGGCATCACTTTAAAGACTAAATGGAAAATTTCAGGCTGAGGTGGGCATTGGGTTTTGAACCAGGTAGGACAGCAGTAGAAAAGCAGGCCACCATTATGAAAAGGTCACCAAATAAGTCTTTTCCTTCAGGTGATAATGAAGATGTACCTATCTTAAATGACCTAAATCAACAACCAGAAGCAGCTTCTCAGAAAAATACAGGAAAAACAAGAATTGCCATTTGAAAGGAAATCATCAGGTATCCTAGATCCAACTATTCTAGAAGAAAGAGAGATACAGTTGATGACGTAGGTGGTAAACACTGCAAGCTGGGCTGCTCAGAGAGTGACCCACTTAAATTATATGCAAAAAGTTGATCCTACTACTTTATCTCTGCATTTTTCCATGTTATCCGCAATGTTACATGACAAATTAAATAGGAGGAGAAAATAAACATTATCTCACTTTTCCTCTAAGCTAGTACTAGATATTACTGCTTTTCTTTGGGAGAAAAAATCTACAAAAATAACTGGCAGTGATTTTTGGTTTCAAGTCACAACAGTTACTCTATAGTTTTAGTGAATCATTATAACTCATTCCAATGCCCCATCTTTAAATCCTTACTGTAAGTTTCCAGGAACATTTTGTAGCACCTCAAGGAGAAATATAATGTTCAGTACAATTATAAAGCAAATAGTTCAGAACTGTCTTTTCCCTTCTATGAGAAATAATAGCCTTGAATGAGCTGAAGTTCATTTCCAGTTGGAAAAAATATAAATAATAAAATATAAAATATATTATAAACCTTAGTGGTATCCAGTGATGGATGCCTATAAATTTATTTGTTGGCTCAACTCACGAAACTCATGAAGTACTATTTCACATACTCTAGGCTTTCCCTGTTTTCTCCCCACACACAAACATACTTTCTTATGTTGTTGTCTGTTCTTGCTATTAACAGCCTCCCCTCACCAAAAAAAAAAAAAAAAAAAAAAAAACCCACATAAAAAAAAAAAAAAAAAAAAAAAAAAAAAAAAAGAGAGAGACTAGGAATGCAGGAATAATTCAAAATAAACTCAGATGCATCAACCTTTCCCCGTCTGAGATTTCTACAGTCCCACTTCTACTGTATTGCTTTACTAAAATGCACTTGCTTCCACTACGTAACTGAGAATCAGGCACCTCATTTTATGTGATAGATTTGCTTCTGGTCTTCCAAAAGCATGTTTAGACACTAAGTGAGGTAATCAGAATCAGATTGTATCCTGTCACAGGACTAGACCCATGGCAATTGAGTGATACGTAATTGTCACTTCTGATTATACTGTAGGGAAACCACCAAAAAACATGATCTGCCATCAAAGAAAGCTCCAGAGCGTTGGAGGACTCCATTTGCTTTAAAATAAAACCTGTGGATACCCTAATGAATATTTCAATACTGTAAATATTTCAAAATCTACAAATATTTCAACACTGTAAAATAGAGAATTAATTTCACTTTAATTCAACTTATTTGATATTTGTCATGGTTGACCAAAGCCTTTAAAGAGTAGGACTATTAAGCAGCCACATGAAACCACAAATTACACCCTTTCTCCAGGTTACACATACTGATGTATCTTGACYCATATGTGAGATAAAGACTGATGTTTCTATTTATAATTTTGTCTCAGCATGAAACAGTTCATCCCGAACACTAATTTCCTCCTACGTTATTTAGAGTTTTAACACCAGGTTATGTCTAACTTTGAAAGTTAAACTCTTGGTTGTTCTGTCCAAGATTTAGGCTCACAAGCTTAGGGTTCGAACTATATCTTTGTTTCACAAAAGGAGGAAAGCCTGCTCACTATTATATGCTGTGTACCTGGACAGATCAGTGGTAGAGGAGTAAACAAGCTGAACAAGCAGCATACATACTGCTCCCCTTTCCCAATATTTCAATCTAAAAGTTTATCAGAAAATTTTCTAGTGAAAAGGAACAAAGCACACTGACTAATTTTCAATTGCATCAAGCAGGGCACTTTCTCTAGCTTATTTTGGTAGCTCTTCTTAGAGATTCCATGTAGCATTTAGTTTCTATCATAGTAAAGAGTCTGAACTTCCAAAGCCCTTGAGCCTGGGTGCGGGGGTGGGTGAAGCAGTATTTCCTGTCAAGTTCTTCTTACATTCTTATAGGAAATCTTGACATAGCCAAAAACCAGTGCTTTCTGTGTCATTGAGTAGCTGGATTTTCTAATCTAAGGTTTAGGAAGTAAATGGCTACAGAACCTTAACTATGCAGTTGCAAGGAAAACTGCAGGAGAATTTAGAGTATTTTTTTCTTTCAGCCTGAGTAGAAAAAGTAAGGCATCTCATTTCTTGCTAAACATCGTTACCATATCACCAAAATTTAAATATAAAGACTAAAGAGATGGTCCTTTTCAGTCCTGTACAAAGCTGGAAGGAAACAACGTTCATTGTGAATGCCTATTCCTCCTAGCCTCTACTGAATAAAGTTTATATGTTTTAAAGAAAGATAGATGTCTATATGCCAGAACCATAATAATATCTGAGGAAGAGTGATAAAGGAATGCAATAACCTCATTAAGCACTAGTTTAATCAAAGAGCACTTTTCAAAAGACAATTTGAAGAACAAAGCATCACCAGCCAAGGGTACTGATCAGGTAGTCTAAGTTATGAAGTTTACTACTCAGTCAAATGAAACATGCTCTGCTGTTTAGGAATGGTTTAATGAATATGTAGTTAGTGATACAAAACTAAAGCTATGGTACTAATTACCACAAGCACCACCAAGGTCAGAATAAAAAGCTTCAAGTCATCATCAGCATAGTTAGAAATACAACTTGTTACAGCTGGGAAGAACAGTCAGTGGAAAGCAAAAAAGTCTAAAAGCTACAAAAGTTGAAACAACAATTTACAAATACAGCAATTAGCAATTTAGAAACATATCTTAAGTAGCATAGGTCAGCACAACATAGAAACATGTCTGCAGAATAACAGTCATCTGAAACACTGAAYAGCCGATCTAGGCAGTGGGGGGGGGGGGAAGGTGGGAGGGAGTAAGGTAAATCAGGAATATTTGAAGTGTTAGCACTCCACCTGCTAATCATTTAGGGCCTTCCGTGAGTAGGAAGAAATATTTAGGCTACTGTGTGGCAGTAAAGTTCTGAAAAAGATGATACAGCATAAACCAACTCCACAATTGTAAGGAAAGGGGAAAAAATAGTATTCAAAATAATCAACAAGCTTAGTCAGTTTTCTCAGAAGTTTCAGTCAGCAGAACACTCTTTTTGTATACCTCTGTACCAATACTTTAAGCTCAAGAACGTCACGTGATGTTCTTTCTGATGATAGAGAAAGAACAATTCTAAAATATTTGGTATTATTACTTTTTAATGGATATGATATTAATTTGTACTATAAGTTTACAGATCAGACAATAAAAGGAACTGTAAAGGTTTAGTAAAAAATATAGATCAAAAGTTACTGCAACAAAATCATTACAGTTACATTTGTGGATTTTTTTTCTTTTTTTAAAAAAAAAAAAAGAAAAAAAAAAGAAAACCTGCACCATTTACTGGTGTTTACAGACAAAATAAAATACAGTGAGCTTTCTTCCTCCATAGAATATTCAGACAAGTAACACTGCTACTAACACTGATTCCATGCATCTAAAATAAGCACAGGGAGAATTTTAAACTCTGCATATAGTACTAATCTCAGCTTTTGTACAGCCCCATTTGCAACACATTCCTGCCAAACCCAGAGATTCCCGTTTTCTTCTGGGATACTTGGCCCAGGGGAAATTATTTGATCCCACAGGGTTTGCAATTCCTGTTCCTCCTCTGTCCTGAACAGCTTCTTCTATCTGGTGAACAAGTTCCTTGAAGTCATCTGCCACAGGTGCATATTCATTATAGTCATTTAAATTATACAAGTCTTTCAGTGTCTCCCATCCAAGCAGAGGGCCATTTCTCTGCAGCTGCTCCAGTTCAGAACCTGAAAATGGCTGTAACTTTAGGTTTCCCAGCAGTTTGTTACTTGTTGTTTCAATGAAATCTGTTTAAAGAGAAGATCTTTTTTAAAAAAGTTAAAATATTATTACAAGAAACATCAAAAGAAGCACATAGCTCTAAAAGCAGAAAAAACACATTCAGCTAGCAGTAACCAAATCATTTTTATTGAAGAGAACAGCCATTATTGAAGAGTCTCTATTCCATAATTTAGAGTTTACTTGTAGGGGAATCTGTTCTAAAACCTTTGCTGCTTAATAAGGAAGGGCAGGTCCTGTTAGACATAGTAAGTACCCTGCTAGAACTGTGACTGAGGTATAGGCATCTTATTACAACCACAATGTTGCTGGTTTAGATGCATCAATACATAACATTCACTGCTCTATTACAACAGAATTTTGCTGTAAAGACACTAGAGACCAAATTTTTGTCATGTGACTTATGAACTAGATTAGACCACTCCTCTCCCAGTCATACAAACTAGCATCATTTGAAGAACAAACTCGGGGTGGGGGGAAGGACTGAACACTGGACTAAARCAAGAGTTTTTATATAAGCTGCTTCTTACATATTGTGTTTTTCTAAAGCTATTTTCAGCAGATGCTTTCCACTCATTTCTCTTTATTCTTTCATTCTCCTACAAAAAGGGAGGCATAGCATACGTCTAGAGAATTGATTTGTAAGGCCTCACTGACCTTAGTGTTGTCAAAAACCTAGCTGTATTCTCATACACATCACACCATTTCTCTCGTTTTTGCTACTGTAAAAGTAGTTTCAGCTAGCAACAAGCATTGCTTGTTTCAGCTAGCATGCGGCAAGGCAGTTTCTTCAATTCTTAAGTCAAAAAACTATAAAATAACTGTCTTGTGGTCTTATGTCTTTTTTTTCAGGTAGCTGAAAAAGCTGAAAGAACATGTGTACTTGATCCAGTGAACATTATGTTTGCTTAAGTACATTCAATTAATAGGTATACACTACCTTTTAAACAGAAACAGAATAACTGCCCAAATGCATACAAAAACCACTACTATTTATTAGTCTCTTGGGGAAGAAAAGACTTCTCRTTAGCTAGCATGTAGCACAGTGGGGTGTCTTCTCCATGACTGGGGTTCTTACAAGCTGCTGTTAATAAAAACATGCTGGAAAGAACACAATCTGATACCAGGTGTATCATTTATTATGATTCAAAAGTTAACTTCCCCAGAATAGTGCTGCATTGATTGCTTGAGGTCAAATCTTATTTCTTCAATTTTTTCAGTACCTTAAGTAATCAAAAGCACTAAACGCTCCTTTCTCACATATTTTAGTGATAACTTCAAAGTTCTCCTAATTAAAAATGTTATTTTCACTAGTCAAAGAAGCTCATCATTTAAAATTACTTTGGTAAACTACTGTGGTTTGTAACTACTCTCAGTTCACAAAATACCTGCTCAGGCTTTCTTAACGTGTTTGAGTTAGGACACACAACACTAAAATTCCCTGAAAAAAGATTTTACCCATTAACTGTTTCATAGAAGATGAAAAAAACAGTTCTTGAAGCATGTGCTGCTGTTTCAAAAGCGAACAGAAGCACCGAAGCAGAGACTCCCACTCACCCTCCCCTTTGCTAACTCTGCTTTTGCACAGAGCAGTGCAGAAGCAAACTCAACCGCGCACCTAAGACCCAGGCGGCAGAGCCTAGGACAGTGAGCAGAGCCGCTCCAGAGCTCCGCACGAAGAGGGAAAACTCACGCAGGCCTTCCCAGACGAGAGAGGTACTGAGATTTAGGAAGGGAAGGCAGAAGGCACTCCCTGCCACTTCCGAGAGCGTATCACAGGTCTGCAGACAGTTAGGCAGAACAAAGCATGCTTCCCCCCAACCCTTTCTTTTTTTGAAACCTGTTATTTTTTGTTACCCGCACCACCCCCACCAGGCCCCACTCACTCACCGGCCGCGGGCGGCGGCTCCACAGCCAGCAGGGAGAGCCGCTTCCAGCGGGACCCGCCGCAGGTGAAGATGACGGCGCGGATGAACTCCCGGCCGCAGAGCTTCACCACGTACCCTTCCCCTTCGCCCCCGCCGAGCACGGCGGCGGCGGCGCTGCGGGCGCGGAACCGCCCCGGCTGCGCCGCGCACAGCAGCGCGGCGGCGGCACAGAGGAGCCGCAGC
>NW_028185073.1:3215085-3238114 GCF_003343005.1 Rhea americana | reverse complement strand
CGTGGCTGGCGGAGGTGTCCCGCCGCTTCCAGCCGCCTTCCCCGCACCGCCCTGCTCGGAGCGGCTCGCCGCGGTGTAACGGAGAAGATGGCGTTTGTCCGTCCCCATCAGACAAATGCTACATTCTCCGCGGGAAGAGTAAAACTGGTAATTCGCCCTTGCCAGGGGTGCAGACCGAGAGCTGACAGGGACACAGGTGCAGAGCTCCCTTGCTATGCAGTCGTTGTTCTCTTCAACTTCTACTTATTGTCAAGTATCAGGTTTTGAGGTCGTTCCAATTGTTCTGTAACTTTTTGAAAGTGTGGAAAACTTCCATTCTGATTTTTCTTTTCAGAAACTGCAAAACTTCTCTCAAACACTAAAAATTGTGGTTGAACGAAAAAGACAAAGGCAAGCATACTGAAAGAAATGAAATTCCTCAGAAAGTTGTATTTGAACTGTAGACACTTGAAGTGCGTTTTAAAAGCCTGAATTCCTCTGGAGTCAGATCTGTCATTTTAGAAACCCACATTTAGCTGCAGCCATAACCTTCAGAGGCACCACGCTCCTGGCATGAGCTTCTTCAGAATCTAAAGTTCTGCACCTGCAGAGCTGTTTCACCAGCAGTCCCCTAACAGGCTCACTCAGGTGACAGTGGCCTTGCCTAGCAGGACTCTGCTCCACACACAAATAAACACTACTTTCTTTTTCTAACTGGACAAGAAATTGCTACTGGCTCCTTTTATAAACAGTCCTACCGTAGAAAACCAGGAAAAGTTAACCTCTGCAAAAATACAGTAAAGCACTTTTCTATAGAGCTTTTTGTGTGATGRCTATGCTTTCCATCCCTTGAGTACTGATGGTGTACATATAAATACATATATAAAAACACTTAAAAACTCTGTCCAGAAGCACAAAAACTGTATTTCCACAGCCTAGCGTACAAAGGTGAATGATTCACCCACACTGGAAGATACAGACTACCTACACCTTCTTGAAGAGGATTTGCGTATTTCACACTGAGCTGCATTTGGAAGAACATCACTGGGAACTAGAATAGTGAGTAAGCTAGAGTTGCTTATACTTTGGCTTTCTTTTTGGTCCAATCTCAAACATTTTAGACAATGATTCTACTTCAATAGCAGACAGAAACTATCATTTGATGTTACTGGGTTGCAGTCTTCAGAGGTGGAGGCTGTCAATCAGAAATTCCTCAAAGACAAAACCTAGATGAGTTTCTCCCCAGGTTAAAGTCCTTATTGCCCTTCTGATCCATCCAAGTTGGGCAGGGATAATCACAGCTTGCATTTTTTTAAGTGAGCAACAGCTCGATTCCACTGGTGTATCAGATTTTTTCTGAAAACGCCTGCCCCATTCAAGTGAGCTTATCCATGGACTATAAGTAGGCTTTTGGGCAAGGGATGTGATTTCAGTTAGTGAGATTAGGGATCTGTGGTCATGGTGCAAGAGCAGTAACAAAACTTTCAAAGCAATAAGGAAGGCACTTCCTGAGCTAGGCATCGACTGTCCTGAAGACTTTAGATAAAGCTTGTAAAGTAACATCATTTATTCCGTACCATACTCCGATGTCCATGGCCAATACTGGATCCAGTCTTTAAAAGCAGAAAAATCTAGGGCATGTTTTTCTCAGAGTTTTCCAACAGGCAAATTCAAGACTTGTCCCTAGATATCAGTCTTTAATGGTCAAACTAGTATTAAAACCTCCTCATGTTTTCATTTCAGATTTGTAACTGGAAATTCTGTTACTGTGATACCTATCCATATCTGCCTAAGCAAAGGAAGGCCAGCTGCTTCTTTAGCAAGAACCTCAGTTTTGCAACTGTCTGAAGCGCATGACTTCTGATCACAGCTGCTTGAGAGACTGAAAAAAAAAAGTTAAAGACAAATTCCATAACCTCACTTGCTAGTTCATGAAGGACTGAAGGAGAAAAGCAATACTTTCTGTGCCTTCCATTGTGCTTGCTGGTAGAGGCTATAGCATGAGCTATCAGAAGCTTCAGAGGGAATGTCTTTCAAACACATTCATAATTCCTCAAGGCAGCTCACACTGGAACATACTTCATCACTCTTGTTGATAAGCATAGGCTACAACAGCTGTCTTACTAAGATTAAAGGCTACAACAGCAGTCAGCGTGCTAATGAGTTTTATTAAGGATCATAAARCTTGATTGAGCTAGCAATAGTCTGACATTGATGTATATTACTATACTTAATGGTGTTTCACTAGTATGGTGCATTGCTCAGTATTTTGCTTCCAGTCCCATTTTGATAAYATTGCTTTTCTGTTAAAGGCTTTTGACTAGATTTATTGTGATTTGACTAATAGTGTACAAAGAAACTTACTAAGTCATCTAACTTTAAATCATACAGAATTTCATACAGAAAAGCTTTACTAGCAATCTTTCAGTAATTTGCCATGAATTTAAATCAAGTCAGGGGCTAAGCTGGTTTACCTGTTCATCAGAGCCAGAAAACCTAGCATGTATTCAAGGTAACAGATGCAGAAGAATATAAATAATTTAAATATTTGTGTAGTAGCTCAACCAATCTGAAGTAACTATTTTTTTACTACAATTTTTGTATATTATCAAGAATAACAGACAATAGCGCAGGAAAGAAATGAAATTCCATTTGCGATCTCTAGGATTTTGCAAGGTAGAAACATTTAATGTATTGTCCTGATGCAAGTATTTTTATTTTTAGTTTTCTAAAATAAGGTACATATGAGCGTACCATTTMTCTGCCCTCTACTAACTTGAATTTGCTGACCTACAGCAGTCACATTTTATAGCAGGTGGAGAATATTTCATGAAAACAGGTGGTTAACAAAAGAAAAGTCCTTTAATAATACGCTGACTGAATGAAAGGCTTAATCTTATGTTAAGTATCACAGAATCTACATAGGAGATCAGACGTAGGACACAAATGAATAGGTTTTATTAACCTTCATTCAGAGACCTCACTTCAAATTCATGGCGTTTACTGCTGCAAGAACTACCTTGTTTTTTAAAGTTGCTCACATAAATTTTAAAAAGTTTTATGGTTTGCTTTGTAGTGGACAGGATTTTGCAAAAATGTGCAAAATCAACTTCATGCATGTGATTGATGACCGAGTATCAGAGTTACCAGCTACCTATGTAGGGTTTTATCAGAAAATGATAGTGAGTTGTAGAAAGAAGCAGTTCATCTTTAAGAAGGCTAGCAGTTCAAAAATAAAACTGAACTTCCAACAAATTCCAAGGATCATTAAGCAATTAAGTAATAGTAAAGAAACTACCTGGCTGGAAAACTGTCCACTTTGTAAGTGCTTTCCAGCCCCACTTTTGAAAGTGGCAGAAAGTCAATCTGCCTAGTCATCAACCTCAAAACATGTGTGAAAGGATTGTTACACCTTTTGTACTGGATTGTAAATAAAGGAGGCATGAAAATAAGTTATTAAGGAAGGAAAGAATGGGACCAAATTGGACCTAAAAAAAAAAAATCACTTTGTTTCTCAACCATACTTCTCATGTGTACCATCCAAACCACATTAACAGTTAAAGTCAGTCACTCAGTTGTGGCTCTCTACTAGCATGCACTTTCTTGGATTCTGAGTGAGATGTATCTGTAACTAAAATACACAGAATTTAATTTTGACAACCTTATCATGACTTACCTCTCACTTTCCCTGAAAAATCCTGATATGACCGACACTGATTCARGATACATGGCTATCATATGCTATGGCCAGAAAAATGAACAGAATTAAGGTAAGAGTCTCTCAGGTCAGAACAAGCTCCCTGTTATTTTCTTTCTGTTCTCCAATGATTATGGAAAACAAATCAAGACAGTTGCTATGATCTATTAAAGTCCTGCCACTGAACCCGGCTGAACACCTGAAGAGWGCAGGGCATTTTGTATGTTTTCTTTATTTCTGTGAATGAAATTGGTACTGTGATTATGGGCACCTTGTGCTGTAAGCATCTTTCTATTTCCCTGAAGTAGGTCCTGTCAAAGGTAAGCTTTCTTGCTTTCATTGTTCTCTCAAGGTAATTATATAGTTCAGYTACTCTGTAACTGGGTATTTGTGATAGATCTGACTGTGTTTGGCACATGCAAGGGTTTTACTTAAGATGCTGGCAGTAGATAAAGTACACAGTAACACAGAGTAAGTATTTTCAAAGTATTAAGTGTTTATTTACACAGAAAAAAGAAAGCTAAGAACAGAAAGTAAAACAATAAACGTGACTAACCCTTAACATCTTGACAATCTTTGGCATGTTCTGTGTAGCCCATTTAAATCCATTTTCAGGATTCGGCATTAGACTCTCCTGTCCAGAACATCCTGGTTTTCCCTTATGATATAAATCTGTTAACTTTCACTGATGCTCTTTGGAAAATATCCAGCTAAAGTTGCCTTACCTCCCCGACTTTAATGCTACTGATCTTAAGTTTAACTCTGGGGGAAAAAAAAATCACATGTAACTCGGATGAAATAATAAATAGCTTCCCTGCTATCTCCTACAAACTGCTACCTGGGTCATTATTTTGCTTAGCCTGCTTGCTTCCTTTAGCACCACTCTTTGATCAAACTCCATAGCAAGCCATCTGTCACCAACACACAGATGCTAATTTGTACTTCACAGTATGGATATTTCTTAATTTTCTACAAGCTGTAACTAAAACTGTAGAACGAACAATTAAAACTGCTTTCCCTGTAAAAATTTATTTCACAGTATTACAAGGTAGATTAAAAGGCACAGGTGAAGACATACAGATAATAGAAACATGCTGGTATAGTTGAGTTTCTTTGTTGGAAGGAAGAGTATCAATAGATAATAGAGGTGACAGCATAAAAGGTTGTTAGAACATCTTCAAAATTAAAGCAAGGCCCACTTCAAAACTTGATGGAAGCTAGCAGACCAACAGCTATCCAAAACAAAAGGAGTAAGAAAGAGTGTATAAATCCCAGGAACAGARTGGAAGATAGCAGCAAGTCAGAACAGGTGTTTTGGTGGTGAAACATTATGCCACAAAACAGACAGCAAACATGATGAGGTCTTAGGTTGCATTTTGGGAGTAACTCCTAAAAGTCTAGGCCAAGCTATTACAACCAAACAAGCTATTATAGCCTATTTTACCACTCTGCATATTAAAATGCATCACTTTTGAAGTCTGTTACAGATCTTGATGAGAGAGCCACACAGAACCAACTGCAAAAGTACTTGAATGCAGCAGCAACTTGCAGGAACTGATCTAACACCAGGTATGAAAACTGTGCTGTAAATTTATCTTTTTTTGATACCCTCTGAATAGTGTTTGTTATATGATATAGTCACCTGTTTTACTATAACAATATCCTCATTTCAGTGTAGTAGTCTCAAAAATACATTAGTTTCTAATCTGGGCATCATCTCCCACTGGAAGTTAAGATTTTATAACTCCACAAATTGTTAATACAAAAATTACAGCTTAAAAGGACATTAGCAAAAGACTTCGGCTTAATTCAGTTCTAGTACTTTTTGAGCATTTGTTTTTCAGCCTCTCGGATTAACGCTCAAAGTGTTTCCACCCAAAACACATGACAATGTGTTTTTAAACAAGACTTCTGCTAGAAAAAGATGCACTTTTTGCCACATACAGTGTCAGAACACTGAACTATACTAAAATTACATTCTCAGTATATACCATGCTACAGTAAAGGCATGCAAGTAATCCCTCAGTTTTCCAGTACTTGTAAGGCCACTTGGATCTAAACATTACAAAACATACATTAATGATTTTGCCTGCTGCTAGCCAAAGTTAATATTCATCTTAGYGGTGAAACTCTGATTTTGTATAAACAAATTATCCTGAGTTTCAGAATGTCAAACAGGCATAAAAAGATTCAGGAAATAGCTATATAATTTGTTTTCTCTTTCTGAGAAATTATCTCTGCTTGTACTTTAATACATTTTTTTTCCTAAGAGTAAAACACAGTTAGCAAGTGATGTATTTTTTTCTGAACTTCCTTGATAAAAGCTGTTTATTCCAGAATTGAAGCAGAGACAGTCAGTTTACTACCAAAAGAACAGCAACTAAAAAATGTCCTGTTTTTCAAAGAAGTTGTCTATTCCCGACTTCAAATTGAGCTGTGGATACTCTAATAGATTTGAAAATTTTGGCCAGAGTTGTACAAATTTGTAACAAGCAATTAAGTTATTTTTATTGATTACAGTGAGTTTTCATCTCAGTACCATCTACTTTTGCTACAGCTGAAAGTTATTTTCAGACTCTAATTAGACAGTGGGAATTCAATGTCTCATTCTAAACAAAAAAAAAAACCACTACAGCAACCATGGATATTTTCAAGAGATACAGAGGAAAATCATTGCTTTATACAGTACCACTTTTAAAAAAATGAATTATCTTTCATTTTATAAAAGCATTTAATTTCCTCAAAACTTTAACGATTCATTGAAGTCCAAAAAACATGATTACAATCATATTCATTTCAGATATAAAGCTCTGTGACCATCTTCCTATTTTTCTATGTAGAACTTGCTCTGAGCTCTTCTGATTTTTTCCAGGCCTTCGTAAGTAAGTGGTCCTTTTGGCAGTTCTAGCAAAGTGCTCTGTGTCTCTAATATGTTCTCTGCTTCACCTTAAAAAAAATATATATATATATATATATATATTATTTTGAAAAAGCAAATGAAAAAGAGTTAAAGAAATTGTATTTTAACTGTTTTTGTTTTAGGGCCAGAATAATTTAATATCAAGTCACAGCTACGTTTTTGACAAAGAGGCTGATGCCATGTAGTATTAAGTTGTCTTTAAGGTATTTTGGACCAGTGGCATAACTGCATGCAAAACTATTTGGTCTGAAACAGATAACTTGTCAAACAAATTCAGCCTGAGCAATACTTCAGCCAAAACAATTATGTTGTTGTTGCTATTTCTGTTAGCCCCTTTCTCCTAAAAGCTAAGCTGAGTCATATTTCTCTTAGAAATGTATTACACGCATGCTTTGAAATGGCATTCAGAGGCTACAGCAAGGCCTTTGCGTCAGGATGCAGTTCATACTAGTCCCATAAAATATGTGACCAATAAAGTCTGGGAAAAGCGTAGATCACAGACACACATAGAACAGTATGTAATTCTTAACACGTAAATTCCCTG
This sequence comes from Rhea americana, assembly GCF_003343005.1. NCBI lineage: Eukaryota > Metazoa > Chordata > Aves > Rheiformes > Rheidae > Rhea > Rhea americana. The sequence continues at coordinate 3,230,974 of NW_028185073.1, read as the reverse complement.
TACACACTAACATCTTAAACATTCAAAATGTTTGCAATGTTTGGCTAAATTTTTCTTCTTGTTTCAGCCTCAGGTTGAAAGATGTTAGGCTACAGGTAAAAAAGTGGACAGCAAAGGACTTGAAGTGTTAGTTAGAGTATAATGCTCACACAGAGGCTTGTTAAGTCAGTGATCCAAACATGCAGTCTTAACAGCACGGCAGGAAGAAAGTTGCATGGTGCAAAATGATCCAGATAAGGCTGGAATGAGAACAACTAGGACAAAGTATCCAAAAAACAATGATATAGATTGAATGTGCTATATAAGTTGTGGTGGTCTGATTGTTCACATAAGATAGGATAATGATCAGGCAGAGAGTGCTTTTTTTGGCTGATGCCATTTGGTGCTACCCAAACTTGTCCCAGGTACCTTACCTTGATATCCTGTTTTGATGATCATTAGGGCAAGTGGCTTGAAGTGCTGTTTAGTGCAATAAACCTGCTTGAATATTGTCATGCAGCCAGGACTGCAGTCATTCTTTGAAGCATATCTGAATGCTGCAACCTCCAGCAGCAGTTTTGGCAGTATGCATGTGGGACACCGTATCTCCATGTATATACATCAGTAATATCCAACTGGATGACACTAGTTACCACTCTCAGTGACTGGTAACACTACAAYGTCAGGCAGTTATACAGGGCATCAGGTTATGGGATAGCAAGAGATCTTAAGTGACAGAGAGATGTTATCGGTGCAGCCAAAACTCTGTGCCTGCGCAACACTTTCTCAGCATGTACTAGAGCATGTTTCTCCAGCCACCACTCCGCTCAGATGGCTCAGGGTCATAATAGTGGCCTCACTAAATCTTGTAACAGGCAGCCAGTGTTTCACTGCTTAATTGAGAAGTTCTGTGCAGTTGGGAGCTGGCTCTGTAATCTCTCCCCTCCCTCCTGTGTCCAAGAAGGGCCAGCAATATGTACCTGGAGTAGGAGGACATGCAAAACAGGCAGACCCAGACAGCAGGTCCATGACTAGAAGTTACTAGCGCTGGAGAATTTTTTATCCTTAGTGCCTCACAGAATCACAGAATGGTTGAGGTTGGAAGGGACCTCTGAGATCATCTAGTCCAACCACCTYGCTCAAGCAGGGTCACCTACAGCACCTTGTACAGGATCATGTCCAGGAGATATTCCTTTGAATATCTCCAAGGAAGCAGACTCCACAACCTAGTCCAGTGCTCTGTCGCTCTCACAGTAAATAAGTTCTTTCTCACATCCAGGCAGAACTTCCTGTGTTTCACTTTGTGCCCATTCTCTCTTCTCCTGTTGCATGGCACCACTGAAAGTTTAGCCACATCCCCTTGACACCCCCACTTAAGGTATTTGTACACATTGATAAGATCCCCCCCTCAGTCTTCTCTTCCCCAGGCTGAAGAGGCCCAGCTCTCACAGCCGTTCCTCATAGGGCAGGTGCTGCAGCCCTCTGATCATCTTTGTAGCCCTGCACTGGACTCTCTCTAGTAGCTACATGTCTGTCTTGTGCTGGGGAGCCCAAAACTGGAAACAGGACTCGAGATGAGGCCTCCCCAGGGCTGAGTAGAAGGGCAGGATCACCTCCCTTGACCTGCTGGCAACATTCTTCCTAATGCACCCCAAGATAGCATAGGCCTTCTTGGCCACAAGGGCACATTGCTGGCTCATGGTCAACTTGTCATCCACCAGCACTCCCAGGTCCTTCTCTGCAGAGCTGCTCTCCAGCAGGTCAGCCCCCAGTGCATAGGATTATTTCTCCCTATGTACAGGATCCTGCAATTTGCTTTATTGAACTTCATGAGGTTTCTCTCTGCCTAGTTCTCCAGCTTTTCCAGATCTCTGTGACAGCACAGAGGGGGTTTTAGAACCCCTTGCCAGCTTGGTATCATCAGCAGACTTGCTGAGGTGGCCCTCTGTCCCTTCATCCACATTACTGATGAAAAAGTTGAACAAGATGGGACCCAGTACAGAGTCCTCAAGAACTCCACTAGCCACAGGCTTCAAACCATATTCTGCCCTGCTGATGACAACCCTCAGCCATTCAGAAAATACTGTGTACCTAGGGGCTGTTCTGCAACTCTGCCATCCCTGAAAGACTGAGTTCTGATACACGGCTCTGGCCCTCTTAAGACTTCTGAACAGGATAAGCAGAACTCAAAATAGGTATTTTCTCCTGTGTGTTCAATATTGCCTTTAATTGGCCCAGGCMACCCACTGCAGGGGAAAAGCCTTTCTTTTTTCAATGTGGGAGAACAAGAAAGTCATGAAAAAATACTGGACAGGTAGACTGTAGATTAAAGAATAAATTAACTCTAGGCAAGATCAGAGACAAAGTAACTGTTGAAACAGAAAGGGAGCAACTTTCTAGGGTTATGAACTGATTCCAAAGAGTGAAGGAGACCAGACAGAGGACTGTTTGAGAAAGGTGGTTCAGATGCAAGGAAGTCTTTGGAGCAAGGACTATGAACAGATGAAGTGACTATGAGGCTGAAGATAGGCATATGGGAGGGAAGAGATCAATCAAAGAACGGTGTGTAGCTTCATCATTRCAAAATGGAACAGATGGAGCCAAGGAGTGATTGAGAACAAAGTCTGGGAGTGGACACAGATCAGCCAAGTAGAAAGAACAAGCATTGTGGCCGTGGGTCAGTCGTCTCACAAATCCATCTCTTCAACTAATTAATATTTATCTTAAAATAAAGATGTACCCCAAACTTTATTTCCACATGATTACAAAACTTCTCCTCATTTTCAGATTATATTTATTTAAACTAGTTTATTCCCATTCATTCTTGTGCTGATGTTAATAGCTTAATATAATGAACTTCCTTATTTTCCTTTACCCTATCTTGTAAGTAGGATCTGTAGAGCCAAATCCACGTTGTCTTTTTAGGAGGCTAAACAAGCTGATCTCGTAGCTTTCTCTCACAAAGCAAGCCCAGAATTCTCTGGTGATGCATCTGTTATTTTAGATTCCTTACATAGAACTAGCCCAAATTATTTATAAAACTCCAAGGAAGGTATTACCGTTGTTCTGGATCAGTACTTTTCTATCTGTACTAGAAAACCTCACCTGATGTCCCCAGACTTCACTTGTCTCTTTCGTGATTTCATCACAGTACTGGATGATACTCGTTCTGTGATCAACTAATATACTCGGGGTTTTCTCTTTTTCTGTCATTTCCAGCTGGTGAGCTCTGATGGTAGAAATCCTTATTAGTCTCTAGATTCTTGCTGTTCTTACTCAATTGCATTCTATTTTATTATCCCAGCTCTTTAGGTCTTCAGATCTTCCTGTACTACATTTTATTCCTTATCTGTTGATGATACCAATCAAGTGTGTTATCCACAAATTCTGTTCCTATAATCTACTCATAATTTCAAATATAAAACAAAAGATTCAGACCAAATCTTGAAAAACTTCACTAATAATCCTGCTAACCTTCTCCTTTAAGCACAGCATCCTCTTCTGACATCTCCTCTTTATCCCAGTGTTTCCCTTCTACCCTTCCCATGTCCTTCATGCCACCTTAATATTCATGTGATACCACATTAAATGTTTTCATGAGTTCAGAGTAGATCTGCTACATTCYTTTTTGAAAAGGAAACAGATTTTTCCTAGGAAAAACATTGTTAGTTTGGCACGCTTCTTCCTTTTTATCTTATTGTCAATTTTGCTCCATAGTTTTTCTTATTTTTTTCTCTAAAACCTTGTCATGAGCCTTGCATACCACTGGAGTTGTCCTAAAGGATATGAAGTTGCAAAGATTAGTTTCCCTATCACTTTCCAAATACAGATACCACATTACCCATCTTCAAACTATACAGGACCACACTGTTCTCTGATGTCCACTAAATAGCATTCCATACTCTTACCATGGGGTCTGAACTATCTTATATCTACTTTTTCAAAATCCTGGAATGAAAATTACCTCATTAAAAAAAAAAATCACATACCCTGAATTCCAAATTTTGCTTCTACCTTGAATATGTTAATCTCCTCTTTAACACTGATTTCTGTTAGCCAATCAGTTTTGTCCGTGTGCTTAGCTTCCTCTTCACATTAAAAACTCAAGGAAAAGTACTTAGTGGCATTATCCGTGAACATTTATGAACCTTCCTATATACTGATGAATAGATAGCCCAAATGTTTGCACCCATTTGCAATTGGAAGTATATTGGAGTTTGTCTGGAATTATTCTCAACAAAGTACACAGAGTTAGGAAACTTAATTTTTAGAACTTCAGCCTAAATCAAAGACCTGAAACAAACTTTTATTTAGTTTTGGTATGTTCTGTGTTCTGTTCAGTAACAGACTGCAAAGTCAGCCTATTTAACTAAAATGATTAATGGAGGTGACAATCCATGGTCATTCCAATCAGGTGACTTAAAGTGAACATTCTCTCACAGGTCTCCTTCACTAGGAATCAGAATGAATATAGMTGAAGCTGTCAGATTTTCCACAATCCTCAACCCTGATCACTTAATGAGGTTCGCTACTGGCAACTACGAGGTAAGATCCTACTTTCTGGGACTCACCTTTCTTCATCTTAGCACGGCACTGCGGCAAGATGGTCAGCTGAGGACTGTGTCCAGCCACGTAAGTGGCATGATTCCTGCTCTGTATCCCTTCAACTGCTCTTATCATCCTCACCTGCTGCCAAAACAGCAGCATCTGAAATACGCTGTGATTACTTCATCTGTATTTATAATCTTGAAAAAATGTGCATTCTAAGAGAATCAAGAGGGAGAAATCAACACACAATCTAAGCTGGAGGGAAATGTAAAGGAGCAGAGTGTAGAGTACTCTTAACTGGGAAAATGCCTGACTAACAGAGAGGAAAGGAAATTAAATGTAGGAGTGAGGGTTAAAAAAAAAAAAACACACAHACACACAAAAAAAAACAGTTGCACATTCTCTCCTAGCCATTCTAAAACGATACAAGATTGTCTAATATATTAACCTGGTTCTATGTGTGAGCCAGACAGATACCTATATACATACCTTTTACTCTTTGCAACATTGTCCCATAGCCCATATCATATTGATAGGCAAATATAAAGCTTAGGGGAACTATTGGMAGTAGAACTCCTGGGTTCTTCTTTTTTATCGCTCTGTTTTTAAAAAAGAACAAGAAAAAATAAAATTATCTAGGGCATTCAGTATATCAGTACTGTCAGTTCAAGGTGACCTTCATTTTCTAGGACTCGTATATCCTTCTGTACTCTTTAATCAAAGTCGCGTAAGTCTTAATTTCTTCAGAAGCACTAAACCCCCTTCTCTGCAGATAATCTCACTGCACTATCAGCCAAGGGTATGAAAGAAGATACTTCAAGTGAGTTTTTAACATACCTAACAAGAAATGGGTTTGTCTAACTAGCGTAGYGTGCACGTGCACATGCATATATCCATGCCAAACTGTAGTCAAGATACAGCCACATGCAACATGCAGCAATCAGGTTATTACAGTTGCATTTCCAAATGCAACTGAGATCCAAATATATCCCCGTGCACAGAGAATGTATAATGTATAAAGTGTATTTGATCTGTAAAAAATATTTCTCATATTCCCTCTAATCACTTTATAGCATAAGCAAACCACATTACCAAAACAAACCAAGACTCCTTCCTAAAAGCCAAATTCTTCCTCATGCAATAAAACTTTGTTAGCCAGAGGTTTTTCCTAACAAAATTTTCTGAGTTTCTTGATTCAAATTGCAAGTGAACATATGTCAGAATATATSTGCCTGTTCACTGACATATTAAAAATCCCATATGATGGAGGATATGTGGTTAACAAACAGTTCATTAAATCACAATACAGTCAAGAAAGTAGTACGGCTTTTAAGCATTCCACACAAAACTTTTGTCTCATGCTGAATTTTTGGTATTTCAGCTAAATCATTTTATTGCCAGCTCACATCTCTGCTTTTATATAAATACGTAGTACTGACAGACCCAAAACACACCCAGATGTAGACAGAAATGAACTGAGTCACTTTGTCATTTTAGCAACCTCTGAGAAGTTACTGGATAAAAATAACTACCTGATAAAATGCAAGAGGACAAGCCAAAATTGTAGAAATATCTTTGTAATGTATCTATTTAAATTTTCTATTAGGAAATAAACTTCATACCCAGCTGTTAAACCTACAGCAGCAAGTCCAAAAAAAGTCCCGAAGTATTTCAGAAATTCTCGCGTCCAAGCAATCTGCATGGCTGCTTGTCTTTCTCTCATCTGATTCTGCATCAGTAGTTGCCTTTCCAGCTAAAGAAGGGAAAGACATTAAACAAAATTAACTCATCCATTTATTTTTAAATCTGAATCAGTTTCACACTGGTCTGTTAACCCAGAACGCTAAAMAAGAAGGTTTCCTTTTTGTTCTTTTACTTCAGTCATTCATAAGTTCTGATCGAGAATGGCCTTATTCTAAAATGAGTAATCTGAATAATAACTCAGATTATTGAAAAATAGTTTATACCAGAAAAGCATTAGGTAACTGACAAATGCTTCGCAACACAGTCTTTCCTATGCTGCTTTTCATAGTCAAGAAAACCAAAATACCAGTGTAGCTCTTGAGAACTCCAAGTCCCAACAGCACTCTAAGTTAAGCTTCTCTTTATCTTTGCATTTCCATGCTGATCCCAAGGGCACCACCCAGCTGTACAAAACACTCTCCAATTTATTCTACTTAATTATAATTTACATGGTATCTTTAGAGTCATTCTTGACATTTCTTTGCTCTTTAAGGATTTCTTTTTCTCTTTATGATGCATCATAAAGCTAGGAACTGCTGGAGATCAATACAGTTTACAAGTACAGGAAAACACTATAAATAGCCTGTCAAGATACCAGATCTTAAAGATACTGGAATACATCTCAATTATCTATGGAAAAATTCTTCTGCAACTAACATTAACAATAATAATTCAAAAAGTACAATTTGTACACTGTATTTACATGCCAAAGTAAAACTTGTACGGTGCAGCAGAATAAAAAAGTAGARTATCAGATTTCTTACTACACATCCTACCTATCTCAAAATACTTCCTATTCATTAAATAATGGGAAATTTGTTATTTCTTATACATTCCTCTCTACAATACAAAATATCAAAAAGTACAATGGTCTTTTTTTCCATATAGTGATGCATAATGTTCTGCCAATGGTAAGCAGTACAAAATCACAGCATTATAGTTAAGTCTGCTTCTTCCACTGATGTCTGTAATTCAGTATGGGAAAAAAAAMCAGAGTAATTGATTTAGTATGTTTAGCTTCAGCTTAGCTAAGTGGGTTGCATAAAAAGCCTAAGAAAGTACATGAAGCTGAACACCAGCTGCATTGAAAAATACCCCAAAACAAAAAAAGTATATTCCAGAAAAGAGAGAATAGAGAACTCAGAAAGTTCTCTTGTCATGCAACTATGAAGTAAATAATTAAATCTACTCTTTTCCTCTGCTTTCTAATTCAAGAATAATTTAAAGGATTTGTAATTACTTAAGGTTTCCACCCATTTATTCATCTCCATTACTATTGATTTAGCCTGAACATAACAATTTCTGTTAAATTGTTACTAATTATTTCTTCAGACTATGTTGATCTTGCCATCTTATTTACAAGCTTGTTCAGTACTTAGATAGGTAGAATTAATTTTTTAGACAACATAATAAAAAAAGGACAGAGGTAATTACATATAATTGTACACAGTAGGAAAAACAACATTCACTGTAGTCTCACAGTACTGTTTCATCTCTTTCCTCAAAACTTAATTTGCAATTGTTGTTCTTATGAAAATATCACTAACAGCGTCTAGCTTTCTGACGTCCATAATTTTCATACCACTTTTTTCTGAAGAAATAATTATGTACTGGCTGACAAACCACTTAATAAAATATCAAAATAATTAGATTTCATTTTGTCACCTATGCGACACTTGGAAATTCTAAAGTAGGCATGCATGCTGCCTGTTAATTAGCCCCATTGTGGTCCCTAGTATCCCAAGCCTGGTAAATTGCTGAAGGTTGATGTGACAAGATAAGATAATCGCATGTAATATCAATTTAATGACTTCTATTTTCCCCTTCAATTTGATTATATGTGTAGTTTGCATATATGTGTGAAAATTACTGCAGGACCTTTTGTTTACCTGACAGCAGATAGGGAGTATATGCTTCCAAGATACAGAGCAGTATCCTAAATGAGCTTCAATTTGAATAAGTACATGGGAAAGAAGGGGAACAAGGACAGGCTGATGGAATATAGTTCTTCATAAAAGGAAATCTTCCAGAAAAAGAGAAAAAAGTAGACAGTTTGATATACCCTAATAGTGGACATAAAGAACAGAACAAAAAAAGCCTAATCACAGAAGTAACTAAAGGATCTTAAGATGGCTGCTAAAAATTTTTATTTATATATGTATATATGTGTGTGTGTAGGTATGTATACATACATGTATCTATATCCCAGGTATTGAAAAAAGAAAAAAAAAAAAACCCTAACACCAAAAACACCACTCAGACACTAAAGTCAAAAGAATACCTCTCCACAGAAGCCTATCATATTATATTTCAGAAGCACAAGGTTACTTCTATGTATATCTACAAGTAATTTATATAAATAACTTAGTACAAGTGAAAACAACTTGTTTTGCATATTGCAAACATTAGCCACTAACATAGTGTTTTTCATATTCTCTTATAACCAGAAGAATATCTTTTACACTTTAAAGAACTCTCTCAACTTTTTACAGTGTTCTCATATCCAAAAATATAGAAAAACAACTATACAAATACCTGTCATAATTCCCTGACTTTGAACAAGCTTTGTCAGTGTGCACACAACTGCTTATCTAGAAGGAATGCAATATTGTATTTAAATTCATCTCTTGAAAAACAAGGTGTGTGGGAAAGACTGACGAATCTTGAAGACAAGCCTTTTATGAGTATATGAGGAAGTGCGGCAAAACTAGCAATAAAAATTTCCAGTGCTCAGAGGAAGCTTAATTCACAGAAGACACTAAAAAGTAGATCTAGTGACATTTGGCATTTGGCTAAATGAGTAATTTAATTCTTGCTATTACTTAAGTTGCAAAACGTTACAATAAAGCATTATTTATGGAAAAATGTATTATTGTACTTACACTTGCAATTTTGCATCAAGAAAGAGCCTAGATATTTTCAGCTATGATAAGTACACTACATTACTGCTACTCAGGCTCATTTTTAGATCATTTTTTATTTAGCGATACATGGAGAGTTACATCGAGAAAAATGAATAAAAATAATCAAATATTACTATGTATGCTCCACACACTTTCTAAAATCTGTGCAGTCTTATGCTGAATCCAAAACACCTCCCCCAAATGCCACAAACTCCTTTTTATGCACTTTCTTCTGTTCTTCTATATTCTGACAACCTTCAACCTTGCATTTCATTTCTTTCAGATCAAGCTCAGTTGTGTCACTTGGTATAGCTTTATCTTGTCAAAAGAAAAGATCTGTGTTAGCAGTAGGAGTGTAATGAAACTGTCTGCCTAACGGGGAGATTTAGTAGACCCCAGRTAGCAAGTTCCAGGTGACTTCAGTGGATTCCAATCTTTGCTTAAAGAAAAGGAAAGGAGAAACTTAAAACAGTTATGGCTGAATTTGCCCCAGGACATACTATTTCATCACACAACTTAACTTAATGGAATAATTGCAGAAAAAACTGTTTGGAAAACTGCTGAGTTCTTTTCTTGAACATTCTAGCCACTGAGCTACTGAGTCGATGCTGCTGTTGTGTTCCTGACATGGACTTTGAGAACATGTAATTAGTACAGCAGAGAATGCCCAACTTGGAGCCATGGACAGAGAGGCATAATGGACTGAGAAACGTAAGGCAGAGCACCTACCTGCTCTGCTCTGTGTCATCAGAGCATTTTTAGTATGTCCAGACCCAACATCTGATCATCTAGACAGGTTTCATCAGCAATACTCAATGCTAAAAGCGTGTAAGCATCTAAATGATTTTTGGATGATCTAAGTTATAAACTTATGAGCAATAAGCTCTTATAAACAAGAAGAATTAAGCAATTCATTTGAATATCATTCTTTAGGGGATTAAGGCATAATACCTTTGTGCTTACCCATCTAACACACGGATCTGAATGAAACATCTGGAGATCACACTGTTTCCAAAGACTAGGAAAGACTGATACTCCAATTACACATTGCCAAATAATTATTGGTAAAGCACATGACCAAACCATTACATTAAGATTACTTYAACTAACTTTAAACAAGTCTGGATTTGATAGTAGATCTATATAGAGAAAGACTCAGCAGACCAGCACAACAGATAATTTCAAATTAGATGAAAGACACAAAACCAAACATATTTGACAGTAGTTTTTAATCAATATCCCATTTTCAACTGTTAATTTTGTAGCAATTGTGTCTTATTTTCCTCCACATGTGTTCTATTGAAAATGCCAGTCACACTAGGTAGTCAAAGAGTAGAGAAGACTCTTGACCTATTAGCATGCAGATTTTAAGAAACAAGGCCAAGTCCTGCTGCCTTATTCTGCAGTAAAGTTTTCATAAGATGACTTCTTTTCCTATTAGCATGGATTAGAAGCAAGAATTAACAATGACATGAATTCATTTTACTGCAAACCATGCCTTCGCATACAGAACTGCATAGATGATAGGATCACAAAAGCATGCTTTCAGACTTAGCAGATAAATGCTGTAGCTTACTCAGAAAAATTTCACTAAAGCAAGAAGTTGGTTATTGGGGAACAAGTTGCATATCATATTGGGTACATGATAATATATGATATATCATATATAATATCACATGTATCATATAATAAGCAACAGTTCACCTAACTGCCATGTCTGAGGGCACAAACTCAGTTTCATTTTAAACTCATAGGTCTCCCATCTACATATACCTAACTTCAGTAGGGCCTATTTACATAACTAAGCTTACCTAAAACCTATAGCTAAAKGGTCTCAGAGGCAGGCTTACCAGGGAGGAAAGGAGGTGCCATGGTTTCCCCACCTACGTTACTCCACATGGCACAGAAAAGTGGAAGCTGTGATGTGGATGCACAGGTACACATCCAAATACACCATTGATAAATCAAGTCCTACAACAATCTGACCATACTTTAAAGCCATAGACAAAAGTATAGTTAGTACTGTAATGTAAAAAAAGCTACATAACTCATTTTTGCTAGTTTAATTCCACAATGAACAGATTTTCTTAAATCACAGTACGAACTTCTTTTACTAGTAGTAAATAACTATACCATTTCAAAATTTAAGCCTAGTATTTCAAAAAAAGATGTTAGTAGCAAGTCACATTTGATACTTTATAACACTCAGGAGGACTTAATTAGAAATAGCTTTTCCCATTTTTTTAATGAAATATAGTTAGCAATTTCTTAACACTCTGTGAGAAACTGTGAGGGCTGATTAGCATTTGAAGTCAGACACATGCCAACTGTTTACAGTAAAAGGAAATCAATCTGACAAAATGAAACATGACAGATGAAGTGAGGCTTCATAGGTCAATGACTGTGAAACTGATAATGTTAATAAACTAGTCAGTGTTATCCATCCTTATAATTTCTATTGATTATTCTTCAGACTGTCACAATGATGTCAAAGCAGAGAAAACAGCATTTATACCAACATTTTATTGATTAAAATCCAGTGGGACAAAATTCTCATCTGAAATAATTTAATCAACTTTSACAACTTGTAAAAAAATAAATGGTCATCTCTGGATTACAACCACATCAGCACTGGAAAACAACTGRAAATTTCTGATACTTAAGACTCTTTGCTTGTTTCCTCTCTTTCTTCCGGTCTTTCTGCTTTTGTCTCTCATGCTCAGACACCACAGGAAGAAACAAATGCTGTAGGAAGCAACAAATGCTACCTTGTTCTTGCATTATGATAATGTGCAAAAGCAAATTAAATGGTGTACAGTTACAGCTCAACAGAAGTGGAAAGCAGAGCTAGTGCAAAATGCCTCACTCCCCATGTATATTAAATACTATTTGCTTGACACATTGCTTGCTGGTCAAGATACAGCTGAAGAGAGGGAGACATAGTAACCACCCTTACTAAAACCTGCATTTGCAGTTCTATATGGTAGCTTTCCTGGCCCATATGCAGCTTTCCCCGACCTCTCCAGGCAGGCAGGACAAGCACATAGCTTGAGAGCAGGCAAGGCAGTAAAGTTTTAGGTGAAACTGCATTTCATGTCACCATCAGTAAGACGTAACTATGCCGGGAGGTCTGGTATTCTGACAGAAAAGGAGTTAATCTACCTTAGAAGGAATTATCAACCAGATAGAACTTAAACAAGGACATGTGTGTATTTTAAAATTCACAATCTAAATTTGAGAAAGACAAATCTGGAGGAACTGTTGGCATACTCTTTATAATAATTTAACCCTCCCTTTCAGTTATGTCACAGGTTAATCTCTTGCACTTGACTGTTAGAGGTGCATGGACCAGTCATTACAGCTATAATAGAAGATGATTTTCACTGACCACTGAAAAACTAAGAGACTCTGAAAGCATGATTTAATCTACTAGTAACTTGAACTGCTGAATAGTCAGAGGCACAGTAAAATAAGGCTTTTTTTTTCAAAAATGGTCATACATACAAATATCTGCAAATCACTGACAAAGCACTCATAAAAGTTGGTGTGCTGGCAGTACACCTAAATGACTCTATAAACCCCTTGCAGTAGCAAGGCACTAAGCATTTCATGAGTAGACTGAAGTTTTAGGCCTATGTGGAAAGAAAAAGGAAAGCAGAATAGTGATCCTATGTTTACACATTATAAATCACTTGAGTGTAATACAGAGATGATAACTTGTAATAATTACATAGTATTTGCTTGGTTCTATGACAGCATGCACACAGAAGTGTCAGAAAATGGGCCTCCAGATCAAACAGTTAAAATTAATCAGACTTAAATGTTTTATCCTGCAGCTATTCAAAACTTGTCTGCAAATATTTTTCACTTAGTAACATACACAGGGCAATTAAAATTATTAGCACTGCAAGAAACTATGCTCCCAATAAAGCAAACCCAATTTTTATAGCTTTCATTTTCACTCATTACAAAATACTTAAAAGAAAGCAAGCTACCGTAAAAACAAAAGGTTCTCAAAATATTAGCCACAAGCCAGAATAAATCTGCACTGAAATAAACCCTATCTATTCCTGTTTTCAACAAGTGATTAGAATTACATGCCATGTAAAAACAAAGTAACATAAAAATCGCCTAAATCTGTTTGAAGCTTTAAACTCTATAAAGGCTCAGTCCACTGAATTGCGATACAAAATAAAAGTTTTCTGCAACCACCTACATTTCTGTTCTTGTGCCTCTTGTCCACAGAGCAAAGAACATACAGCAGAGGGGTGAAGGGTGTCTTCTACCTGCATTTAAGGGTCTTTAGTCTACAGAGTAAGCTAAGTTTACCAGTATAAGTAAGTACTAACTGTACTAGTGTTCAGAATTCTCAGGAGTTTTATGCAAGAGTCGTATAGACAAACTAAATTCTTCTGAATTGCCAGTTACATCAAAAAGAGGTAGCTACGCAACAGCAATAGTAAAATAGATAAAGCAGTGTAAGATAAAGCATTAACAGTACAATGTCAAGTCATTCAGAAATTTGGCTAACAAGTAAGTAGGAATGATCAGTTTGTTCACAGACCATCACTCTATAATTTCTCTAAGTATGCTTGTATGCCCTAATTTTTTTAAGAAACAGACTCAAAACATTGAATAAAAAATGAAAATCAGAAGAAATGACTGTAAAATAATACTGTTGTATGAAAGGGGATTGTACTTCCAGCACAGTCTACACATGGGATATTTCTTCCTACCCATTTCAGATTCTGACTTGCAGGATTATTATAGCTGTATTTAKATTACAATTTTTTTAAACAAAATTAAGTTAGATATAAGATTCCTTTACTTTCTGTTTTATAACCTGTATTCTTAAGAATTCTGCTCAGTAGAGCCCATTTCTTCAACCTCAGTGTTTGAAAAATAATGTTTAAAGGAAAACAAGGTAAATAGCCAGTAGGCCTAAGATTCAGTGGACTTAAAAGCAGAAAGATAAAAGGGTGGGTTTGTTCTACTAAGAATCAAGGGATCTATGGAAAATTCTTAGTTCTAAAGGAACTATGGAACTACTAAAAGAAACAGCTTCAGATGGTATTTTTCCTCCGAAGTCAGTTAACTCCCTCCAAGAAACTAAGCCTTACACATGGATTAACTGCAGGTACACCCATAAGCAAGACAAAAATTTTAACGTGAGTAATCTGCACTCAAAACAAGATATACTAGTCACAGATAACCCCCAGAGAAAACACTGGTCAAAAACTGTGCTGCTGTGGAGGTCTTAACCCGTATCAAAGGCAGGGGTATGGTCATCATAAACTTTGGCCAAAGGCACTGTATGTTTTCTAGAATGTCTTACGAAGCAGCTATTCCTTCAAATTATGTAGAAGGATTAATCTTTTGGCAAAAACCTCGGTCAAATTCTGTAATTATTTAAAGTACTGTAGATTGATCAACAAAAATAGATGGAAGAGAATAACCTAACTTACCAAGTATGGAAGGCATTTATAACTGGATCAACTATTCTTCCTACTGCTTCTCACTGCTTATTTTACCCCCATTGCTCATTCACTCATACTTGAGTAAAAGCTGCATTACTTTATGATTTATACTATCTTTGACTAATTTGGTGCATCTGTATGTACTGCAGTTGAATAGCACCTCCATCCTCAACAACAGATTAACTATTACAAGTAAGACTGATTCCACTGAAAAGATTTACTTAACATTTGTCTCTCATTACTGGTAATATGTAGCAATCAGTTTGTTTTGCATCTTTTGCTAACAGTATTTCATTTACAAATGGCAATTAAAATTTGCTCTTTACAAAAGAGTGTACTTCTTACAGTGATCAAGCAGAGCATACAATCTCCCATCTAATACCAGCCAAARGGGGCTTTTTTTTCCTCTTGTGAGATAGATGGTTCCAATCTTCCTCAGCACAGGTATCATTCATCTTGTTCTGTTCTACTTGATGCAAGCAAACTAATAAGGATATGGAATTGTTACCAAAGAACATTTATTTCCTGAATTAAGCCCAGATCACCCAGAGGGCAAAACAATTTTTCTAATGCTTCAAGACAAACACATTTGAAATGCCTTAAGCACTACTAGTATCTTGTCAATAGAAAACAAATGTAGCTATTTTCCACCCCAAAGGGAAAAGGATGATAGTAGTCAGGGAAAGGAAAGTGTGCTTACATTTTACTTCACACGTAAGAAAGCGRGCCATGTTTTTTATTGTAATAGAAGTTAAAAAAAATCCTTCATCCTATCAGTGAAAACTTGAGAGGAAAAGGTCAAAAGACAAGCTTTTGCCTTTGTATGGATTTAAAAAGAACAAACAGACATTTACTGAAGAGTTTAACGCATTAAGAAAAATTAAATTTTGGGGGAAGGGACCATCAAGGAAGTGGATCATCTTTCACTGACAAAGATAGGTTGAAAAACCTGTAGATGGAACAAACGTCATCAAACAAAAAAGTTTTCTTAGGAACAGGAAGGAATCTATAAAGGAGCCTATGTAGTAGCATGTGTCAGCTCTCTTCCTTTTTCAATCAACCAAAGCTTTAAGGCATGCAAAAAAGCTTTATTGTTCAGAACTGCATTGGCATTTTAATATTAGCCATTTCTTTTCCTGCTTGGAGCCAAAAGGTAGCACACATCTGTCTTTAAAAACAACACCTCATTTTATGACCAGCTGATAAATGATCAATATTAAGTCGAATAATAGGTTAATT
>NW_028185073.1:3132429-3215050 GCF_003343005.1 Rhea americana | reverse complement strand
ACACAACCCCCCAGAATACTATTTGTAAATATACTTTATCTTCAAAATAAAGAATATCTCCCTGTTTCTCTTTTCCTTCCTAAGTTTAGTCCATTGCTTGGATAACTTCATAGGACAGAACAAGAAGAATATGCTTAAGATAGTGGTCTTTATTCAAGAACAAAATGATAGGCTTATTAAGTCAATTCATCTTAACTGTCTATGCTGAAGTACTCTTGGTCTACTATATATAGGCTAGACATGAATATTTTCTTTTTCTTTTCCTCTTCTGTCTTCTTTGTGTTTGTCTTTGTATCAAATGACTAAAAGAGAAGGTGTCCCAAGGTCTTGTTCACCATAAAACTCCTGCTAATCTATCTGGTATCAACTTTTTCACATTCTTAATGGTTTTTGTATTTAAATGAAATAAAAATTGCGCATATAAGACCTTCACATCCAATACAAACAATTTCTCAGCTAAAAATGAACTGGGGAGAAGGGGCAGGGGAGATCACTGAGCTTAGTGTCCCTTTTCCCCAGTTCTTATAGCTGAGAATACAAGGAGGAATTTCTTCCCTGTGAGAGTGACAGAGCACTGGAACAGGCTGCCCAGAGAAGTGGTGGAATCTCCTTCTCTGGAGATCTTCAAGGCCCGCCTGGCTGCAACCCTGTCTACCATGCTCTAGGTGACCCTGCTTGAGCASGGGGATTGGACTAGATGATCTCCAGAGGTCCCTTCCATCCTTAGTGATTCTGTGATTCTATTAGAAATCACAATTCACAAATTGGATGTGAAGTTTCAGTGGTAACTATGTGATTGTCTACAATAACAGATGCAGCAGAGGCATTTTAAAACATTTGTTCAAGTGAAAAGTGAAATTATTCATTTGGGGTAGATAAAATTCTAGTAGTATTTTATGTGCATTTTTATGAAAATAAATGTTTTTTATCTTCARAATAGAAAGCTCAGAGAAGAGATACCGCTACCAAAGAGTATTAAATTGAAAATAAACCTAGAACAGTTCATTAAATATTGGCCAATATTCAGCTAACCAGACCTACATTCTTCTTCAGGTATGACAGCTTCTGTGTATTAATAGTCATGAAGACAAGCCTAGAAGATATATTCACAGGTCATTTAAAGCTGGAATGGAGCTGGAATAGACATTTGTTTATCCTGGTCTTCAAGACCATGACCATCAATGAAAATTTCACAGCCTTTTTTTTTAGTAACCTGCTTAACGATAAGTAAGCACTGAAAGTCTCCTAATACTTATCCCCATTGTCATCTGCTTTTCAAAAGAAAAGCAAGCCAATTCTCAATGTCTTCCTATAGGACATAGGGGAAAAACAAACAAGAACAAAATTTGGATGGATTAAAAATAACAGAACACAAACACCAAACTTCAAATATGTAACAGTCATATTTATTTGACCACAGAAGTATGATTCTATCATCCTTTCCTCAAAGGTTCTAATGTCATTATTTTTCTTATTATCGTTCTCTGAACTTTTCAGAGCTTGTCTGCTCCTAAACAGAAGTAGCAAAATCTGTTTACCAGAAAAGTCAACAGTAGTGCAAATCAAGAAATTTTAGCTTCTTTTTAAGAAATCCACACTGGCATTTGCTTTCTGTAAGAACTTGCGTTGCTGAGTCAGTTTTCTTTCAGATCAGTATATAAAACCCATTTTTTTTAAGCTTCTAGTCTCTAATCACTTATTCCTGGCTTGTGCATTTAACTTTGCCTTCCTGAATGTAATGTTTTAGACTGGCATTTATTCTATTCAATTCTATTTTATTACATTTTCTATTATTTCAAGCACTTTCCAATTCATCAAGACAATCTGAATTCTAAAACAATCCTCCAAAYTAAAATTTTACACGTGTAATGTTACACTGAATTATAGCAAGATTTTATTTTGAGAAACTTCTAACTGTCTGGATATAAATTTAAATTTTCTGGTCTTCTATTATTTGTTATAGTAGAACTGACTTTATTTTATGATTATTATCGTAATTCAGGAAAAAGATTCCAATGTCATATGGTCATAAAACATAATCTATTGAAAGTTTGCTATACATGACTGCTATATTTTCATTTGAGATTTAAGGACAAATTCTTGAACATGAAGAGAACTGCCTCCTTCCTTCATTTATTGCTATTCAATGCAAACTTCTTAAGGAAACAAATCCAGGAAGAAATGTAATGTAATCACAGTATGTTTTGCCTCTCAGGGCTGACAGGTGAGTGGAAAGAAAAAGCGTGCTGCTAAACTACCTTTACCCATGCTTTCACCAAGTATTTGATACAATTTATCCAAATGCAAGTGTTTTTGCTGCACATCTTGTATAACCTCAAATGCCAGTCTAATTAAATATTTATACATTCAAGTTAGTATGAAATAATGTTCTAAAATATAWTCTTACAAGACTGATGGCATCAGAGCCATTTAGAAAATGCTTGACAGTTGTACCACTTCAAGTTGCATCTCTTACCATAGTGCACACATACGCTCTAAAATGCATATTTCTTCTCCATAAGCAACACCTGAACGACAGACAAAGGACAGAACATCTGAGAGTCATGTTCAGAAGTAAAAATCTTGTGATTTGTAATTTAGATCAACTAAGTTATTTCTACAAGTACAGCACTAGCAAGAGCCAAGTATCTTTTGAACGCTTCTGTGCTTTGTCCAAGAGATTATTTCACTTGTAAGAAGAAAACGGTAGATTCTTTTTCAGATTTAAAAAGTCTGAGTAGGCAATGTTGTATTGGAAGATGAGTTTCCTCATCACCRCTTGATATTATCAACCCACCTATTTAACTTCACAACCGTTATGAACCAGGAAAAAAAATGCTTTTTTAAAATTAATAACTACTATTTCTCTGTTTAATTTTGCATCACTACAAAGTTTCAAAAGAGCTGTTAAAAAAAAGCAGGAAGAAAAGAGAAAAAAACATAAATGTAGTAAATTAGATACAGAAGTGCAGAAGAGCTTCAATACCACTGGCTAGCCCAAATTAGAATAAGATAGTCTTCCCAAGGCTCACAAGAAACCTCTTGCATTAGGAGCCCAAAAGAAGGAAAAAGTTTGAGTAAACAAGGAGAGGCTGACACGAATGTTCAAAAAAGAGGATACAGTTCTAACAACTACATTGTAAAAACAAGCACACCAGTCTACACTTTTCAAGCCCTGCTGGAAACCCGCATTTCATTGCCACAGAGTAAAGAACCTTTTCAATAACCACATGGCATTATACAGGGAGTAAGTCTAGTAACTATAAGCTGCCCAAGAAATAAAAACGGAGCTTTAGCTGTTTCCTTGCTATCCAAGATTAACTGGGGAGAAGAATCCACTTAAAGTCTGACATAGTAAAATATGGAGAGAGGAGTGATGGCAGGAGAAAAAAAATGAGACTATCCACAGATTCATATTGCACACTAGAGGTTATAATCAAACATTTTTATTATGGGTAAATACAGATTTGTCGGAAGTATGTTATTTTCCTAACCTGCTTATTTCCTCAAAGGTTAGGTCTCCTTCCATCAAAGGAGGATTATCTCTGACTCCTGAACACAATTACAGTTTTCCACAGAGAAGACTACATCCTTTTGTCTGATGAGGAAATCTCTCACTGGGAAAAGAAACAAAACTCAACCCCCAAAAGCACCCCAAATCTTTCTAAACCCCCTGTCCCCAAACAAAGAAAGAAAATACTGTAAGTCACAGAGATGGCCTGCGGAGGTAAGCAACCTGACATGGTAGGCACCTTAGGCAATAGCCCTGAATTGCCTTCAGGCAACTATAGGCTGGTCAGCCTCACCTCCATCCCTGCTAAGGTAATGGAACAGCTCATCCTGGATGTCATCTCCAGAAATATGGAGGAGAAGAAGGTGATCAGGAATAGTCAGCAYGGATTTACCATGGGGAAATCCTGCTTAACCAATCTGAGAGCCTTCTATGATGGAAGGACTGGCTGGGTAGATGAGGGGAGAGCAGTGGACGTTGTGTACCTTGACTTCAGCAAGGCTTTTGACACTGTCTCCCATAACATCCTCCTATAGAAGCTCAGGAAGTGTGGGTTAGACGAGTGGACAGTGATGTGGATTGAGAACTGGCTGAAAGGCAGAGCTCAGAGGGTTGTCATCAGTGGCGTGGAGTCTAGTTGGAGGCCTGTGGCTAGTGGCATCCCCCAGGGCTCAGTACTGGGTCCCATCTTGTCAACTTCCTYATCAATGACCTGGATGAGGGGACAGAGTGCCTCCTCAGCAACTTTGCTGATGATCCCAAGCTGGGAGGAGTGGCTGAGACACCTGAGGGCTGTGCTGCCATTCAGAGAGACCAGGACAGGCTGGAGAGCTGGGCGGAGAGGAACCTCCTGAGGTTCAACAAGGGCAAGTGCAGAGTCCTGCACCTAGGGAGAAATAACCMTAGGCACCAGTRCAGGCTGGGGACTGACCTTCTGGAGAGCAGCTGTGCAGAGAAGGACCTGGKAGTGCTGGTGGACGACAAGCTGACCATGAGCCAGCAATGTGCCCTTGTGGCCAAGATGGCCCATGCTCCAACAGTATCCTGGGCTGCATTAGGAAGAGGGTTGCCAGCAGGTCAAGGGAGGTGATCCTGCCCCTCTACTCAGCCCTGGGGAGGCCTCATCTCGATCACTGTGTCCAGTTGTGGGCCACCCAGCACGAGAGAGACATGGAGCTGCTGGTGAGAGTCCGGCGTAGGGCTATGAAGATKATCAGAGGGCTGGAGCACCTGCGCTGTGAGGAAYGGCTGYGAGAGCTGGGCCTSTTCAGCCTGGGGAAGAGAAGACTGAGGCGGGGATCTTATCAATGTGTACAAGTACCTGAAGGGAAGGTGTCAAGGGGACGGGGACAAACTCTTTTCAGTTGTCCCATATGACAGGACAAGAGGCAATGGGCAGAAACTGAASCACAGGAAGTTCTGSCTGACCGTGAGGGTGAATTTCTTCCCTGTGAGAGTGACGGAGCACTGGCACAGGTTGCCCAGAGAGGTTGTGGAGTCTCCTTCTGTGGAGATCTTCAAGGCCTRCCTGGATGCAACCCTGTCTAACAGGCTCTTGGTGACACTGCTGAGTGGGGAGGTTGGACTAGATGATCTCCAGGGGTCCCTTCCAACCTTACTGATTCTGTGATTCTATGATCTATTTGTCAGTATTGTTTACACATGGAACAGTCGATCTAACATCGACTGCCAGATAAAAGCTAGATTGAAATGTTTTTTGATTCTAWCTTTAATTCTTTTCAAGATAATGATATTTCTCAGTGCTATAATAAAAGTGTATTATATCAGAAAGAAAATCAGTGACAATTTAGTCCCATGCATCCCAAAGCAACTAATGATCATTGCTACTATGATTATATCTGCTTGTCAATATCATTAATCCTGTTTCTGTTAATTGTTTGAATGGAACTGTACTGATTGTAGTTGTTTTAAAATGTATTTTCATATGATGTGAGACAAAATGAATTGATCTGTTAACACAGTGAGCAAAACCAAAGGCTACGCAGACAACTCAGGCTCTGCATTTTGGGTTGGGGGTGGGGAGTAAAAATTAAGTATTTTCTTTAACATTTGATCTATATTTTTACCTTATTGACAGTGAAAATAGATAATGGTTTAACTTACTCAGATTTCAATACATTTTAAGTTCTGCAAATGAAAGTCAGTTTTGAAATGAAGTTCAAATGAAGTCAAGGATCTTCATTTCACAGTTGGATGCCTCTAGATCATGAATTAGGCTTGCGACTTTTCAGCATTTAGGTGATGGCTGGAAAAGGTGGATGAAAAATCCAAACCTAATTTTTTGCAAATTTTGTCTGTTTGTCAACACTATCAATGAAAGGAAAAATGTATTCCTATTTGTTCAGCAGAAACAATAACAGACCAACACAAAACTGGCAAAGGACCTTACATAAGTTAAGCTTCTAAACAACCTCTAGACCTCTGGTATTACCCAACATTGCCAAGACAGTTTGGAAAGTATTAGAAATTTATACGGACAGTAGGGTACATGCATGTATGAGCTGGCAGTTTAACAGAGAGGGGACAAATCTTCTTTTCTAAGGAGTAACAGCCTACTAAATGATGATAATTAGGAGAACTCTTCTGTGGAAAAACTGACCCAGAAAGTGTGGAAACTGCAAGAAATTCTGAGCTATGTAAAGATGAGTATGCCTGAAATGAAACTAGGCTAGATGGATTACTAGTTTGAACTGGTACAGACAACACCATTTCAACTACAGGCCAGTGTTCTGACAAGCTAAGATGCTCTTGTCTGATCTTTTTACAAAGAAATAAACTGCCAGTTCACTACATATTCTAAATTATTCAAAGGTATTATTTCTAGCTCAAGAGATCATTATGTGCATTTGTGCCAGCTGGATACTGTTACTACTTCACATGCAATATGGTTATGACAAGAGTGCCCTCACAAACACTGGTCCCCTCTCACAACCAAAAACAAACAAACAAAAGCCTAGAAATTCAAGTTCAGAAGTTTAATTTTAGTAGTCCTCCGAAGGACGTGTCATGAGGGAACTAATGGAAACTCTGCACAAGCACAAGGTGACATTCAGGTTAGAGCAGTCTTAATATTATCTTCAAGTACCTCATTTTACTGGAGGTCCACTATAGAAGTTAAGGCACTTTCATGACAGTGGAAGCAGTCCAAGTTTTTCAGTGGAAACACCTCCATGTATATTTTGTCATGTTGAAGTGTGCCTTCTTTCAAACATTAAATGAAGTACCACCCTGAAGTCACAGCATGTTTCAACAGATTAGTGATGTGCACTTAAGAGGAGAGCAGAAAACAAGTGGTAACTCCTCAGAATTCTTAGAACCTGGCCAGGAGAAAGAAGAGCAGAAACCCTATCTCATAGTATCTGTTAAACATGGTGGGCCACAGTCTCTGGCCTATTTCAAAGGTGGCCAATCCTGGTAGAGTAATTCAGGTTGGAAGGGACCTCAGCAGGTACTGCTAAATGCAGGCTCAACCACAAGATCAGACCAAGTTTGCTCAGGGCTTTTACCAGTCAGGTCTTAAAAACCTCCAAGGACAGAGACGGCACAACCTCTCTGGGCTCCAGCTCTGCTGCTGGGCTGTCCTTGGCAGGGGGAAAGCTTTCTCCTTATCTCCAAGTTGGTTCAACTTATGCCTGTTGTCTCTCATCCTCCTGCTATGCACCAATGTGAAGCACTAATGTGAACACTGACGTTTTCTTGATAACCTCCTCACATGTACTGGGAGGCTGATACTGTCACCTCCAAAGCAGCCCCTTCTCCAAGCTGAACCAACCCAGCTCCCTACCCAGCCTCTCTTGTAAAGGCCCAAGCTTCAGCTGCTGACAATCTTTGTGGCTCTCTGCTCAACTCACTCTGATTTATCTACATTTTTATTGTACTGAAGGGCCCAAAACTGAATACAGTATCTAAATGCAATCTAACATGTGGATTAGAGGGTGGCAGTCACTTCCCTTGACTTACTGACTACACACCTCTTAATGTACCCAGGACACTGCTGTCCCTCATTGCTTCCAGGGAACACCCCTAGGTTATGCTCAGCTCCTTCCTCACCTGGGCTCCCGGACTCCCCTGTCTGTCCCCAGCCTGTAGCATTGTCAGAGGCTTTGCCTTTTCGGGGATTTTGGGACTTAACATTTGTCCAGTCTGAATTTCATCAGWCTCCTGTCAGCCCATTCCTCCCATCTGTCCCGGTACCTCTGAACATCAGGCCTACTCTCAAGTGTATTGACTGGTCCCCCCAGCCTGGTATCATCTGCAAACTTGACAGTGTAGTCATCTCCTTCTCCAGGCAGTCCACCCATCCAGGCCATAAGGTTCTGATTTGGATGCAAGACTACTGTGTGAGACAAGAGTCAAAAGCCTTGCTAAAGTTAAGGTAAATGACATCCACTGATCTTCTGTCACCAACAAATCCAGTTGTTTTATTATAGAAGACAATCAGRCTAGTCAGGCAGGATTGATCAATCCAAGCTGACTGCTCCCATCCTCTTCTCCCCCTCAATGTGCCCAGAAAGGTATTCCGGGACAACTCACTCCATGATCTTCCCTAGGACAAGAGCAGGCCAACTGGCCAGCAATTCTCACATCACCCTTTCAGCAATTTTTGAAGACAGGAGCAACCTTTGCCTTTCTCAGTCATCAGGGATTTTCCTTGATCTCCACAACCTTTCAAATATGATAGYGCAGCCTCGCTACAACATTGGCCAGCTCTCACAGCACCTTCAGATGCAGCTTATTAGGTCCTGTGGACTCATATGGGTTGCATTTTTGTCAAGTACTCCCTGACTCAACACTCAGCTGCCACTGGTAGTAGTTCTCCTCCTCGAACCCTATACTAAGCACAGAGGCTGGAGAGACTTTGTCATGAAGACTGGAGCAAAGGCAGCACCTCAGCTGCCACCACTAGCACTACATGACGTGCTCCACTCAGCAGTGGGCCCTCGCTTTTCTTGTTCAGCCTTTTACTGCTGAACTAGTGGTAGAAGCTGTTATATTTGCCCTTGATATCCCCTTGATATCCAGGGGATATCCAGGGGCTCTGGCTCTCCTAACAGCATCCCTGCCTCCATAAAATTCCTCTTTTGTAGATTGTTTCTGCCTCAAACTCCTATACGCTGCCTTTTTACACTGCAGCTCAGTYCTGAGATACTGTTTTGCTAARCCAGCTCCTGGCACACGTACTTGTTTTCCTGAGTACCAAAATGAACAATCCTTGCACTTATAGGAGGTTGTCCTTAAATGCCTGCCACCTTTCCTAACTCCTTTTTCCTTCAGAGCTTCTTCCTAYGGGAAACCTCCTATCAGTTTCCTGAATAAGCCAAAATCTGCTTTCCTGAACTCCAAGGCCTATATTACATTACCTTCCTTCCTCACTACCTTCAAGACTTTGATCTTTACTAATTTCATGGCTACTACAACCAAGACCACCCTTGACTATCACACCCCCAAATTAGCTCTTATGTCTGCACAGCAAATCTAGCTGTAAATCAACCCTGGTTGTCCCATCAAGTGCCCACCTGGATCAGTTACCACTCACACCTTCCATAAGATTTCCTCAATTGCTTTACCTCACTGCACTGCCCTTCCAGCAGACATTAGGAAGAATAAAGTCTGTCCCAAGAAAAAGAGTCTCTGATCCAGAGGCTTTTTCTAGTTGCTTAAAGATGACAGTCTGCTTTTTCATCCTGATCAGCTGGTCTGTAACACACTCCTAGCATGATGCCACCTTCATAGACCTCTCCTCTGAAATTCCATCAGCCCATTATCTGCAACTGAGAACAGCTCCATATATCTGAGCTACTCTTTCACAGAGGGCAGCCCTACCTCATCTTCATCATCCTTGCCAGGCTTTCCTGTGTATGTCAATCACAACTCTTCAATCACGTGGACTGTCCTACCACATCACAGTTATTCCAATGACATYGTAGGTATGTGATTGCAAACAGTGCTCTTGTTCCTTCTGCTTTTTTCCCAGGCTGCATGCATGTGTGTATATATACATCTGAGGCATGACTCTTCTTCAGAACCATCAATACTCAAACTCTAGCCTTTGTCACTCAAAGGTTTCTGCAAGGACCAGATGTATTCTAGACTTGTTTACTTCATTTCTGCAGTGACAGCAAAATGCTCCTACAGTGTAGCTACTGGGGACAGAATTTATTTAGAATGAGGAAATGTGATTTACTGTCTTGTTTGAAGAAAAAGAAAGAAAATCAGAACAGCACCCCTTCACTCTAAACACTAATGTAAAAATATTCCATGGTCTCCAGTAGAGTTTAGAGCATTTCTCATGCTCAGTTACAGCTGAAGCTCATTTTTTAAATCCTGGCCAGGATCATGCTCAGAAGTTAGGCAAAGTGAATTAATCTTTGCCATATAGCTCAAACTCCATCTGCATGAATCACACCTTTTTAGCTGACCTGTCCTCGTAAGCTTCCCTTCATGTGGCAGTTCTGTATACAACAGACTTTTTCATTTCCTGATCCAAATTAGTGTTTTTCCTTCTCCTCATCACTTTGTACACACTGTTTTCCTGCAACAGTACCTCAGTGAAAATTTCAACAACTAGATAGTATCAAGAGTGCATACTGCCTTAGGTATGGCAGTTATATATAAAGATAACTCAAACAGATCAGTCAGATACTTCTTTCCATTTTGGTCATCTTATGCTGAAAAGAAAAAAAGGTTGCCATAACAGAACTGCAAATCAGTCATCAGTAGAGACCTCATTATCAATCATGCTGCAAGATAATATATAAAAGAGTAGAAAAGGCAAGGCAGTGAAAGGACTTGGTATACTACCAATTCTTTGTGGAGTTCCAAGGAAAATTTTCTTCTGAGTAAGCATATATTTTAAATCAGTTACCAAGGATTTAAAATATTACAAGGGATTTAAAAAGTATATTTTATAAGCCAGAAAAGAATGGTTACTACCCAATATCGCTTTTCTCAGATACATCGTGGTACCTTAATGTCATTTAAAGCTCTCCAATGTATCAGAAACAAAACAAAAAACAATCCCAAACAAAATCTCAACCTCCTCCTCTGAAAGGCTACCTTTTGTTATGGCCAAATACAGACTACATATGGGAAACCTTGGTATTGACTCAATTTTCCCTATACTGAATTTTATGAACAAAGGAAGGAAAAGAAACTTTTAAGAGCCAAAAGCAGTATTATCTCTATAAAAATAACAGCAAGGCATAAACTAAAATCTAAACTTTTCTTTGCAGGGGAGGAGAAAAGAGTGGCTAGTATTGAGTTGGCAGAATTTCATTCAAAACAAAAGAGCTTTTGATTCCCCATCTGTATTACAAGGTTTGACAAAAATTTCACAAAGAGCTTAGTTTTTGTATGTCCATGTGTTTAATACCCTTTAAGTTGCATTTAGAATGTCTTTTACAAATCAGCACAGAAAATATTCCTGTTGTGCAAATTTAATACAGTAAATTTTGTTCTGTGTAGTCCAAGAATCAAATTCACTAACCATAATTTTGCTGTATTCTGATCACTCTAAATATCATTAAACCCCATGGAGTACATAATTTTTTTTAAAAGTTGTTTGAAGACTAGGCACAATGTACTTACATTATGCACTAGTCATACTTAAGTTTGCTCCAATGCAACAAGGTATCTAGCAAGCTTCAACAAAACATGGGAGTTTTGGTAATTCACCATTTAAAGAGCTACCTGAGGGTCATGGAATGTCATCATCTAGAAATATTACAAAAAAATGGATTTAAAGTGTGCTAATCCATGCTGAGGAATGATCAGTGACAAATATTGCTGCACTCTTACTTTCCACTTTCAAAATGTACAACAAATGTGACTTTATATATCTAAAAATAGCTTTCTTATTTCGTTATTGAAATAGCTTTTTGAAAGCATACATTTGAGTTGTTGAAAAATGGCAAGGAATAATAATAAAAAAATTAAGTACCTGTTTTTAACTGCATTAACAGAACTCATAGCTCATGAAAATAAGAACTCCAATACATATGCTCTAAGACCAGGAACCTCCTCTTATGCATTCAACCACGCTAAAAGCACTTAGCATAGCCATGAGTTGCAGATTTCATATGCTAGGTGTCTGGAGAGAATTCTGCAAGTTACACTTTAAGGAACAGACTCATGATAAAAATGAAGCCTCAACAAACTTCTGCCATAAACAGTTTTTACTAGATACAAGACGGGTGTTTCCTTCTGGAGCCATACTAAGACAAAATACAAACAACTGGCAGGTCCTTCAACATCAAGGCAATCTGACAGCCCAGTTTTTATTATTTTTCCAAAAAGCATTAAGATATAATTTACAAGGCCATAAGCCATTCTTTTTACAGTACTCCCCCAAGAAGGGAATAAAGAAAAAACAGATGTATGACTTTATGCCATCTTTACCTTTCTCTTATCTGAATTAATCAAGCTGGTCTGGGTGTCTAGCACAAATCAAAGTGATTCTAAACAGACCAAGTGTTAGCAAACACCCTGGCTTGGGTTTTGGAAAGCTGCTTGTCAACATCTGCCGTGTTACTTGCCTTCATATTTATGCCAGTCTCTTCTCAAGCTGCAATCTTGAGAGTATAAGGCAGTGACAGAACAGCTTCATATTACTCTCTCCTCTGAATTGAGAAATAGGTCTACAATGCTTTTTTAAATCTAAATGTTCTTATATATAAATTAATAACAAGCAAAGAAAATCTGTTCCAAACAATCTGCAGCAACTTTATGATTCTTCCTGATCAACATGGGATAGGAAAAGCATTCACAGATCCTACCTGTATCAACAACAACTACTACTACTACTCGTCATGTGTTGTTTTGCTCTAGATCAACCCAAAGACTTATCAGTTCATTTCAGAGCACAATTGTACTATCAATATTTGTAGGGATAACTTTCTTGGAGAGGTAATTTTTGATGACTTTGACTTGGAGTAGTAACAGTATTGTATTCACCCAACATTGTAAATTATAGACACATCAAAGTATTCCCAGAAACTATGAAAAATTCCAAGAGGTCTTAATCCCAGATGTTGCTTTGGAAAATGTTTAAGTTAACTGAAATTAGCAGTTTTGAGTCTTTCATGTTAAATATATCAAAGTCCTCAAAGAGGAAACCTGTACTTGAATGAGAAATACAACATTTTCAGGGAAGATGAAAGCTAAAAGCGTCCATTCCCAGTATTTCACCATGTGAGAGTACCTAATGGTTTAAATTAAGCTATTTCATGCTGGTCCTAGTGTGACTTAGCTTCTCCATGTATTTCCAGTTACAGTCTTTACTCCTTGTTTTCCACACATAGCCTGAAACCTATTTGTCTAACACTGGATTGCAGAAACATCACAGATGCAAGAGATAAAAGGCAACTTTTCCCTCTTCTCTATCCTCCACCAGAGCTGAGAGCTCTTTTCTTCCATTGTCTGCTGATGAAGAATGTAAGTCCTTTTTCTTCCTTACTTCATCCCTTTCACCCGACATGACTGCATATTTTATGTGTTTTTTTATTTTAAAAGGTGCAGGTTTTTGACATGGCTGTTATGACTGCAAAAACAGTACATATTAAATATGTACTTCTAGAGAGAAATCTATTCTACTGCCTACTACTACTATTAAAAAAAAAAAAATCAGAAGTTTCCCAAAGTGTGACTTGCAACAATTTTATTTGCATTTGAAACAGCTTATTTTTGTAGAAGTAGTTGATTACTGATATTAGTCTAGGCTTTTGGGACGATCAAACTACAGCTCTTAGTCATCTGAGGTTAAAGGCCACATGGAGCTCTCTGCCCATCAAAGACCCCAGAACTCCACGAGAACTAGTCTGAACCCAAAGTGTTTTCTCAACTCCAATTTTCCCTCTGTATAACAGAGGAGAAGCAGACCATGAAGCACATCTCCACTTTAATTTCATCATYATGTTCTCAAACCCTGAAATCCCTCTCTTCAGGTAGATTTCCAAAAACTTTTGGGGTGGGGAGAGGGCATTTGTATAGTAAAGAAAACAGACACAATTTGTTTGTATATAAAACATCTCTCTGCATTTGAGAAATACATAATCCAGCACAAACAGTGATGTTCACAGATCTAGCACGAAGCTGAATTTCTKTAGACAGTTAGTGGTTATTCAGTGTATCTTTTCTTACACTTTCTCTTTTCTAGCAGCATTTCTGGTGCTACTTCCAGAATTCAGTTTAAATATGATCCTGTAAAATCTAGTATCTGCACATACTTCAGCAGCTCTGAAAACTAGAGTATGCCATCTACTGGCAATTTAAGAAATGGGAGGTACAGCTACTGTAACTTCAAACATTTTAAACGTCTTTGTATTCAACTCCAAAGCATACCTAGAAGGCAATATACCAGTTAAGTCTTTCAGACTGTACTCTACCGTTTGGTATATAAGCAACTTAGAGATCAGAAAACACCTGACACCACATCAGAAAACTGTAAATAGTGCTACACCTAGTTTCTGTTCTGCCCAAGTGTCTGAAAYCTAGCACAACAGAAACTGGTTTTCCTCCTCTTCCCCAGCTGCTGTTTTATTAGTGTGAATGAATGATCTATGCCCTATTTAGTCTCACCTGCAAGAACAATAAACAGCCATATTGTAGCTTGCTCCTAATGTGAAAAAAATTGCTGTTACTGAACTCCCAGAAGAAATTGTAAGTTTTGTAAGTTTTTGGAAAAGTTGAAACATGTTTAAYTAATATTTTTTAGGAGTAACTTCAACATTTTATTACTCATGCAGTTACTGAATCACTTGATCATACTCATGTAGCTTTATGCTTGAGTACTCTGGCTATGCTTCAGGGAATTGTTGGCAAAACTACACTCTTAGGGTCTGGCTAGCACAGAAGTAGTTTATACCCCCGTAAGACTCCCGGGGAAGTTACTGGATTTAGATRACAGCAGTTTTGCACATCTGCATTTGATGTGTTAGTCGAACACATCTGAACTAACAGATCTTGTAACCAGAGCACGTTTAACCCTGGCAAAGAGCAAACYCCTTCACTTAAGCTTAGCTTTTTGCAGACAGCATGGCGAGAGGAACCTTTCTGGAGGCCGCCGGCGGCGTAGGCGTTACCTGCAGCCGTGAGTTCATGAGCATAAACTCCTGCTGGGCTTTCAGGTTTTCGTTCATGGCTTTCGAAAAGACGAATCCCATCGTGCCCTGAAGCGCAGAGCAGACAGCGCGGGTGAGCACCGCGTCCGGGCGGCCTCGCGGCCTCCCCGTCCCCGCGTAGGTCGGGAGGGGGGCGGCGCTGCCCCCGCCGCGCTGCCCCCGCCGCGCTGCCCCCGCCGCGCTGCCCCCGCCGCGCTGCCCCCGCCGCGCTGCCCCCGCCGCGCTGCCCCCGCCGCGCTGCCCCCGCCGCGCTGCCCCCGCCGCGCCGCGCCGCTCCCGGCCGCCTCCGACCCTGCCGCGGCCTCACCTGCGCGAGAGGCGCCCACGGGCGCGGGCGACGAGCGGCGCGGAAGGTCACGGCGCGCCTCACGAGCGCGGCCGTTGGGCGGCCGTTGGGCGGTGTCGGCGGCGGCAGAGATTTAAGGGGCCAGCGCCGCTTCCCTTAGTAAGCGTTGGCGCTCCTGGCTTCGCCCGCGAGCTGTGCTCAGGGGTTTGTTGCAAATCGTTAGTTATAAATTCTCAGCGCGTTTCACGAGCAGTGGGTACGTATGGTGGAAAGCGCGAAGGCTGCTGTGATGCGTTTTAGTTGTCGCTCATGTCGTTAGTCGTCCCTTCATTCGCTTCTATTCCGTGTTTGTCCCCTAGCGTATTCCCTATTTTATTCCACACGAATGTGCGTTCATCAGTGAAGCACTAATTTAAAGAGCAGGGGAAGAAAATGGCCGGTTTATGTCTGCTTTCAGAGGGAAGACCGTTGTGATACGTGGTAAGGCTTTTGATAAGGAAACAAAACTGTGCAAAGTTTAAATCAGCAAAGAACGCAGTCTCAAATGTGGGTGACACCTAGGATTTGTGTCTTATTCTGCCTTTTATAATGTGCTACTATTTTTTCATCATTTCATGCCATCACCAACTATAATTTAGGTTCACTTTCAATTCCAAAGAAATGAAATTTTTGTAATTAAGCAAGTGTAGAGACAAAAATTATAATCTGACCATAGGCTTTTAAATACTGATAGAAGTGTTGGATAGGACTGCCAGAACTCCTCATATTAAATARTATCTCATTAATGCTTCCAACATCAGTCTGAGAGTCTATGACAACACTCAGTACCTCAGTTTTCATGTTACAATGAAAATTACCTTTTTCCAGAAGGAGTCTTTCAGCTCAGGATTCAGAGGTAGTTTTCAAACACCTATCTGCTAATGTAAATAAGTTTTTGTGGGACGATGCATGGAGGTTTTTCAGACATATGAATGATGGGTGGCTATGTAAAATATGAAAAGTAGTTACTAGAATAATTATAAGAGGCGGTTAAAAATGGATAAATGTTGGTACGTTAAGAAGCAGAGAGAAAAACTTTAAGAGAGGATCAGGAAAATGACAAGGCAGAGGAGGGCAGGAAAAAGAACTAAATTTAATAGATAAAATTGATAGATGAAATTAAATAGAGAGTGCTGATAATAGAGCTGCCCAGCAGTGAATAGAAAAATGTAGCATCCAAGCTCATGGGAGTGGTGGTCTGTGTGACCAGCAAGAAGGTAGCACATAACTCTGTAAATTCAGACAGAAGAAAGTGCACAGAATGTGGAAGAGGGGACAGGCTGCTTGGGAGAATTACAGGAATGCAGTCAGAGTATGTAGAGATGCTGCGAGGAAGGCTAAGGCCCAGCTGTAATTGAGTCTTGCAAGGGATATTAAGGACAACAGGAAGGGATTCTTCAAATACATTAGCAGCAAGAGGAGGACTGGGGAAAATGTGGGCCTGCTACTGAATGGGGCAGGGGCCCTGGTGACAAGGGATACGGAGAAGGCAGAATTACTGAATGCCCCCTTCGCTGCAGTCTTCMCTGCTAAGGGCAGCCCTCAGGAATCCCAGAGCCTGGACGTGAGGGAGCAAGTCTGCAGAAGGGAAGACTTTCCTTTGGTTGAGGAGGAAAGGATTAGAGACCTTCTGGGCAGGCTAGACATCCACAAATCCATGGACCCAAATGGGATGCACCCACAGATATTGAGGGAGCTGGCAGATGTTGCCAAGCAGCTCTTCATCATCTTTGAAAAGGTGCTGGAGAACTGGAGAGGTACGTGAAAACTGGAAGAAAGCCAATGGTGTCCTGGGCTGCATTAGGAAGAGGGTTGCCAGCAGGTCAAGGGAGGTGATCCTGCCCCTCTACTCAGCCCTGGGGAGGCCTCAGCTCAAGTCCTGTGTCCAGTTGTGGGCCACCCAGCACAAGAGAGACATGGAGCTGCTGGAGAGAGTCTGGCGTAGGGCAACAAAGATGATCAGAGGGCTGGAGCATCTGCCCTATGAGGAACGGCTGCGAGAGCTGGACCTGTTCAGCCTGGGGTAGAGAAGCCTGAGGGGGGATCTGATCAATGTGTACAAGTACCTGAAGGGAGGGTGTCAAGGGGACGGGGACAAACTCTTTTCAGTTGTCCCGTGTGACAGGACAAGAGGCAATGGGCAGAAATTGAAGCACAGGAAGTTCTGGCTGACCGTGAGGGGGAATTTCTTCCCTGTGAGAGTGACAGAGCACTGGCACAGGTTGCCCAGAGAGGTTGTGGAGTCTCCTTCTCTGGGGATCTTCAAGGCCCACCTGGATGCAACCCTGTCTAACAGGCTCTTGGTGACACTGCTTGAGCAGGGAGGTTGGACTAGATGATCTCCAGGGGTCCCTTCCAACCTTACTGATTCTGTGATTCTGTGGTAACTCCTTGATATCTAGTAAGCCACTTGTGCAGCTGTGATCCAAGGGAAGGATTTCCTGTTATATTCCAGTTCTGCACAAGATGGCAGTACTGCACTTGCAGGCAGCAAATGACCTTTTTTTTTTTTTTTAATTTGGCCTCACTGAGGAAAATTGTCATTGATCAGACTTTCACTTGTATATCTAATAGAATATAATTTTTCTTCAAAACAGTTCAGCAAACATACCCTCCACCACCCACACTCTATGCAATCAAATCAGCAATTTTGATCTGTCTAGATTTTTTCCCAACTCCTGAGCAGAAAGATATTCCAGACTAGAGTAGACTGCTGTCTTGCCAAGGTTGGTATCTGTGGAGGTGTAATGTGTTTGGTCAGATGATACTGATTTCTTAGAATAAAGGATGTGGGCAGCTGTGGCTTTGTGGCTGGGAAATAGGGCTGGTGTCTGAAGAAAGAAGTAAGGATTGCTGGAGCAGCAGAGGGAATAGGGGCTGGTTGGTGGTGCATGGTGTTAAAAGAGTTAAGTGGTTTATTTCTGCATAGGTGAGAGGAGTTAGTCTGGGAGCAGCAGGTCTGAGCTACACCAGACTTCAGGCACCGGAGAGAGCCCATCTGTGACAGGGGCTGTAGCTCCTGCTTCCTTTTGCTGACACCTGCTTGTTGCTCCAGGCATGAGCTGAACAGTGGTATTTCACTGATAACTGTCATATTCTGTCAACCCATAGGGCTCATCCTATTCCAATTCCTGCCCCCAGCTCACCTAGAAAACCAGAAACACCTTGACAAGCTACAATCAAATCTAGAAAAAATATCTGTCTTGCTCAGCTGATAGGTGCTTATCTTACCCTTTCATCAGTGCCTTGCCACATTGTGTTTCTAATGCATAATGAGGGAGCAATAGTGGCCTAGAAATGGTGTTGCGAAGCCTGCTTTGGTGCTGTGTGGTTTTGTTGATGGGTTTTGTCAGTTGAGAATCTTTGTCCTGTGGAGTACAGTACGGCAGTGTAAAATGCGGATTGTGAAACTGTGCTTAGGCATAGACTTGTTCAAGGATTACAGGCTATGGCCTATTGACTGCCAATCTGCTAAGTCATGATACAGGCTCACAAAACTTTATTAAAGAAATGAAACATGCGATGTTCTTAGTATCAAATATTGCATTGTTGGATTATTAGCAATTTTGAATTTAGGTAATGTTTCATTAGTCCAGAAAGCTGTACGGATTGCTGCTGTTGCAAAATAACCACACAAAATCATAAAGATGTTTTGCAGTATTGCAAAATTGGCAGTCATTAGGCAGGTAGTAAGATCTCCTTCATTCTTGTCATCTTTTTAAAATTACTTAAATGATAATTATATTTTCTCCCCAAATAGTTGGTCCAAAAATTAAATGTTATTTGGTGCTTAATTGAAAAAATTAAGTAACCTGTAACAGGAACCATAGCTAATACGAAAAAGGGCAGTCTGGGTATGTTAGAGTGCTAAACTCCCCTTTTCTGGGCTTTACCTTTATTCTTCTTTTTAATACTAAAAATAGTCGAGTGTGTTATCAGGAATGTATTTCTCTTTCCCTATTTTCTTTTTATTACCTGTTATGATAATCATCTAGGTGACTTTGATTGGCTAAAGCATTCAAGTAAGCATACATGATATTTGTGCCTCAGTCAAACTTTATTTAGAACTCTTTTAACATACAGTTATGATTTTAAAGTTGACTTCCATATAAATTAAAAGCAATAGTAATTAATCATTTGCCTAATATCTTGCTTAGTGATATAAGCTCTTATTCTTGCTTCAGGGTCAAATGACTAATGTTGCTAATACAGCACTCTACTGAAAGCCGTAACTGGGCCAAATTCACCCAGATTTATCAGTGTAATTCCATTAATGTCTCTGAGGCAACAGTGCAGATAAAATATACTATCCTCTGAATCGGTTACCTGGCCTAAATTACAAGTTATGAATAAAATTTTTCCAATTAGGTGTATATGGTAAATATATAACTTATGCCATTATGGATGCTTATTGCTAAATAATATTTTTGCAAGATAAGAAAGAAAAGAGAATGGGGTTAGAAAATCATCCAGAAGAAATGTAGGAAAGAAAGAAAGTAATCATTCTTTCTGTTATTTTTATACATAGTGCAGATGAATTAATTGGTTTGAATTTTACCATAATGATGGTAAAACAATTCATTAGGTATACAGGGTCTAACAGGGTTGTTCAGTATATGAGCGTGCTTGATCCTTCAGAGAGGTTCTCTTACACTTTCCTCTCTCCTGTCTCTCCTAGCTTTCAGGAAGGAAAATGGGAATAGGGAGGTGCTGAGGCAATACCATTTTCCCTGGATTCTAAGATGGAGATTGGATTCCCATTTGTACATTTCCTAGGTATAAAACAATTCATAATCCATTTCCGCTTCATACGCTAAATGAGGAAAGAAACAAATTGTGCTAGAATCTCTCCCTTAGAGATATCCTGTCAAATTAATATTTGGAAAAGAGTTTGTGTCCATACCAGTCTGCCTAATTGACATTTCAATATACATCTCACTAGAAAGGATATTTACAAAATGAAATTACAAAAGATGTCTTAACATTTTCCAAAATGCTCATCAAATGGACAGAAAATGCTCATTTAGCCCCTTACAACTTTGAAGCTGCTGAATCAAAAACAGTTAAAGAACTTTACAGATAAAAAAAAATGCTCTAAAATCATAGTCTTTAGGAGACTGTTTTCCCCATTTTATCATAGCAAATTGAGCTGAACTTCTTCCTTATCATAACTAAAAGCATGCTTACTGAAAACAGGCATGACTGCAGGATTTTTTAGTCCTATGTTAATTATTTCTTTAATCCCTTTTTTGTTCACTAGTCCTATGTTAATTATTTCTTTAATCCCTTTTTTGTTCACTAGTCTTAATTTTGTTCAGCAAAAAATCCAGTTTTAAATATTTCTTATGGTAAGGACAAAAAAAAATATAGAATACTTGAAGATTTTTTTAAGTTCTCTTAATATTTTACTTCTGCAAAAAGGAAGTAAATCTGTCAATTGAGTGAGCTTTGAAAGTCCAACCATGTATGCAGAGTGAATATAAACCTTTGATAAAGCCATTTTCTTTGCAATAAGGGAAGTCCCAGTGTTATCTAATCCTCTTAGTCAAGTACTTACCAGTTGTGAGTTTATTAAAGTTGCTTATAAACAAGCTTCCTCTTCATGCTGGGAATATCTCCCCAGTCTTGCATCATTCTTACTGGAATGACACTCCTCAGACCTGTATTACTGAGCTTTAGAAATGCTTTTGTGTCTGGTTTGTAGCTTTATTTTTAATGTATAGTATCTAACTGATTAAATTCACCTTTTACAAATGTCATTTATTATTAAACAATGTAGATCTTAATAAAATACTGGCTGTGTTAGTCATTCTGGTTACCTTCATGCCTTGCACCAGTTGCCACCACCAGTGTGCCACTCTCCTTAACTGCATGAACAAACCTGGATAGGCAGATCATATTCTTACTGGTCAAATTCCTGATTTTTTTAACCAAAATCCTAATTTCAGTAATAATCCAGGTGGCAACACCTACAGTTGGACAGGTAGTCACTGGATAACATGATACAGAGCAGATTTGTTCCTCGCAGTGACTTTAAAGTAAAGTATTTCCTAAAGGAATATGCTGCTGTATCACGCTTTTGGGGGGATAATGATTGCCCAGCTTGTATTTGCTTTTGTCATTTCCTGTTTGGAAGAAGATTTATCATAAATGCTGTAAATGCTAACCAGTGATAGCCACACCCATTAGACTCTCTTTTCATGTTTTTGTTGAATTTAAAAAATGATTGCTAGAAAGCATTTTTTCACTTAAGCAACTGAAGAACAGAGAAATGTTTCACATTTCATTTTGTATTTATACTGTCCTTCTCATGTTGTCATGTTTTGTGAGTCTAACAGGGTGGTTCAGTATATGAGCGTGCTTGATCCTTCAGAGAGATTCTCTTACACTTTCCTCTCTCCTGTCTCTCCTAACTTTCAGGAAGGAAAATGGGAATAGGGAGGTACTGAGGCAATACCATTTTCCCTGGATTCTAAGATGGAGATTGGATTCCCATTTGTACATTTCCTAGACCTACTGTGAGCGGACTCTCCATCTCCTCCTCTATGCTGATATGCATTTTATTGTTACTATACTGTGGGAGTGCCACTCCTTTTTCCCCAGTGGAAGATTCTAGGGTACCTTGAAGATTATCTGRTCTGAAGAGTTGCTAGCATGCCATCCAGTCGAGAAGCAGGAGTGAGAGTAAAAATGCAGTATAAATACCTAAACTGAATATGCAAGAAGGAAAAGTAAGGTGGGAATAAGGTGTCCCTAGAGGTTGTGGGCCATTTCCCTGCATGCTTCCTTGCCATAGCCACTTGAAAAGTTGTATTTTTGTCCACTTGAATTAGTTGAGTATCCTGCTCCCTAAAAGATTACTCATTTAGCATCTGTGTATAGCCCAAGAATGTGTCATTCTGCTGGTTTCCCACTCACAGTTGAGGATGTGAGTATGTTGGGAAGTCATGGTATAAGAAAAAATCATGATTCTTTACTGGATTACTTTTGTGATGATCATTAACAGTGTTTCACTTTTCAAAGGCAAATCCAGTTTTAAGATGAATTAGACCAACTCTTAGTGCCATCCTACTGAAGTCAGAAAAGTTTACACAACTTTTGAATCAGGCTATTTAATTTGTAATAGTTTTTTTTTCTGAAGACTGAAGTGCTCAAAGCAAGTCTTTTTGACAGGTTCTGTTGCCTTATTGTGACAGAGATAGCTATTTTG
This sequence comes from Rhea americana, assembly GCF_003343005.1. Lineage (NCBI taxonomy): Eukaryota > Metazoa > Chordata > Aves > Rheiformes > Rheidae > Rhea > Rhea americana. Next base: position 3,192,866 of record NW_028185073.1, on the reverse strand, counting down.
ATTCTATGCTGGTATTTTAAAGGATAATTGTGTGCTCTGGACTGACTGCGGATTTTTAAAAGAGTCAGCAGTCTAGTCTGTATTCTTCCTTAAACATACTGAAGCTAAAAGTACCGTTACATACACCTCCATTAACGTGCCTGTTTGAAAACAACGGAGGAAACGTGCAGCAAAATGGAATGTGGTTGTCCAAGGATGCTTTCCTGTGCTCCAGCATCCTCAAGAAGCATGTAATAGTACTGTGTGTAGGCTGCTATTTCCCGAGATGGAAGTTGTTTGCACATGGCATTTCTATATGAAATAAGTTTCAGTATTACTCAAACTTGTCTAGTTCAACAATGAAGTACAACGGAAAACTGCACACCAGTAGCAAAGCAGGGCATTCGTTAGGTTAGGGCAGTCAATAATCAGTAAGTCAGTAGACTGAGAAGAGGGACAAAGGTGGAAAAACGAATTTTTGTAGACAGAATACTCACTATATAATTTTCAAATGCAAGCATAAAATTTGCAGGTGAGCACTTAAATACTGTTGCCCAAAGTTACAGCAAAAACACAGTAAAGCATTCTGGCAGCTATTGCATTCCAGCTCTGCATCTCTTTGTTTTGAAGGGGATCCAGCATATAGAGAACGGGAATAGCAGCAGCTGGTGCTGTGGTTCTGACTGAACTGAACAGTTTTCCTCATCTTCCTTTCCAGAGCTCACACAATATGATTTCAGAGGATCTGAGTACAAGTCTATGAACAAATTTTTGTCAAGCATCTTAGTCCTCGAATATTGCACGCAGCGCCTGGCACAGCGATGCTCTCAATCAATAGAAAACATGATGGATTATGGGTATGTATTACAGTTTCTCCACCACCTGCTAGTTTATGGCCCCCTACAAAATTTTGGCTGTGTACTGTGAGTGGCAGTACTTGGTACTTATGGCACAGGACCAAAGAGGTTTGCATGTATGAGGTAACCTTCAGCTACACATTTGTGCCCTGTGCATGCAGCCTTGGATTAGTTTTGAGTTTTCTTTACATTGCACCCTGCAAATGTATTCACTACTAAACTGTTCTCATAACAGCCCAGAATATATTCTGGTTCTTCAATGGACTAATGTCCTGAACAAATATTTTAGGGTTCCTTTGTTTTGGGAAGTTTACAGGAGAGATGTTACTACTGTTATGTTTTGTAAAGAAACATTTTCACGGGAAAGAAACCTTACTATATTATCATATTGGTTCTAATTTGGAGTTTTATCCTTCAGTAGGCTCTGGAAGCGTCAGAGAACTCAGCTGTTTAAAGGAAACTGGACTGCTTCTTTGTCTCTGGAAAAGCAGCAAACAGACCCCGGACTTCATGGCCATCTTATGTGCGGTGCAATCATCCAAATTTCAGTTCTCTTGTGGATGTCTTGAATATAAGTGGGCTTCATCATATAGTGGGTTATCTGTTTTGGGAACAGGGGAGGATATGAGTCCACTGTGAGGTTGTATCTTCCTTTTTTTTTAAAAAAAAAAAAAAAAAGCAACACAATTCCTGCAATTCCTAAGGGATGTGTCATTATTTTTCTGATTCATCCAAAGGCAATTCATAATCCAAAAGCAAGGCAATTTTGGCATCCGGTACATTGTGTGAAATGATTTATGTGCAATATGTATCGTGTACAAGTGAAAGTAAAAGTAGTTCTTGGTTTCAGTTTTCTTCACTTTGTATTCGTAGCTTTCAGGAATAGAAAAGCATCACAGGATACTCCCCTGGCTCCTTCTAGCTAATTCATGAAGAACCAGATGTGTTTCCTTTGTCTCTGTCTTACCAGAAGACTTGGGAAATGTAGGCTTAGCTCCTTCTCTTAGAATTTCCAAGGGTCTGGGAGAAATAGGGATTTTGTTATTAATGTTCCTGTACCTTAAGGGTCTGCATAGTCTTTTTTTACCAAAATGTGAAATATGATGTCATCCTTCCGATCAGTGTCGTAGTTTACATTTTCTGTTAACTTTCCAAAGACTGTCCGGTCACGGAGTCGCTTCACTAGGCTCCTTCTCCCGGTGAGGAGCTCCCATGCTCCCGAGGGAGCTGCTGCGCCGCCGGGGCGGAGGGGAAAGGCCGGGCCCGGCCGGGGGGAGGCCCGAGGCGCCCTGCCGCCAGCATCGCCACACCGCGCCGTCGGAGGAGGGGCCGGCGCCGCGCCGCGCTCCGCACAGCGCTGCAGCGCTCCGCACAGCGCAGCGCAGCCCTCCGCACAGCGGCGCAGAGCGCGGAGCCGCCGCCGGTAGGTGGGGGGCGGCGGGCCCGGGGGCGGCGGGGGCAGGGGTCCCGGGAGCGGCACAGCCTGCCGGCCCGCGGAGGAGGTGCCGCGCCGCTGCGGGACGCAGCCGCCCGCAGGGCTCCCTCTGAGGAGGCGGCGCGGCGCCCCGCGCTGCTCCCGCTGCTCCGCGCAGCCGCTCCGCGGTGCCTCGGCGCAGCCAGCGCGCCGGGCTCGCGGGTCCTGCTGCATCCGCGGCAAGGACCGCCTCCGGCGGCCTCCCGGAGAGCGTGCCGGCGAGCTGCGCCGGCCGAATTAGGAATGCATAGCGGCACAGGGGACCAAGGGGTTTGCCTAGGAAAACGGCAGCAGGACAGACCGCAGACAAAAGTATGGAATTTAGGGGTTTGTGTGTGTGTATATTCATGTGTATGCATACACATACCCCTCCATGCATATATACGTGTATAGACTCTATTTATATGTGAATATATGTGTCAATAGATATGCGTACATATCCATACATATATACACATATTTATGCATACATGTACATAAACATACGTATATACACAAAAATGTGTGTATTTTTATGTATACACAATAGTGTATATACATATATAGGTGTGTATCTATATACTCACTGTAAAAAGAAAATAACTTTCAAAATCTTTTATTTGCTGTAAACTGTTTACATGGGAAAAAAACAAAGTCATGTGGGCGCAAGGGACGCAATTAACTAAAGAGGAAACTAAATTCATAATTTTTGAGAGTTAACTACATTAATGACTCCTGCAGTCTCTCAGGCATTATTTTGCAATTTAGTTTTGGTTTCTTGTATTCTTTTTTTTTCTGACAAAGTCAAATGTCATTAAAGCTGTTTTTTAAGCACAGAAGAAACTAGTGGAAAGAAAAGTTCATTATGCCTCATCAATTATAGAAATCCACCCCCTCAATCTCCTAAGATAGTTTCAGGTTTCTAAAGCCTAAATGTTACATTCAGCTTTTTCATATACCACTGTCTCTGTGTTCCTCCCACACTTAAAGTAAAAAGGTTAATGCGTACCAACTTTGTGTATTATGTGTTTTTACTTCCATGACAGGTACTGTGAGTAGGCTGTCAAATAGAAAGAAAAAAAATTTTCGCTGAAATTTTTTAAGTGGTCATTTTACAGTATTTTTTTCCTTTGGAGAATCCCAAACCTTATTTGAGGTACTAAAAGACAGTATAAGTGGGTGACTTGCCCTGAAACATGCGTTTAAAGCCATATATTGTGCTGTTGATCAGGTTATCCCTCTACCATCATCAGCACATTCATGTGAGTACTGCCTTTGGCTTATAATACTTGCTTCTCTATTCTTTGATGATCTCTCGAACCTAGAAAAAGAAAAAGACAGCACTCTTTATTCCTGTAAGTGATATAAAGGCTTAATAGCTCTTCCTGCACTACACATCAGCAATAAGGCTCTCAGATCTTGAAGAGAAAATGTACCCTGTGCTCTGTAAGCTATTACCAGAGAAGGGTAAACAGGGTTCTTCCTGTTATTCCTACTTATGATGTTTACACACAGAAATATGTTACACAGAAATTTCCAGTCACTATTAGCAGTTGCTCGGCACAGTGTGTGATAAATGCTGTGGGAACCTTGAGTCAGTGTGGATGGATCACTTCTTCTTACTGGTCTTCCAAGGACTGTTGTTCACATCTTGCTCCGATCAGATGGTATGTTTCTTAAAATGCCTGTGACATTTTATGTARTAGTTTTCCCAGCATTTGTGTCTCTGGTTACAGTGAACCACTGTTAATAGAGTATTTTCCCTGGTGGGGAATTTTCCAGTAATGGGGAAGTTTTCTAAAGAACTAAATGGAGTTACATCAGCATTTAAGTTCTGTAACAAAACAACTTGGGTGCAACAGCSTTGTTCTCCCTCTCTTCATTTGATTGTGAGAGAAGTGTTAACACCCATCAARACTGAAGACTATTTTGCACTGTGAATTTCTTTTTGCTTTTATGAAACTGTGTCAGCTGCAGGTGTCAGACACAAATTAGGAGGAGGAGGAGGAGAGGGACATTGTGGTAGGTTCTCTAAGAAAAAAAAAGTGAGAAGACAACTGCTTTGGCACCCTGAATGGCATATAGGGTCTCAAGCAGCTTTAGTTGAGTCACCTGGAGAGTATGTGCCTGCTCAAGGCGAAACAGAAGAAGGCTCTATAATGGTTATTGCAGGTGACTTTTTCATGTGCATCTGGACTTAACCTGGACCTTTTTTTTTCTCTGTCTGAAAGTGAAAAATTGAGTACAGTAGCAAATATTCTCAGTCTTGAGGGATTTTGTAAGTGGTATATTTCTTAGTAAGGCTCTGCTTGGCAGCTGGAGAAAGCATGCAAATTTAAGTTCTACATTTGCATAATGTAAGATTTCGAGCCATAAAAATGCTCACTTCCTATCATCCTTCTCTGAGGAGTTTGTCAAAAACCCTCCCCTGGAGTTAATGCCTGAATTCTGATTTCTTGCTGAAAAAGCGGGTGTGGGTTGCATGTGATGGTACAGGTGTGTATGTTCCTATGACTGTAGYGCACATGCTATTTGTTCCAGGCAGTCTATTAGCTCAAGTCTTTATTTTTTTCAAAGTAGAATATACTATGGACCTGAGCATACTACAGCCCAAGTCATTCTCCCATGGGCAGCCCAGAGAGATAACATGTCTGTACACATGAGTTTCTCTAGTGTATGCTTGTGCAGGCTGTATCTGGAGTAAAGCTTGATCACAGCACACTTTGAGATTGGTATTCTTCCACCTTGTTTGAGGAGCTTTGTTTCTGGAAGTCAGTTGGCGCGCTGAACCACTCACTTGGGTGGTGACATGATGTTGAAGGCATTTTCATGAATGCTCATCACCAGAAACTTGGGTTATCTACTTTAGCTACTTACAGGCTTAGGTAGAGGTTTGCTGGTGCTCCTAAGAATGTAAGCTGTGGTTAATGAGTAAGTCTAGGTCTGTAGCCATACAAGTCTGGAATGTATTTATCAGTGAAATAGAGTTTAGGAATCTTACTTGTATTTTCCTGTTCCTGTTCAGCAGAACATGCCTGCCTGACTATGCATTAAAGTGGCTTTCTTTTTCAGCTTGCTTTGTGTTGCCTTCCACAGACACTCTGATGGGATCAGGCAGCAAAAAGCAGGAGAAGAAAGTCTTGTTTCAGATTCTGTTGAGGAAAATCTAAGTCCCTTAAGCTACCATGCTATAAAGGCACATATATGTCTTATGACTCAGGATAATGCTGTTGCTTTGTTACTATTTTTTATGTTGAAAATGAGAGAAACAAAGACAAAACAATTAAAGGATTCTCAGACCAGATAGAGTGTCATCAGTTAGGACATCTGATGTTGCCTAATTTCTTATGCAAATACTGGAACTACCATTAGAAAGCAGTTTAATGCAATCTTTGCTTATTTCTGTGCCTGTTTAGGTATCCAAACCCAGAATTTATCTAATATTTAGATAATTTATCTAAATAATTTTATCTAAATAAAATTCTAGATTCTTCTGTACTCATAAAGGACTTACATTAAAGAGTTTGAATTCTGCCTGAAGGTAGTTTGAAAAATGATGAGGCTGTTTGATCCTGCCACTGCTGTGACTCAAAATACACACTTAGGAAGTGTGTGTAGTGTGTGAAGTGTACGTATGAATTGACATTAATCAATGAGTTGAAATGCTGATGTTGTGTAGGAGTATAAAGGGCTGTCAGCAAAGAAAGGGGAAAATTTTCTTGAGGGAAAATTAAAATCAGTTGCATCTTCAGATGTAAAACAGGAAAAAATCAAGCAAACAGATTTTGCTTGTAGGCTGGCAGTTTTTAGTACTATTGTACAAATGCATTSTTATAAACATGCTCATTAAAAGATTAATTGACACTTGAATGTTGTTTATAATACAAGCCCTGTATTAGCATTATGAAACCAGATGTTACGAAATTTAGTAAATTCACAGTATGTTAAGCAAGGCAAACTGGTGAGGGAGAGGTGAGTTCTATTTCTTCCACTGAATGTGTATGGAAAGCTCCTCCTCTGTCTTCCTAATGGCAACACTCCCTGCTACTGTTTACTATAACAACTAGGTACTTATGACTACTTACTTACTAATTGACAGAAAGCAATGAAGTATGTATTTTGCCGTGACCGCTAGCAAGTGTTCAAAGAAAATAAAACTGCATGTCCTTCCTAAATGCAAGCAAGAAACTTTCTGCGTGATTTATAGTGGTCATAGGTGCAATTCTGGCATGTCTGGCTAGAGTGGAATTTAGTGCCTTTAGTCCAGTTCTTCATATGGAGTAGCTGAAGTATGTTCTACAGTGCAAGTTAGAAAGAAGCAGATATTTATATTTGCCAATTATTTTATCATTTTAGGTTCTATCTTCACCATGGAAAAACCTTTGCTTTTGTATATCTTTGTATTCCACTGGCATTTTCTAAATGGTAAGAAGCTGAAYTATTTGATTAGTCTCCTATCCCTGTATAAGCAAGGAAATTTTAACTCCTCAGGTAGTTTTCTGTAAAGTATTAGTGTTTTGTTTGTTTTTCTTTGCTTAATGTTTTAAATAAAAAGATCTTTACATGCTTTTAAATTAAGCTCTAGATATGTATGCTTAATATAAGTGCTTTGATAGGGATCTGGATCAAAATCCCGGTCATTGTTTCAGCATGTATCCCACTTAAGATGAGGTACCAAACATAGGTAGTTTCATTGGCTATGTCAAATCTGGGAATCTGTTTTGTATTCTTCAGCATCATATGTAAAAGTAATTGACACTTATAAAAACAGAATGTTCTCRTGAGAGGCATTAACAATTGCAGATGGTTTTCTGAAGGCAACGGCTGAAAGTGTGCACGTGCATATGTCTATTTTTTTAGCACAATCATATCGTGCATTTGCACAAATGAAGTGTCTGCAGATAGAAATAGCTCAATTTATCCTGAATTTGTCTGAGTGCATGCAAAAAGTTTAACTTGTATGAACCGGATARTATTTTTGGTCCTTCAAAGGTCCTATGCGTATGATAAACATAACTTCAAAAATAAGGCTTGTAGTTGAAAAATTAAAAATTTTCTTCTGAATTTTGTTTTTCAGCTTTATTCACTGTTGAAGCTCCGCAGTCACTCTAYATTGTGGAATATGGAAGCAACGTGACCTTGGAATGCACGTTTCCAGTGAATGGGCAATTAAAGTTTAGAGATCTAAGTGTCAGCTGGGAAAAAAAAGATGAATTTAGAAAAGATGTTTATGTACTTCTCAAAGGGGAGGAAGACTCCAGCAGTCAGCACAGTGACTTTAGGGGAAGAATAAAACTGTTGAAAGAGAAACTGAACTTTGGGCAATCTCTCCTTCAGATCACTGATGTTAAGCTCAGAGATGCAGGGTTTTATCGCTGTCTTATTGACTATGGGGGAGCTGACTACAAGATGATCAATTTGAAAGTTAAGGGTGAGTTCTGCTGCAGGAGGTTCAGTGCTCTGTGGCACTCTTGAAAGACCTTGGAGGAGTCCCTGGTGAAAAGCATGCCTGGGTTATCAGAAACCTCTCTCGAGACTTGTGCAGCCACATGGCCATTGCAGAGCTGAATAACCTTGTGTCTCTGTCCAGATGGAATCCATTTCCATGCTTTATTTTCCAGGCATAAGAGGAAAGATGCTGAAAAAAAAAAATGAATAGGGCATACTGGACCAGAGAACTAATGCAGTTTTCCAAACAACATCAGCATTGTAACGAACCTTATATAAATTCTGTACYCCTCTGATTACTATGAAGAGACACAATATGTACCTTGTCTGTCAAGAATACTGTTTACAAAAACCAAGTTGATATATAGAAAATTGGCTCAAAGGCTGAGGATGAGGAGATTGTGTCTTGTTAATGTATGCTGTTCTTCTAGGTTTTTACTTGTAATTGTTTTCTTCTCTTTGCCTAGCTCCTTACAGAACCATAAACCAAGGAGTGGTGAGTACAGGAGACAAAGAATGGAAGTTAACATGCCAGTCAGAAGGATACCCAAAAGCTCAAGTAATATGGCAAAATGGAGAATATCAAGATTTAACTGATAAAGCAAACACAAGTTATGAAACTGGCAATGATCAGTTGTACCGTGTGACAAGTACACTTACAATCAAAAGCAGAACTGATGAGATTTTTCACTGTATATTCTGGAACAAAGAACTTCAAGAAAACACATCTGCTGTTTTATATGTAGCAGGTAAACACTTCTGAATTTCATTTATAGTAGTACTTTTCCAGATCTTACATCATTTCATATCTGATAGATCAGCTATAATTTTCTTCTCTTTCCTATCTAATTTAGGAAAGGCTAAAAAGAAATGCTATGTGATGTTAAGTGTTGCTGTTAATGCACACTTTCACAGTATTAATATGTTCACTGTGCCTGCAGGGGTGGAGCTAGGTGTTTAAGGATAGCAGTTTTGCATGGCCTTTAGTTAAGTGAAAATTGAGTGTGCGCCTGTCATTTAAAGGAAGTTCAATTATTTGAAAAGCATACAGCTTGGATCCTAGAAATAAAATTCTTCTTTGTAAATTAAACACATTTTACAAAAATATTCTGTTTCAATGCTGTTAACTGTCTAAGAAATTGGAACAACATGTGTTTTTTTGCCATGACAGCCTTTGCTGTCAGCATATTGAATTTAGCAAATTGTGCACAGATTGTTTTTCTCATAACATAGATAAACAGAAGGCACATGAATGCAGGAGAGCAGTACAGTTTCCTGTAAGACATTTTAATCAGTCCCTATCCCTACTGCTTTTTTCCTTGCCTACTCTTATTATTTCTCAGATGTCTGTGTGGTAAGCTGGCACAAACTTTGAGCAAGACTGGAAACCTGGTCCCGCTGAAAAATAATCTTTTCATATTTRTCAGACTGTTACTTGGTCAGGTCATTTCACTAGTCTAATTCGCAAGTATCTGTGCTAGCACACTTTCCAGGCCTCTCAGGGGGGTGAAAACAGGCAGAAAGTGGGAAAAGCCTATAGCAGTCTAGTCCTCCTTTCAAAGAGTGGTGAAAAAGAGAGTACAGTTTAGACAAGAAATACCTCTGGGATTCAAAGAGGCCACCTATCTTTTGCATTCAGAGCCCTAGCATTTAAAGGGACTCTAGTCTCTTTCTCAACCAGCTTTTTTCTATAATCCTGATGGAATGAAGCTAAGACGGACATAACATTTTGTTCCTTGATGAACAGCAGTGCTTGTGACAGGAATCAAAGGGACTGTCACCCACAATCCTAGAAGCAAAGATAAATATGRGTATGTTTTATCTTTTTGCCTTTATTGAATTAGTGGGATGTGGTGAAGTGCACCATTAGCATCTGGCCTTGGATACAATCTAGAATGCTGCTATAATGTCTAAAATCCTAGTGACAAACATAATAAGGTGAAAAGAAAGCAAAAAGGAGAAGCTTGAATATAATTCTGCAATATCTTTTTCCTGATTGTTTTTCTTAAAGATTCAGCTAAGGATGTTCTGTGGACTAAGAACAGACGCTTTGTTGGAACAATTCTGATTGTGACTGCTCTCTTTGGGTCGGTGCTTCTATTTATGCACTACCTAAGAAAAGGTATTCAAGTTATTTATTTTAGCGTATCTCAGTTGTTATCCATCTATTGTGTTATTGTGTTAATTCATCCTCACAGAGGTCGGATGAGAGGAAAAAGCTTGATTAGTTCCTTCATCCTTGAAACAGCAATCTTTTACCACGTAATTATTATTTTTTCTTTATTTGACTTTATCACACACTACTTATTAAGTTAGCAGAGTGGAACAGGTTATCAGCCCCTCGTGGTTTTTGCTTTTAGGTAATGGCTATATTTGCTTACAGGTAATGAGGTAGAGCAGTAGGATTGGTTGTGTTTTTTTTTTTTTTTTTTTCCTCCAATCTAAAGGTCCCACAAAGCACAGCTTATATACCTCAGGTAACGATAAGCTTCTGCTTCTGAGTCCTCCCTTACGATTTGGGCCTTGAGTGCTGGGAGTGGATTTTTTTTTTTTTTTGCTACAATCTACAAAGAATTACACAAACTGTGAGAGCGTGTATTTTAAAAAATGTTCTATTTGATATGAGTTCTAGCTATATCTTTGTTCTGGTTAAAAAAATACAATAAAATGGTACACTGCATGTGAAACAAGATGTCTAAGGTTTTGAATCTGAAAGGCTTTTTCATAAGAGATTCCTATTGTGGCTTCGTACCATATATTTATTTATTTTCCTTGTTATGTTTTGAGCTTTTTCAGTTCACTTGACTACCTTGAATTGGGTATTTTTGGCATCACGCTGTGAAGAGCTAAAGTGTTGACCCTAACTTGTTTTCATTCACTAGCCGACCCAAACAAAAAACTAGGAGATAAAGTATTTTGGGATAACCTAACATGAAAATAATACTTTTTTTGCCCCCAAATGAAAGAAAAATGTTTGAAATGTGTTGCTTAACCTGAAATAAGTGTGATTTCATTTTGTCTTTTTTCTTTCYTTTTTTCTTCCCCTTAGGCAAAGATGGGTTTTTGTATTTAGGGATTATTTTTACTCTTCATCTTAAGAGCTGCAATAAAGCCAGGCAGATCTCTGAACATTCATAGGATTCATTTTGAAAATATCAAAAGGAAAGTTTTTTATTGAACATTTTTGTTTTGGTGAAAACAATTTGTCTGATTATAACAAATTTGTGAACATTTTTACAAGATTCACAGTTACTTTTTTTTTGAAATAAGCTTTCTGAATGTTTTCGTCCAACTGTATGCAAGGAAAACATGCAAAAGATCTCAAAGTTGACACTCTTCTCTTACCATTACAGTATCATACTCACACTGCTCTGTGAAGTATTACCAGAAATGCACCCCAAAGCTGAACAAGATAATGGACTAGTAGCTCATCTGGAAATTCTGAAATTTTATAGTATATGTAAATAGGTAGCTAGCATGAAATTCAGCTGGAACAAAGCAAAGGCTATGCAGTAATATCTTTTCAAGTGGTATTTCAAAAGGTGGTACACCAAGAGAGTTGTACTAGCTTAGGCTGTATGGCTGAATGGTTGGGTTCCCTCTCTGACAGCTCTCTTTCCCCCTAGTGAAAACTAGAAACAGCACTATATTCTAGCTGGAAATCACACAAAAGCACTTACAAGCAAAGTCTACACTGAAATTTCATGTTCGTGAAATAGAAGATAGAACTAAATGCAGATATTCCATCTTTGGTCACAGACTACTCTCTTGAATAGGTGCTATGGAGACTGGTTTTAGGAGAAGTATTTGTAATCCTAACAAGCTTGCAGGTGATGCTTATAGACTACAGAAGGGCTGCACTAACCTTGCATGTCTTAAGTTTGTATTTGTCCTAAGAATGTGATAGGAATAGGGGCAGAACATGAAAGTGGAAGAACAGCCAGCAGAAATCCTTGACTTCTCAGAAGATTCCCATCTGGGGATTTTAGATGAAGGTCAGAAGTTTCCTAAGTTGCTTGAGAAACATTTACGATGTACATGTATGTATATATATATATATTTATGATGTGTATGTCTGTTTATGTATGTATGTGTGTGTATATGTATACAGACGTGTGCACACAAATATATATATAATGCATACATGTACGCACCCCCACATAAATATATATAAACACACACATATATAGCATAATCTACAAGTTAATTCAGAAACTAAACTAGTGGTGACAGTTTATTTCTTTTAAAACCCAAGCTGTTGTAGCTGAGCAGGCAGATGATACTTTGAATAAAGGAAGGTTCTTTAAGAACAGAACTTTCCTGCTTTCCTGTAACCAGAACATTTTTCCCCCAGAGCATTGAGAAGATGATTCTCTTCTTGTTCTCTGTTATGTAATAAGTTCAAAGTAGGGCTGAAGACATACTGCTGAACAAGTACTTTTCAGTACTTGTGCGTAGTGTCAAGGAGTTCTGGCTTAAAGTTACTCTAGTGAGAAAACTGACAGGCCGGGCACTAAAGAAAGTATTTTAAAGGATTTGAAGAAATAGAGTGTTTTGAGAATGAATGATTGTACTATGTCAAGAGTGCCCTTTCACTACTGTGCTTGAGCCCTCACTAAATTGAAAATTAGTATTTTGTTTCTTTTTTGATTTTCTCTCTTACTCTCTTTCAACTAGAGAAAACAAGGGCAATAGAGTATATCTGGCTAATGCATCAATGAATGTATCAAGTATGTAATGTGTAGCATAAATCTAGATCAGTGTGACTTTCATAGAAATATGAATTTATTCTGTAATTATGATAACCATAGGCAAAATTACTTTCACCTCCCATTTTGCATTCTACTTGCCATTTATGTAACAACTGTAAATTATAAATTATAGTTAAAAAGTGATTTTTGGTTAGTTTGTTAATTTCTTGAGATGAAAAGATGAAAAAAAAAAGAAAGCATACCTGTTCCAAGAGCTGATGCAGCCCTGATACAGACAAGAGCAGGACAGAAGGCTTCCCAGTATTTTGGTAAGCCTGTAATGGGATGGGACATGCTCCCTGCAACGTACACCTCATGATGGCAGCACAACCTGGCTGSTGCGCAGACTGTGTGCTGCAAGTCATGTTGACACTACGCTGTGTTACCTCCAGTGTTGTAATGCACATCAGAGGCTCTGTGTCACAGCACTGAGGACAGAGGGGTTGCCCAGCCCAGAGAATCACAAGGAGAAGCTGCAGCTTCCCTGATAGCTTCTGTTTCTTCCTGTTGAGATCCTGGTGCTATTTAACAAAACTCAGTGAATGGTGCCGGTACCACCATTACAGTGAGAAACAGGGAAAGAGAGAGACGGTTAAAATTTATTGAGAGAGAGAAGAAATTAAAATCCTCACATAGTGGCTTATGGGAATTCTTTTAATTTGGTGTTTGGTTTTATGGAGAGACCACTTCATACTATACTGTTCTGTCAAAAACTAGTTGTTATTGGCAACGAAGTTTTTTTAAGTGGTGTTGCCCAAAACAGACAAAATCCTTTTCCTTGCCTGCATTTCAGTCACACAGTTCCTGGAAGGCCTGGGACAGCAGGTTTTAACAAAGATTTATCGCTAGATGATAAGTTAAATCCGTCCTGACTGTTTTCTATATCTATGTGGTTTATTTAAAGGACTGTCCAAAAATGAGGGTAAACATGATTGCAGAGATACTTCTTTTGAAGAGGAAGACTTGGAATGTAAGTATAAATCATAACGGGAAAATATTAGCAAATTTCATACAGCACATATCATCTGCAGTCTCTGCATCTAACACACCAGCCAAGCCTTGATTCATGGCTAATTTACTCAGTCTTCTCTTTCAATAGGCAGAGCCTTCAGGAGAAATATGACTTCCCATTATCTATCTTATAAAGATAGGTATCACATCACAACTGTTTGTGTGGCTGTYCTGAGAGTTATATCAAAAATTAATTTGATTTTGTTTTAAAATAATAAAGTTGTTCATAAAAAAAGAGATGTGGGGCTATATAAGCCGAATCAGTCTTTCAGAAAAAGGTGTGGTGGCATAACTGACAGAGTGGTGTATGACAGCAGGGAAGGGGATGAGGAAGGAGATCTTACAGCGTCACTGCCACGTTAGCAAGTCTAGAAGCCATGATATTCTGTTTCAGTAAAGCATAGTCTTAGGAAATAAATGACCAGTCTCTGAAATTCCTAAAATAAACTGTGGTATGGAACCAAATGAAGCAAAAATTAAGTTTTTTCTTTCTCTTTGACTTCCAAAGCACCTACATTACTCCCTCCCTGCTATTTACTGTAATAAATCTAAACAGGTATGCCTGCCAGTCCCACAGAAAGACGGTTATACTAATAAGGAAACTCACAAACCAGGTACTAAAGAATGGTTGAACTTTGAAAAGAATGGGGATCCTAAGCCACAATAATTCCACTGTCTGTTTGTGTTAGGAGAGCACTTACCATCACTGTACTTCAAATACCATTTTATTTCCTCACATGATTACCTTCTCTTTCTGTTTTATTTGACCTTTTATTAATTTCGTTTTTAGATCATTAACAATGACAATGGAGGAAACTATTTTTTGGTGCCTCCAAACATTAGGAAAAGAGTTGCAAAGCCAGGAAATGTTCTATTACTTCAAAATTAATCCTTTGYAACTTGATAATTTGTTCATGTATTTATTTCTTTTACAGGTAAGCAAACTGAGAAGACTTAGTGTAAACAGAGGAAGCTTGTTTCCTCCGTGAATGTTTGACAGCTCCAATGTTCTGTGTTCTGTTTATTATGTTCTGTGTTCTGTTCATTGAAGGGGGATTTTCTTCTCTTTTTTTTTATTCTGAGATTGCAATTTTCTTCCATATCATTGTAAGTCCAAAAAAAAAAAAAAAAGTAAGGAAGCTAATGGAATTATTGTGGTACAAAAGGCCTTTGAATTCAGGCCTCTGAATATGTGATATATACATCTGTATAGGTATGGAGATACTTACTCAAATGTCCATGTTTCTACTTTATCAAGATTATGCACTTTCAAGGACACATTTCATTTAAAAGTATCYTTAAAAAAGTGAAGCACTTTAGATCTAAGACTGTAATGAATTTTATAGCTAATTCTAGAATAGTCCATCTTCTGGGCTGCTTTTTCACCTGGAGGTCTCAATTCCCTGCAGAGAATTTGTTTTCCAACTTGCAAAGAAGATGTTTAATTCTTTGAGCCACATAAAATATTAGGATGCAACAATACAGAATGCCATACAAAGAGGACATTTTCTATCCTTATCATAGATTTTAAAAAACTGGTTATGCACTTCTCAGCTTGAAAAATTATGAAACCCACTTGACATCACTGTTTGGAAATAATAAGATAATACTGAGCTGCTTAAGTTTCTTACTCTGAAGAAGTTATTTTGGGGATATAATTTACTTGTGTGATATAGCTAGCACTGCTGATCACTCTGCTGATTTACCATTTGGAGGCATTGCAACTCTTCGGACCTTCAGCAAGACAGCTCTTGATTTGAACTGGCTTTTTATTCAGACCCTTTTGGGGAACCATTGAACTTCACGGACATGAAATATATGCTCATGTGATTGCTTAAGAAATGCTCATGGCACATACTCCTGKATTCCAGTTCTTCAGCTACTGATCTGTTATATTTGCCAGCTACATAGCTTTATGTGTCAGAAATACACAGATTAGTTTTATTTATTACAATGCCATTCACAACTGTATGTTCTTAATAAAATGTGTTTTGTTTTTCTTGTTTCTGCTCTCCAATTTGTTGATGCCCAGTGTCAGGACTACTTGTGGCACTTTGAAAACTCAGATATCGAAGATTTGATGTAGAATAGTACCTGCCTCCATGTCACCATACCTTTTTCACTTCATGTCATCCTTCTCTTGACTCCCACAAAAAAGAGTGGAGATCCAGTATCTGATTGTAGTCAGGTTTTATTTTCTGGTTTAGAATAGATAAGTCTGTCCAGTGATCCTAAAGATATGAATGCAGCTGAGATCTCCACTGGTGGGAGTATCTTTKCTAGCTGATGTGAAGTCATGTTTAATAATGCTGCACCTTGCAGTARGATAGAGAAATGCTTTTCAGAACCATAATTAAGTCAGTAGACCCAAGTCTTGTTAAAAAGTTACTATAAAGTGGTTTCTCTAATTCACTGCAGTSCTTGCACTTTTTAATACTAATTCTTGCTCTGATTCCTCATAGATACTATGCAAACCTGAACATCCTCTTTTTGAGGCCTTGATCCTGGTGTCACTGAAGGCAATAGATAATTATTCCCAGAGCATAAAAATGGCCTCAGAAATCTTAGGACCAAGTGTGGAAAAATGCACAAAGTAGTTTTGTACTACCTTGTTTGTAATGCCTTTTCAAGTCAGCCTCATTTTTTACTTCCTCTTTGAGGACTGCAACATCTGTTTGCATAATAAAGTAAAAGTGAAAGAGCTATTTTTTCTCTTAAATAATCACCCTTTGCAAGTGCTATTAGAGCTTCCTTAGTATTGTGGAACTRAAGTCAATCTTTTTATTTCACTCCTTATAAAACTCCACCAAGCAGTAGAAATTGTTTTATGTATCTTTTCCCAATACAGAAAAGTACTATGATGCTGCTGAATTCAGAGCTGACTGGCCCAAGTGTATATGTTTAAATCATGCTATTTTATAGAAAGGTACTCAACATTATGGCTTTAGAATTCCTTAAAGCAGAAACCTGCTTAGAACTTSCTTAGCTGCAGTAATAAAAAGTCTTGTTTTAGTGAGAGAAATACATGTATATTTCCGTGCTTGATTCACACAAACATGACTGATCTTTTCTTTGATTTTACATGCCACAGCTTTTCACTA
This sequence comes from Rhea americana, assembly GCF_003343005.1. NCBI lineage: Eukaryota > Metazoa > Chordata > Aves > Rheiformes > Rheidae > Rhea > Rhea americana. Next base: position 3,176,266 of record NW_028185073.1, on the reverse strand, counting down.
GGAGCAGACCTCTTCCAAGTGATGCAGAACTATCTGGAGACAAAAGAGCATGTACAGCAACAACATATCTGAGAAATCCTTAAGGAAGAGACCACTGTATCCTCCTTTGTGTTGGTTGCTTGTGGGCAGCATGGGCTTGCAGGGTGCACACCTTCTCTGCAGTCCCAGATTGTTGAGGTGGCTACTCTCTGCTCAGCCCTGGAGTGAGTTGCAGCAGAGCCATGAGGTTCTGGGAATGCCGGCCCCCGCATAACCGTTTTGTCACACACAGCGGGAATCACAAGATTCTCACCTGTCTCCACAAGCAAAGGTGCACACAGCACAGATCTTTACAATCTGGCAGTCCTCATCTGTTTACTATGTGATCCACTTTGCCTGTTTTCAGCTTGCCTCATTTCAGTTGCAGGGAGGAAAGCATGGCATACCAACGCAGGTGTTAGTCAAGTCACAATTATGAATAGGTTCCATCTAGCTCACAGATCTCATTTGTATAATCTCCATGAAATGCCACCTGCTGATGATTTTTTTTTTCAAATGTAAGAAGTTTACTTCACTTTAAGCAGTTGTGTGCTCAACAGAGAAGTTATGACAGCTCTACAATCTTAGCCAATGACGGATACATGCTCCTCCTACCTCTGCTCTTGAGCTAGGAAGGTAGAGTGCAATGTTCTTACAGATCCAGACCCAACAATGCCCTTCTTCAGATCATTGCCTCCTGATGTGGCAAAAAAAAAAAAGCAGAGATGGCAAAAAGCAGCTCAAAGAAGTTCACTATGCATAAGAACCATCACCCASCAATCCACAGAAGGTTGAGTGGGTAGGCAAAATGCAAAGCCATTTGGGGTACCAGGCAGCATGCCGAAGGAGCACAGGGTGAGCTCCCTAGTGACCATCTGCAATTACACATGTATTGAAACAGCAACCAAATTTGTTATGTGTGGTGAACTGACTGGCCACAGATTCTGCACAGCTGCTTGTCAAACTATCATCTTCTAAGAGTTTTCCCTGCTCAGGAAATATAAATGAGTATCATAGCGTAGAATAATTAATGTTGTTTTTTTTTTTTTTGAAAAGCAGTTATCTCATGTGTCTGACATAATGTTATTTATTTGCACTCTAATATGTCTGCTTTATCTATGAAATACCATGCAGAGAAGAAGGCAGAGTGTAAAAAAAAAATCTGCTTTACCCCTGGTATTATTCCATCCAGATCAGTCTCCTTCAGCCTCTTTCATGAGTTTACACAAATGTGTTTAATCCATAGAGTAATGAGAATGTACATGTTTGCAGTACTTCTCACTCTAGCATTTCTGCTGGTTTTGGAAAGAATTTTCTAAAATCCTTTGCACCTGTAAAATTAAATATCATGTCAGAATTGTCATTATGACTCAGCTCAGTATTTAAGGCACTGAAAGGTACTGATTAAAGCAAGTTTCTTACTCAGTCCTGATAGCTGAATTGAAGTGTTGTTCTGACCCATGATAAAAACTGCCTAGTCAAAACTAAAATCCAGTTACAAAAAATATTCCTAGTTCTGTTTCCTAAAATACTGAAGCAAGGGATGGAAAATCCTTTTATGTAATCAGGTTAATGTCTTGATAAAATAAAAATTACTGTGAGAAAGCAGGGTCTCTTTTTAGGTATTAGATGCTAGCACTATCATAGTCTGTGTGATATGAAGAGGAACAGAAGACTGACTTGGTTTCCCCAGTTGCACTGACCACTGAAAATTAGAAAAAACACATGACTGCTTGCATTAAAAAATAAGAGAAAACAGTGATTAGGAGGAAGTCTTTCTGCAGACATGACTTGCAAATAGCAGTCAGTAATAATAAYGATGTGGTCATAAACAGAAAGCTAAAGTGATGAACTGCAGTATAGAAGTAAATAGTACACAGTAACAATAACATGCACAGAGACACCCAGTCAGTTAGGTGATGTGGTTTAAAAGAATCATAGAATAAATTACGTTGGAAGGGAGCTCTGGAGATCACCTAGTCTAACCCGCCACTCAAAGAAGGACCAGCTTAGATCGAATTGCTCAGGATTTGTCTTGACAAGTTTTGAGTATCTGCCAGGAAAGAGATTCCACAGCCTTTCTGGGCACCAGTGTATTGTGTCACACCCTCATTGTGATTGTTTTATATGGACATAGATGAAAATTGTTAAGTAATCCTTAGAAGAAGTTTTGTAAGGTTAATAGGAAGAGAATTAAAAAAAAATAAAAGGAACTTAACAGTTTCGTGAATGCAGAATGGTCCTAGTAAATGCAAGATGTTCAGACTTCAAAGCTGCACACTGCCCTAAGTGGATGTAAGTCCATAAAAATCTTCAGGTGTAATCAAAAGCAGAATTTGAGCATTTAAACTCTGCTGGATGCTTTGAATAAACTTGTTCAGGTGCAGGTTCTCAGCAATACAAAGCATTGAACTCAGTACTTTCATCAAAATGAAACTGGAACTGCTCGTAAATTCCTAAGAAACTTGGTGGCTTCCTTCTAAAACAGCCACTTGTTCTGAAGTGACATAAAGCTTGAATAAGATCAGCCTGAGGGCTGCGTTGTTGGTGCATGTTTTAAACTGATCATGGGAGGTGGACTGTTGCTGCTGTCTTGCAAACATAATAGAGCTGCTTTGTCTTTTAAACCTGGGAAATCTTAGCTGTTACTTCCAACAGTTGCATAAAGATCTGATGTGAGTATAATACTGCTAAAATGAAGAATTATATTTACTGTATTTCTTAGCTGGTGTATTACTGTTTTTTTTTTATATATATATATATGTATTATTAGGAATTGTGTAAATGAAGTTTGTTTTCAAATGACTTTCAGGGAGTGAACTCTGATTCTGAACAAGGGGTGGAGTAAGTCCCAGGTCCTAAAACACAGGTCCAAGTAACTTCAAAGCCTGGAGAAGAAAGAATTTTATAACCTCAATGTATGAGTCTTCCAACTCTTTCAGATTCTATGATCCGTCACAAGTGAAGGCAGAACAGTGGTGCTAGGGAGCCTCTAAGCTAATGAGTTAGAATACTGTTGTTTTTTTGTAAATCTTTTTTATTCTGAATTTCAAGGAAAAGTTGTAAAAAGAAAAAAAAAGATCTGTATATTTGTCTATTTATATTTATATATCTCTGCTTATTTTCTCTTACTTGTTATTAACTCCCCGCCACTAYAGTCTTGTTTTGATTTTACAGCATTTCTGGGGAATTTCACTTTTTGCTTTCCCAGGACAAGCACTGACTAGGAAGAAAGGAACTTTTTGTGCTTCTCTGAAAAGTCTTTTTTTTTCAGTAGAAGCTGGAGATAGAAAAAGAGGATTACAGCCTGTCACTCAGAAGTGTTAACCTGTGTTATTCAGTGCTGCTGCTAACAACTGAAAGGCAGGTATTTGCCTTGTATGTCAAAAATTATTTTATTTAAAATGGTATTACTGCATTTAAATTGCCATAGTTGAAGTTGAACAAAAAAGTGAGAATGAAATACAGCGAGCGACAGATAAACAATGCAGAGTCGGTAAAAATTAATCACAAAAGGAAAACAGAGAGGGAAGTGAGAAACGACGTCTTCTCACCTGAAAGCTGAAGTGCAGTGAAGAGCAGATTAAAGTAATGCAAATTACAAGAGATGTGAGCATCAGATGTTAAGCAACGGACCCAGCAAGGGACTGAGTGCGCAGAGAGGTGGATGGCAAGTGCCTGCACACGGRCGTAAGGAGCAGGGAAGGCAAGAGCAGGCAAGAGGGTATGTGGGTGAGGTGGAATAAACGAATGATGGCAGAAAGTGTGTCCGCAGGACGTACTGGGACGGGCCTGTGAAACAGACTGTTGAACAAATATTAGTTTGCATACAGTTTGCATGGAATATGCCTGGCATGAAAACTGCATACATGTTTTCACTGTATGCATCGCTAATTTTTTAAAGAAATACCTGAGAGGGAAGCAAAGTACCTTCTTTCCATTGGTAAGATGTAGTGCAGATGTATTTAAGGATACTAGTACTGACCTTTTGTTTTGTTTTGTTTTGGCCTGGGGTTTGTACTTTTTCTTTTCTTTTTTTTTTTTTTTTTTTGTAAACACTGGATCCTTCACTAAATGTGAAATCAGTTTAGTCATTTCATGAGAAGGTTGATAAGGCTGTGAAGGTTGGAAGGAAGCTTTGGGGACCTGTGGGTGCACAAAAGGTAAAGGAGTTTCAGTAATAAACAAAGACAAAGCAGGCAGTGATTGAGACCTCGTAGTCTTAGGTGGTATATGTACACACACACACACACACACACACACACACACACACACACACACACGTATACAAGTAAATAGGTAGATGTTTTTCGAATTAAAAGAATGTACAGTTTTGTTCCTCATAGCTACCTCAAAACAAACTAACTTTGACATGTGAAGACTGCTTCACAAATGTACAAGCACATTAACTTGGTATTCTCCTGATGCTTCCTTCTCAGCCAAACTGGTCCAAAGAGGAATGCCATGTTACCATAGCTTGATTACTTCTGTTTTTGAGATGGGTTTCTCTTTCTTGGATATTTCTAGGGGGCATTATACTGTGCTTTGTGCAGGCATATCCTTGCAGTACACAAATACAAAAGGTATGACAGGGAACAGGAAAAGAGTGAGCTGAAGTGAGAGCTAAGGCTACAGAGGATGCCAGTGGCAGAGCAAAAATATTGAACATAAGAATGGATAAATCAATAGCAAGATTGCTATTTCAAATCTAGAGCAAGTTCTATGAGATCAGATTTTTTTACTAGTCTTGTTACTTCACTGTGTATGTGGAGGTAGACACAGATGACACGGCCTACCTCCTGCCACCTCCTGACGATGATACCGTTCTCCTGCTTCCAGCTGCAGACTGGGACATCCCACCCCCCGCTTTCTTCTAGGAACTTTGCAAGAAGGTCTGTGTTATACTGCTTAATGCTGAGTGTTGTCACATCATAAATGCTATAAAGGTGCTAGATTGTTCTGTAGGCAAGTATTTGTTTACGATATCTACTTAACTCTAAAAATAGCAGATATTCTTTCTTTAATCCTCTAGCCTTTCAGACTGAAGTCTGAGGAATTAATCTCCGCTTGTATGTAGTTTTTGACCTCTGCTTTAAACTTCATGAAGAACAGGTGTGCCTGAATGCTTGTTTAGTTTTCCCACAGTTCTGATTATTCTAGTGGAAGTTACGCCCTCTATCCACAAAACTCACCACTCTTGAGCTGCAAAGCATTTCTAAGTAAATGCTAAATATGTTTTGTGTTCTCGGTCATCCATTACCTGGAATCCAAACATTTCAACAGGTTGAACAGTGTCTTTAGGGAAGGAATATGCCTGATTTGTTAGACTGTAAGATCTCTGAATTAGTGSCTGTGTCTTGGGTTGTATTTATCTAGCGGATGACATAATGAAGACTCTGTCCTGCCCTGTACTGTTTTGTTGTGTTGGCAGCAATCATAGTAAGACTACCAAAGGCATCCTTCACTAGGGTGTTCCTTTTATTTAAGGAAAGTGCTGCTAGCTTTCAGATACATGGATGAAAGGAATGGAATTGAACTCACAGTTCACATGATTCAGATGCGGTTTTCAATATTTGTTCCTAAGGAACTGATTACAAAATATTCTGTAATTTGTTTGGGATCCTTACAGTTTGTTCTGGGTTATGAAGCCAAGGCTCACACATGACAATGAGGACTTGCGTAAACAAGCCCTGAAATCTGCAGATGACATTACAGATAAACTATGCTATTTCTATTATCAACTGAAAGCAAGATTTTTGACAAGAATGTTATCTAGGAAGTTTGCTACATGTTGATAAGGAGGGCATTACAAACCAGAGGCAAAATTATTTMCTCAGTTCTGTATGCCTCCAAGAACAGAATTTAATGCTCTGCCTAACATCTTATCTGTCACAATACAGGAGAGATACTTTTTTTTTTCTGTAATTCATTATCTTGGCTTACTTACTGCACTGGCATATTATTTTTATAGAACATTTCTGCAGCCTGTTGCCACATTTCTGTTTTTGCATTGCGTTGCCCAGTTCAGGATTGGATTCTGGCCAGAGAGAAGGCAACACTTCCATGAGAGGAGCCATGTAAGAACCAAATATCTTACACACCTAGGAGATGGATACAAAAGGCCTTGTCCCATTAGCTGGATTCAGGCAACATTTTTAATCCTCTGCAAAGATGATGGTGGTATTGCTCCATTTAAGAAATGTGGGATTCAGGATTATATCCTGACTTTAGGTGTCTATGTCTAACGCTACAATTCACAAAACTCCTTTGCTCAGCTGCTTTCGAAATATGGAATCACCTGAAGTCTGAGGGGCCTAAGATTTTGACCTTTTAAGTATCCCAGACACCCAACATTTCTACTTCTGGACCTCAATCTTAACATTTCTGAGCAGATTTGTGCCAATATCATCCTTCAACTCAGTAGGTCTTACAAGTTAGGTATTCCCAAAAACATGATCCAGCAGGCATATGCATGCCAAATAGATCAATACAAAGCACAACTACTTTAAAGTAGCTGTTTGCTCAATAGCTCTATGTTTTAAGCTTCTAGGGTTTGATGCTCCTCCCCTTTATCACCTCTTCTACTTAAGGGCAGCCCTCATGAATCCTGTAGGCTGGACATGAGGAGGAAAGTCTGCAGAAGGGAGGACTTTCCTTTGGTTGAGGAGGAAAAGATTAGAGACCTTCCAGGCAGGCTAGACATCCACAAATCCATGGGCCCAGGGGCTGGGGAATGTTGTTGCCAGACTGCTCTCCATCATTTTTGAAAAGGTGCTGGAGAACTGGAGAGGTGTCTGAGGACTGGAAGAAAGCCATTGTCACTCCAGTCTTCAAGAAGGGCAAGAAGGAGGACACAGGCAACTATAGGCCAGTCAGCCTCACCTCCATCCCTGCTAAGTTGATGGTACAGCTCATTCTAGATGTCATCTCAAGACATATAGAGGAGAAGAAGGTGATCAGGAGTAGTCAGCATGGATTCACCAAGGGGAAATCCTGCTTAACCAATCTGACAGCCTTCTATGATGGAAGGACTGGCTGGGKAGATGAGGGSAGAGCAGTGGATGTTGTGTACCTTGACTTCAGCAAGGCTTTTGACACCATCTCCCAGAACATCCTCCTATAGAAGCTCAGGAAGTGTGGGTTAGACGAGTGGACAGTGAGGTGGACTGAGAACTGGCTGAAAGGCAGAGCTTGGAGGGTTGGCATCAGTTGGCGCAAAGTCTAGTTGGAGACCTGTGGCTACTGGCGTCCCCCAGGGCTCAGTACTGGGTCCCATCCTGTTCAACTTCTTCATCAATGACCTGGATGAGGGGACAGAGTGCCTCCTCAGCARSTYTGCTGATGATCCCAAGCTGGGAGGAGTGGCTGACACAGCTGAGGGCTGTGCTGCCATTCAGAGAGACCTGGACAGGCTGGAGAGTTGGGTGGAGAGGAACCTCCTGAGGTTCAACAAGGGCAAGTGCAGAGTCCTGCACCTAGGGAAAAATAACCCTAGGCACCAGTGCAGGCTGGGGACTGGCCTGCTGGAGAGCAGCTCTGCAGAGGACCTGGGAGTGCTGGTGGATGACAAGTTGACCATGAGTCAGCAATGTGCCCGTGTGGCCAAGAAGGCCAATGGTCTCCTGGGGTGCATTAGGAAGAGTGTTGCCAGTAGGTCGAGGGAGGTGATCCTGCCCCTCTACTCAGCCCTGGGGAGGCCGCATCTCGAGTCCTGTGTCCAGTTGTGGGCTCCCCAGGACAAGAGAGAGACATGGAGCTACTGGAGAGAGTCCAGCGTAGGGCTGCGAGGATGATCAGAGGGCTGGAGCACCTGCCCTATGAGGAACGGCTGCGAGAGCTGGGCCTCTTCAGCCTGGGGTAGAGAAGCCTGAGGGGGGATCTGATCAATGTGTACAAGTACCTGAAGGGAGGGTGTCAAGGGGACGGGGACAAACTCTTTTCAGTTGTCCCGTGTGACAGGACAAGAGGCGATGGGCACAAACTGAACCACAGGCAGTTCTGGCTGACCATGAGGGGAATTTCTTCCCTGTGAGAGTGACGGAGCACTGGCACAGGTTGCCCAGAGAGGTTGTGGAGTCTCCTTCTGTGGAGATCTTCAAGGCCTACCTGGATGCAACGCTGTCTAACATGCTCTAGGTGACCCTACTGAGCAGGGAGGTTGGACTAGATGATCTCCGGGGTCCCTTCCAACCTTACCATTCTGTGATTCTCAGATACACTGCTCTCTTAGGATAAGCATCTCTTTATTTCTGTTTGTAGAAATGAGTAAAGTATATATTTTGTTTTGAAAATTGAATAATATATTTAAAACAATGTTGTGGCCTACAGCATATAACTTGTGTTATCTGAAATGGGAATGCTGAGTCTAAAACCTCTGAGGGAACAAGAAACATCTTTCTCACTAGCTATAAGGAAAATTTTGGGCAACTACTTGAGTTTACATGAAATGGTGCATTCCAACAAAAAAAATACCTTTTTTTTTTTTTTTTTTTTGAAGATCAGTATTATAATCTCTGTGGGTGTGTCAACTTTGGCCAGGACTAAAGACATACAGGTGATCAGCCCAACTGAAAGGACAGAAACTACTCACAGCGTCCTTTTGATCTAATAGTGGAATGTTTTTAGTAATTAATTATCACTACCCTCTGGGTTTCACTCAGCACTGACTAAGAAAATGTATCAAACTATATTTCTTTTGGGCCATGAAAAATCAGATATGGGTTTCAACTTAGTACTTTCAGTAAAGTAAAAAAAAACTTTATAAAAAGGAAGATTATTTTTCTCCTGTTTTCCACTCATGTAGTCACACCTTTGTTACTATTTTTCCCACTCAAATTTTTAGTCTTGGGCTTCACATCCTCATTGGAACTATTGCAACTCATAAAAGACAGGACCACACATCTAAAAACTGTCACACGACATACATCACCTCAATTCTGTGGTGCTTCATTTTCACAATTACACAGCACTGTGTGAAAACTTGCTTTTTCTTTTGGAGTTGGTTTGGGAAATTCATTTATTGTCAGGTTGCAAATTGCTGTTGAAATGTCATGCTGCTTCCCCATGTGCTCAGACGTGGATTCCAATCCCGAACTGAGTTGCCAGGACCGGTAGGTGCTGTTCCTATGGTGCAGGATTCGTCATGCCCCTGTGGAGTTGTAACACAAAGATGATGAATGTGCTTTAGAAATGGCTTTTTGCTTAAAGGAAGCATGTTGTAGCCAACTGAAAGTAAGACAGTGCTGCGCACTAATTGTTTAGCTAGCAGGGCACAGTGATCTCTGCAAGACAGAACATGCCGACGTTCTACATAAGGTAAGGAGAAAATGAGGTTTATTCTGGAATATAATGAATGATTGATACTGCAAGCTGAGGAAAAACACATCTTCCAGGTGCTGATGCAGATCTTATGGAAATTCCCTTTTAGTGCCTTACATAGCTATATTATTAACTTGCATGGGTAGATTACACTGAAGTAGAGCAATGGGTTGACGTCTCTCAGTGAGAAAATTGAGAATAAAGCAAGATAGCTAGTAATATAGATCTTGCTGATCCTCACAAACACCCCATGACTCTGCTTCCAGTATCACAAATCAGAATATATTTCCTTATTTGGGTTCTTCTACTAATTTAGTGTATGTGTCATGCTCTCCTTACACTTAACCATCTGATTTTATAAAATTTGTTCTTATTTGATATTTAATAATTAGGATTGTTATGGGGCTTTAATTATATATGCCCTTAATTCTGTTCTATCCTTTTACTCTTAGTTATATATATATTTTAAAAATGTCTCATCCTCTATCTTACACAATTTACATACTCTAAGTTTTCAGTGTACCCAGAAGAACAAAAGACAGCAGACTAACCTCAGATATCCCATAGTGAGGCCAAGCTAAGGCTCTAAATGTTTCCATGGAATATTTTTCCCTTTTTAATTCAGTTTTCTTCCTTCAATGGCCATCCATCTGCATGAATTAAGGTATGCAGAGAAGTGAGTAATAGAGTAGGAAACTGAGGATGGTAAATTTCTTTCTAATACTAAATGTGAAACCCAATGGTGGCTAGATAATGAAGTGAAATTTAACCCAGCTGTAAAGGCTGAACAGGGTATTTGTTTCTGCATCTCAGAAACAAAGATACTAATGCAGGATATTGTTTGTTAGCTCCTTTCTCATACAGCTAAGATAATTAGGACTTGGAACACATTAGATAGTTTCATTTCAACCAAGCCTTCTGATAAAGGTAAATAGGTTCTACTTGCATATAATAAACTGCTTACTGTAGCTTGTTCATCTACTTTTATGGATGARAACAAAAAGTAAAGGTCCAAATTTACAGGATAGGCCCACTAATTTTGATTGCTAACTTTGACAAAGCCTTGAGCCCGACAGTCAGATGTGCTGAGAGCTCCAGGGCAGAAGCAATCAGAAAAATGCAGCACCTGAGAAAATCAGAGATGGACTGCTTCAAGCTGAGCTGCAAATGAATGAGGAAGTAAAATGTGAAACCCTCTTCAGTAAGTCTAGCTCTGGGGAAGTCTAAAATTGCTCCTTCTCCTCTTTACTTCCTTATGATTATTTCTAGATCTCTTTAACTTTGCAGACTATGTTACTGTATGCTGATTTATTTGAAGTTATCTTCTCATTAGTTCTGTTATAAACTTAGTAACTTTTTCTCACTTATGTTCATCTGTATAAGAAAGTACAAATAACAGTTTGATTGTTATTGATACAGGAAGATACTCTAAAACTGGACTTTCTCTTTCCTGATACATTATTTAAGGGCTGCTTTTTTACTGTCAGTAATTCAGGGTACTTTGTACGTGCCGGGTACAGCCATGTGTAAGGAGAAAAAACTAACAGCACTCAGCATTGAAATCTAATCCATTCTGAAGTGGACTGCTAATTTAGTTGGCCCTGAGACTTGGGTACCTTATGCTGAGTCCTAGGTTATCTGYGGCTGTTGAGGTTAAAGAACTTGGTAAGTATTTCCAAAAAGTATGCAGAACAGAGTGGAAATAAAATCAGGGTTAGTGATCTTGTAAAATAGATAAGATGTTGGTGTAGGCTGTTTAAAAAAGATTGCTTGCACATGTTTATAAAGCTTTTCTGCATAAAAGAGGCCATCACCAATTCTTTATCTTATTCAGGGGTACAGTTTAAATGAGACTCTGTCCTGGTAAATTACATCCTGCTGCCTGAAAGCTACAGCTCTTGAAAGCATTAAGGGTAAAGTTGTAGAAGTAGTTTTTGTCTTCTCTCAGCAGCAGCTCCRTGGTTCATATTCCACATGTATGCATTCTGCATGTTTTAATTAGGATTTCCGTTGTTTCTAGTGTAAATATAAATGCTTCTATTTTTTGCTGACAGTTTAGCTGTGATAGATTTTGATTTAGAGTTCCCTTTGTTTCAGATTCACCTGAGAAGATGTTTGGAATCGTGACAGTGCTGTTGCTGGAAGTGCAGCTCAGTGCAGTCTCAGGTGAGAGGGAACAATCTCGTTGGTAGGACCCATATAACGACACCACGACACCCTCTGAGCACGTTTTTCAGTATCCTCAGTGGTACTTATGTGAACAGCTAGTAACGTCTGGAGCCTCTGCTCCATGATGTCTTACAGCAGGTGTTTTTTATTAATCAAGCAGAAGACAAATGTCCACCACTTTTCCAAATCTGGCTTCTTTAAAGCGTGGCATGTTGATAGAGGAGGTGTCCACAGTTATCAGGCATTGCTGTGAAAGGCAGTATGACCAAAACAGTACCAGCCTGTTGAAAATTAGAACAACCTTGGTGCTAGATGCACTGAGGTACCACCGCATACGTGCCCCCTTGCCCATCCTTGCAGCTTGGTCAAAATTCAGAAGAGGGCTATTAGGAAAAGAAGAAAAACAGGAGAGGAGTGCTGCAGGTGTTACAGACTTCCAGTTTACATCTTTGGGAATTGCAAGAGGCGAGATAACAGATTCCTCACACATACCTGCTGCCCCTGGTGAGGAGCTAACACCTGCTGAGTGCCCCGGGCTGCCTGTGGGGGAAGCCAGACCAGGGCACCATCTGGTACAGGGGAGCCTGTTTGACGGCTGCTCGCTCCCTGCCTCTGGCGTGGAGCTGAGACCCCGTGCTCTGCCGTGGGCGCGGGGAGTCTGGCAGCGGACGCAGGAAGTGGGGAGCTGCCCCTCTCAGTCCTGCTGACGGAGAGCTTCTCCCTGGGAGGAGATCCTGGGCAACTACAACAGGCAAAACGTACCCTGCGCTAATGTTGTCAGGGATACACCTGCCGCTTTGCTTTTGGTAGATACCTTGCGGCAGACATAACATCTGGCAGTGTATATTCCTCACTTAACTTACTTCAAGTTAGTGCAGCTTAGCTTGCACTTTCTGTGTAGGTACAGCATCACACATAGTAAATACGAAAGGGAAAAGCTTGGCACATTTGCGTTTTTTTGCTTCTTCATTTTAATATGACTGAAGTGATAGAGAAAACATTAAACCGAAGCTTTCTCTGTCACTTCTGTGCACAGCATAGAAGTGGAAGATGCAGAAATGGTTGAAGAACTTCTCTTTTGAGTGTCACCATCAATACTTGCAAATACTTCTGAGTTAAATCTATCAATGTATGATACCGACAATATTACAAGTAATAACAATGTATGTTGAATGTTGTATCAAAAATAATTTTTGTGCATCAAGTGTGGTTTAAAATGGTAAACTATCTGTAGCAATAAGAATTTCAGATTTGGTGAATGAGTCAGCAGATGATTTTGGCACATTTTCGGAAATAACTTTATATATAGCTGAGATGATTCACGAAATTAGACGATATTCATGTGTTTCCAAACTTGTGGAAGGCTCATAATTGCTACATAGCAGTTCTTCCAAATCAGTGTAATCACATGCTCTTCTCTTACTCACAGTACATCTCTATCGATTTCACAGCAGTTACACAGGATTTTCATTTATTAAAGAACAATAAAGTCAGGCTTACTATTGCCATAATTAATTGCTGCTTTTATGAGAATTGCAGGACTTATAAGGAACAATCATAATCTTAGAAAAGTATCCACTGTGTAATAACTGATTCAGCCATAAATTATTTCTAATAAGTGAAAACACTTCTAAATAGCTTGTTTCGTCCCTTTTTTCAGTCTCTAAAATCTGAAAGATGATTTGCTCTATAGATACTACTGAAATAGTAAAAATATGTGAATAGAAAGAAAAAGAAATAAATAAAACTTACAGTAAATCCAGTAACTTTATGTTTGATTATATAACACTTCTGGCCCAAGTTGAAAGGAAAATGCAACTTTTTTTTTAAATACTACAAAAACTTATTTTCTTTTCCTACTTTAGCTTTATTTACAGTTGAAGTTCCTCAACAGCTATACATTGTGGAGTATGGGAGCAATGTGACCATGGAGTGCAGATTCCCAGTAAATGGCTCATTAAATCTTGAACTCTTAAGYGTTGTCTGGGAGCAGAAAAGGCAAGGTCAGCCAAAATCAAAAGAGGTGTACACGCTTCGCAATGGGAAGGCGTTCCCTTCGTCCCAGCATCACGATTATACAGGAAGAGCAGCACTGTTACCTGGTGAATTGAAACTGGGGCGAGCTATGCTTCAGATCACCAGTGTAAAGATCGCGGACGCAGGATCGTACCTCTGTCTCATCGAATACCAGGGAGCTGACTATAAGTATGTTACTCTGGAAGTGAAAGGTCAGTGGCTGAATGGAACATAAAAAGTCTCTGCTAGATTCCTACAGATCTGTAGGATTTTTTTTATGAACTTTTCTGTCATCAAGCCCCTGATGCCCCTACGGTATACTGAAGCAGCTGTCTTGGTGCAGGCTAGTCTTGAACTGAAGTTTAATGGCCAACCGAGCTTCTCCAAGGTTTGCCGTGGCAGAGAGGGAGCGCGGCTGCTTTCTCCCTCGGTCCTTCATCCTTCTGCACCCCCTCCCCTGTTGTGCTGGCTCTGGCACAGCTTTCTCCAAGCTGCTTTAATTCACCCGTAAGCCCTGTTGTAACTACCCAAGTGGCTAGGAATTCACTAGTGATTGCACCTCTAGGGGCAACGACATGTGATTTTCTGTGTTTGTCAAAGTGAAACAAGCATTAGTAATAAATGACTATACGGCTGAATATTCTTTGAAAAGCCTATGGTGTTTCCTACTAATCGCAGCATGCCACTGTAATGCAAGAGAGCTCTTTCCTCAAAAGTTTAAATAAAGAATTTTGTCAAAGGCAAAAAGGGATACAGCCATTTTAAGGCCAACCTCAGTTCTTCTGAATTGTCTTTACAGAATTTCTAAGGTCATTCTGTTCTAATATGACAAAAACACTTGTTTATAGCCTGTTGTGGCACAAGCATTAAAAATACTTTCTCTCTTGAAGTGGCCTGAATTATTTTCATTGCACTACAGTTATTATTTTGTATATTCAAAAGTGAAAATAAAACCCCAGAAGGCTTCACTGGTATTTATGTTGATAAATTACAAGTTCAGTGTAAAGTACTGTCTTGTAGAAAGTATAGAGGAAGAAGTTTAGTGGCAGTAGGCCTGAGAAGGGTTGAGATTAGAATACTGAATTGTGCTGCAAAGCAGCTTTCATCATTGCACACGAGGAGTACCTAAGATACATATAATATGACAATTAGAGGAAGGAGGGAAATGGAAGGGGGGAAATGACTGTGGTTGCATAAAATAATTTAACTTAACCTGTTCTTACGCAGCATCCTACAAGACAATAAACACACGAATAATGAAAAAATCAGATGAAGATCACTTTGTTTTTATATGCCAGTCAGAAGGCTTTCCCCTGGCAGAGGTATTCTGGCAAAATGAGAAGAAATTTAATCTCAGTGGATCTGCAAATACCACCTATACCTTGACTGCAGATGGCCTGTACAACGTAACCAGTGTCCTGACATTCAAACCAAACATGAGTGAGATCTACAGCTGCGTGTTCTGGAATAAAGAACTGAATGAAAAAACGTCAGCTTGCATTTCTACTTTAGGTTCATATCTCACCTCAAACTTGTACAAGAAAGGCTTCCCAATGCATTATAAGAGAAAGAGAGAGCAGGAAATGATTATGTGCTTTCCTAGAATACATTGTGTCCTATAACCTGTCACCAGTATTCAGTTCTAGAAACCAGTGTAATACTAACGCTCTGAAAAAGAAACAAGTCAGGATTATTTATACCTTTAGACAGAGATAGCCGAACTTTAACAAGGCAGTTTATGTCAGCTTTCTGAATATTTTAATTTTAGGGTAGCTCTCATTACTTGGTTGCCAGCATGGTGGAGGTCTTTTGGTCATCCGTGACCTAGACTTCTAATCCATTGTTCTTCAAATGAAACACAGAGAAATTGCAGTAGCACTCATTCAAATGCCATTAAGTATGGCATACTTGACTCATTTATTGTAAAGCTTCTTACAGTAATATCACAGGATAAAGTACCCATAAACTGAGTGTAAAATACTACATTGATAAATGTTAAAAATTTTTGGCAAAGTAAGATCTTGGAGAATGAGAAATTATAATTTTATAAACTGTGCCTGTTTTGAGTTTTAAATTTACTTTCTTTTGTTTGCTTTCCCTGTTTTTGACAGCTTTAATGAGTACACAGCATAGCGGACAAAAATCACTGATCTTACTTATCATCCCCACATGTGTGATCGTAGCTGTTCTCCTCTCTGCATTAATAATCTTTCAAAAGAGAAAATCATTCAGGAACTGCAATGCCAAAAAAGGTATGTTTTAATCCAGCTAGTAGGTCTTCTCTCTTGTTCCCCATTTTTCCTATGAATGACCTTTTGGTAGTTTTAGTACCTCTACATGTGCATATTTGACTTAGGTCATGATTGATTTCTAAAAACTCTGCTGTAAAATGAGATCTTGCTTCATTTGAGTTGGGCTTTATTTTCCCACCTTGTAACTTAGGTGAGACTAGGTTTATAGAAAGAAATTTTTTTATATCTGACCAGCTTTTCTTCTGTAAAGACAAAAACAGACAAGCTTTGGCTCAGGTAAGATGGAATTGTAAACAATTTGTGTAAAACGCAAAGTTTCTCTGTTTTTTCCATCTATAGCAATTGATTTAGCAGAAGGCATTACCTCTCCCTGCAAACTTTGTGTCTCTGTCATTGATAGTCATCATGGCTATAAATACACGCGACTGTAACATATGACACAGAACTTTTATTTATGCTCTTCAATAAGCCTGTCTAACTAATACTGCATGCTGTTGTACATGCTATTCTGGGTTGGACTATCATGCATCACATTTACTGTCTTATTTTACCAGTGAAATAGTGGAAAAGTACTAACACAAAGAGGCAATTACTCAAGTCTTTTCTTGCATATGAATAGACACCAATAAACTCAGATGAATTTAATTATTCTCATCAGCTGAGTTTGTAAGACAAATCCTGCTTTAGTATTTGGTTCTAAAGATGTAAAGAAAAAAACTGGAGAGAAGTTCATTACTAACTCATACTAAATATACCAACTTAAACATTTAGTTTAATCTAAAAGCTTGTGGAATTATGGTATTTCTTGCAAGTTTAGAAATACTTATGTTAAATTTGTTTACATTTACTTTAACAGGTAGGAAGAGAAAACTTCACTGTAACCAGAAAGATGAGAATGGTAAGTCATAAAAWTTTTATGTTTATGCTCATAGCTTTTTCTTAGTTACAGGTAAAATCTGTATAAATTGATAGACAGCAACCATAGACAGTAATACTACATAGACTCTAGTTTCATATTTAAATTTAAAATTTCTGAAGACATAGTATCAGTAGTCTCTGAGTTCTAAATGTAAGATATCATTTTCTTACAGGCTGTATGAAATTTATAAATGTTTGTCCCTTTCACTGAGATATAGGTACCTGCACATATAGCTCTGTATACAYCTCTGTATCCTACATGCAAGCTGCAGTAGCCTTAGAGGAGTAAGATACAATTAAAAAGCTAGTTGTTTTGGAACGTATATTTTGGCTCAGGCCAAAAGTTTTACTCAGGAAATAGTGATATGTGATTTGTATGGGACCGTGACCTACTGGTTCACTTCTCATCTTATATGACTTTTCTTGACATCCAAGAATTTGTACATCAAGGAGAGAAGGTAATGTCCAAAGATCTCAGGATGTGTATGACTGTCCAGTAATAAGAAACCTTTTATAAAAAAAGAAGAGAGAGAAAAGAGAGGAAGAGAGATGCAAACACTCCTAAAACACTTACTTATATAAATCACTTACTGCCTGTAAGTAAAAAGTCTGACAGATCAACATGTTATCAGGAGAGAGGCTGTGGTCAGTGTTAGGTGCAGCTGTAGTGGGTACAGCTGTAGCTCTTGATATCCAAGCAGGCCTTGGCAAAGTTATGGGGGCCACTGCACCATTAGAGTAGCCCCAAGGTACTCAAGTAGCCTAAGGTGCTCCAGGAATGAACCAAAACGTTTCCCTCCACCAAAATGCAAGGAGCAAAACTGTAGCAACTGTAATGGAGTGGCCTAAAAAAACACTACATAGTGGATTCTGGACACACTGACAAGCTCAAGCTTTTCTAAGATCAGGGTTTATTTGAAAAGCCATTGTAGTTTCTCATGACAAAAAAACACATCAGAAATCATAAGTTTAAGAAATAACTTCCATATGAGAAATGAAAATTAGGGATAGGACACAGTGAGAAAGAATTCTTCACTGATTCTCACTTGGTCTCAAATGGTATGGCTTCTGTCTTACCCCAGCTGTTCAGCTGCTGACATCAATAGATAGCATATGAAAAATGACACTTTCAGAAAAGTACCTTCATGTTTCAAAAATCCGTACCTACTACAGTCAAAAGCCTTTTCTTATTTTCCATGTGACAGTGTGAAACTTCCCTGGAATTACGCCACATACAAATGAACTAAACCTCAAGGCAAAGCTGGTGGATAGCTTTGGTGCATGTCCAGACATTCCCATGCATGTTGCCTGAACACAGCGTGGCTTCCTATCGTTTTTTGTCTCACTGCTGTAGAGTTTTTTCTCTTCGTAGGCCCTAGCCTCTTCCTTATATTCAGTGAAATGAATAAATTAAAGGAAACGTAGTTGCTTTTTTGTGGTTCTGTTTTACTTCTTCATTTTAATGACCGAAAATCTTTGTGTAACATGCAGTAAGTCATATGACAAACTTTTATATTTCTCAGCATCATTTATTTTTAAGAAACACTGGAAAGAACCTTTTTTCCATGATGAGTATGTAGTTAAAGCACAAAAGCCACAGATATTTTACCAGAGAACCTTGGAAATGACCCACATTGCTCTGGTTACAGGAACAAGGATTGTTCATCTTATCATTTTAAGTTACAGCTCAGGCTGTATCAGCAGTGAAGATATAGTATGTTTTACCTCATTACTGAATGTTTTGTAATGTAAATGTTTCTACTGAGACAGATTTTATTGACAAGCATTCATATGGATGCTATGTAATGAGATTTCAGTTTGTATTTCATCTGTATAGCTGGTAGTCATAACTTTGATGTAACAGAAAATTCAGGGTTTGGATCAGAGATAAGAAAGATGGATGGAGTGCAAACATGGATAATTCTTCCCTCTGAAATGATTATTAGAGGATATCTAGGTAATTAGTGGCTACTTTAAGCCACTGCCTTTGTACTTCAGCATGGCACAGATAAACTTCTATATAATACGGGTTTTCGTTGTTTATCACTTGGTAGTTAAAATCAGGCTACTTATTTATTTGCTTAAATTATTACAGATTTTTTAAAAAATAATACTCTTTTTTCTTTCCTTTTTTTAAGGAGATAATTGTAACTCTCAAACTCAGGCTTTATGCTTGTCARCTATCAGAGTACCAGGAGATGGCAGGAATGTAAGCCTATGAAAACTCTTCTTGTGACATGCTTTGCACTTTTTGTCTCTATTTTTGAGGACTTCAGAGAAAAGTTGCAGCACTTTAGCTTTGGAACAACAAACTCATGGGGATCTGTTGGCACTGTAGCAATGAAAAGCTGTCCCTTTTAAGACACTTATCTGGAAGTTACAGCGAATTATGCTGTCATTAAACATGGTTTACCATGGTGAAGGGGTTATCTGAGTGCCTTTCATACACTTTACTTTTGGAGATATTGTTGCTCAAGGCACTTCTGTTCAGAAATGCCTTTATTAGCTGATCTAGTCTCAGGAATGTTGCTTGGACTCAAACATCTTGTGGGACTTCAAAAAAAGCTATACATGCTATGTTATGTTTGAACAGTTGTCTTTCATGCAGAGACATCATTACATGCTTGTATATTACATCCAGAATTTCTGCACTTTAAACTGGAAATTTACACAATTATTCACCAGCAAGATAATATATAGAAGATGTTTTAGATCACAATGAGATGTTGGAAGCTAAATCAAAGGACAGTCAAAAAGGACCCAGCTCCGACAGTGAATCAACATTATGTCACAGAAGAAGAGTTTTAATGCATAGGTTATGTAAAACCTTGTATAGCTAATTCTAATTTGTGGAAGGCTGGTAACATTGGCACAGCTTTAGGGAGGTAAGTAGCCATGTAAAAAAAATATGAAATATGTTGCTCTAGCTACATGACAATAAAAGGTTTCACATCTTAAGCTGATTACTCAACAGATTTTTTTTTTAGGAGGAATTTGGAAGCAAAAGTGAAAGTGAAGTTCTGCCACATTTCTATACCAGTTACGGTCAACAGGTTATTTTAACTTTTTCTCTGAGGAAGAGAAGAGTCTTTCCAATGCCCAGCAGTGATCTGTTTTACTTCCCATTATAGGAATGCCTAAAAATGCCTCATTTGATTCAGAAAACGATTTGTGCAGGGAGTTACTTCTACAGGTTTGAAAAAATAAACAACAGTAAACAACAACTTGGCATCTTAGGTAGTCATGACACAACAGACCAAGGGCACTAGGTAGGATTTGGCATATCATTGGCCAAGGACAATGGCTTTTGTGAGCTGTGTTTTCTCTTTAGAAAGATATGAGAAAGACTGAAGAAACAGGTGTCCACCCAGCAACTTTTTTGGCATAATCCCTTGGAAGAGTGCTCTGTTTCACTGTAAAAAAAAAAAAAAAAATCACTACAGCAGCAGTGTCAAGATTTTCTCCTTAGCACTAGGTCTGGATTGAGATAGGAGCTGATTGTCCAGCATCTTGTGATCTTGTGGAGCTGTTTATCATAGCACAAAGCAGACCTACAGTGCTGTTATAAGATTGTAAAGATAACATTCACATCCCTTTCTGTTTTGCCATGATAGCTGATAAAGAAAGCAGGGCTGGTGTTCATTTTACTTGTGAAAGAGAAAAATGAGCATTTTTCTATAGTCATGTCTTCTTCCATATCCATGTATTGTACCTTTAAATAACCAACTGTAGTCATTTGGATTCAGCTGAGATTAATTCAAAGCTAACTAGACTCTTTGCTAGTACAGCAAACCAGAGGCAGCTTCTTGAATCATCGCTTACCTTCAGACGCAGTGTTGAGCCGCCTGGGAACTGGCCTAACTTGCACCATCTAGCAATACAAAAAAATCAATGTGCAGCGTGTTTCAGCCTCAAGTAGTTTCTTACCATGCTAGATTTCACTCAGATGTTAACTACGAGCCACTTCCATCCTCTTAGCCAGCATGAAAAATCTAGTTTGTGTTCCTGTAAGGACTTCATTTTTGCCTATTTTTTTCTATTTTTTTTTCACATAATCATAAAATAGAAGTAATCCAGACTGGATTGATCCATTTACATAGAGGAACATAAATAGTATGCAGGCTCTGAAATTTGATTGTGGTGAATATCATTATTTCTTATTGAAATGAAAGTCTTCTTGACAGTATTGTACTCTGCTGAGTAACTTTTGACTTGCTGTGGGTAGGGAATAACTGGTGTGGGCAGCACTTGCTGCCTGTTTCACAGGCATAACAAACACTACCCTGGCTTTCTGTGCTCCATACACTGGATGGTTTCATCATACATTCCCAGGCAGAGACAGCTCAGCTTTGCACTTCAACTCTATGTCCTTTCCACTCCATTTCACATGCCAGAGAGAAGTAATATTGTTATTCACTGTGATACCTATAAAAATACCTAGAAATACATTTTCATTTGAATGTTTGTACTCTTACCAACTCTCACTGGATGCTTATGAGTGCAATAAAAAGTAAGAAACTGGGATGACTCTCACATCTCAGTAAGTGAAAGTTAGCTTGTCAGCTGCTTAACAGTCTATATTTGTCTGTGGATTAATGCATGAGTTATTTTTTACCCTAAACCATTAGGCATATGATACGTGGGTGATACGACGAGTCTCTGTTCTTTCTGCTTCAGCTACTGTTTTACAAGCGGATAGCTTGAAACAGCTGACTTATCAGAGTTTTCTGATAAAGTAGCTGCAAAATGTTTGAAGGTCTTTTGTTTAAAATAATTTTGAAATTTACAGTGAAGAAAATTTACAGAGTCGGCTGATACTAGACCAATATCAGGAAAATTTTTAGCTGCTATATAAGGATTAGATTGCAGAGATGAACTTTAAAACTTACGCTCCCAAACTGGCATCTTAGCATTGGCATAGTGGATATCTTGAACAGAAAACTTCCATTATCTTTTTTTAACATGTGTGTTCTCTATTCACCTATGTAAATTTGTCCTACAACCAGTGAATGTTGTAAGCAATAACATGTTTGTGTACTGTAAAAAAGTAGRGATTCAGCTAAAGTTGATTGTGTATTTGTATGAAGAGTTCTGCAAAGTATCTAGCCAGTGGTCTATAGTCCCTCAAAACATACATAGTTCATGGAATTCTGAGGATGACTGTTTATTCACAAGCAAATACATAAAATATGTTTTTAATTATTATATCCTTCTTGTTTGGATAAGGAACACTGGTCTTGCATTCCTCTGGCCTGTTTCACTATCACCTAGGTGTCTGATATTAGCACAAGAGTGAATGACAAATTGGGTGATTAGTCTTCCCAGTCATTCCATACCTCTACTATTTACCATAGATTTTAAGGCCTTACAGCGTGGTTATGTGGGCTCTTCTACCACAGCAACATTTTCAGCATCTATGTGTTGCAGCTCTCTCTAATTACGGACACAGAGGAGAGAAAGTCTGGCTAATAAAAATAACACTGACTCCCTATTTTAGACCACATTCACTCTCATAATGGTAACAGTCTGAAAACACCCCATTAGCTGATTTCTGTAACACAGATATGGCTGAAAGCAATTACTGACATTAAGAATATCTTTGGGAAAAGACTAATGATAGGAGAGGGATTTCTCATGACAACTTGAAGCACAAGTCTTAAAAGCTGTGTACCAGAAAATCTACCAGCTGTTTCTGACCATGGCTAACTGGAAGCACTTGGAAATACCTTGAAGATATTTGGTTTGGCAATGAACGAAAACCTGATTCTTAAGAAATAGTGAGATCATCTCTTTCCCTACTGCATTTCTAACTTCATCTGASAGGAACATGCTGATTGCCACCAAAACCAATACCCTTCTACTTTACAAAGCAGCAAAAGAAAAAGGTTTTGCAAGCCATCTCTCTACTGCAAAGAACAGACTTACTTGGAGTTGGCCTTTCTTTGTGTGGGCTTGGGGTTGCACTAGGCAGCCTTCAGAGGTCCCTTCTAAACTCAAGTGTTCGTTGTAAATTTGTTGCTCCAGATTGTTTTCCTATGCTTTGTAATTAACTGTCTTACATACCCTGGTGAAATAATAGCTTGAAATAATAGCCGTATAATAATGACTCCCATCTCATATCCTGATCTGACATGCCGATTTGCCTCACTATGTTGTCAAGTGTACCCTGAAATACTGTGTAATTATAGACATCTCACTGTAATACTTCACTTYATTGCATAGTTATGTGGTAAAAGATGCCTGACAGATGTAGACATACTATGCAAAATCTGCTGAAAACTGATTGGAAAGAAGCAGTAATTCCTGTCTTTTGCTAGATATTACCTTACTCTCCAGTTGAGGTTTGTTCACTCACAACCCACTTTCCTTAATGGGCTTTTCCAAGTGAGAAGTGAAATGTCTTTCATGTGAAGTCTGTGTTTTAAACCACATTGCATAAGGAAATAAAAGCAAACCATGTGCAATAGAAATTTAATAAAGTGAAGAGTATGTTTAAATGTATTCCTTACACATATGTGTTTGTTAAGCAGAAGGGTAAGATAATTATACGAATCTCAGCTGGCGAAGAGGGGGCTTCCTATGATGACCTGGGGAATCTATCTAGTAAGAAATTTAGATTTTTAATTGCAGTAGGTGAGTTCCTAGCAAGAAGACAGCTGTGCTACTGGATGACTGCATATGTGTATGAAATCAACTTTTTTCAAGTAAGATTAGGAATATACTTTTCCTGGAATTAAAGAAGACTAGTGAGTCTTAACAATGCTCTAGTTTGGCAATAGCTATACTAAAATGATAAATTGCAAAAGCTAGAAACAAGTTCCAGCTAGTCTTTATGGAGCAGTGAAATAGAACCTGGCAAAACAAAGAGTCCAGATATTGATGAAGAACATATAAACTTTAAAATGTCAGTAAGAAAGGAGAAGCTTTAGATGGGAAAAGGGAAGAGGAGAAGGTCAACAGATTTTGTTGCAAGTAGGACCCAGAATTGTTGTGAGAACTACTCAAGTCAGATGAAGCATTCTGAGCCAGAAAATTTCATGGTTCATATAAGAAACCATGAACTGCTCCAGGACATCACCCAAATCAACCTCAGCCCATGGAGCAGTCTCAGACTGGTGAAAAAACATGAGGCAGGGAGACATCTGTAGATCTGTTGAGCAAAAAGATTTTACACAAAGTCTTTGAATTTCTGTATGTTTATCAAGTACATAACTCATGCCCCTGAACAGTTATGAAGTGAAATGAGAACCACACAGCACATACCTTCATTGGGATGTTTGGGAAAATGTCAGATATATTTAGGAGACTCCAGGAAGTCACAGCTGTGTCTTGGAAACAACTCCTTTCTTGCCTTGGAAAGCAAGTCACCACTTTTCAAGAGACATGTCAGACACAGAGGTGTTTCTGGATTAGTTAGGTGCTCAAGCCAGGAGCAGAACTTGATACCACAAATCAGAGGTAGAGAATTCCCAGTGGAGAAGCTTATTTAMACTAGCATGTAAATTTCACAAAGCTTAATGAAATTGTATCTATGCTGCAAATGGAAACTATGTTTACCTGTTCACATGTTCTGCCATTGAAATAGATTTAACAGAATATAAGACCAGAAGCGAACACTGGATCAGTGGTTTTAATGCACTTATATTACAGGTTATGAAGAGTTATGCAGGTTCTGTATAACTAGCCTCAAACTTCTAATTAAAAAGTTCTTCAGTTTTCCAAAACTGAATGTGTATGACAGAACACATTCTGTGTAAAGCAGAAGAAACCAGGAGATCAGAGCTCCAGCCCTCCTACAGTGGGAAGATGATGGCTGAGTCAAGTTTTCCCAAGGCTTCCACAAAGTTGATTTGTACCATTGTACCTCATGCCAGAAAGTGAAAAAGCCAAAGGCTGTGAAATTGTGAACTTGATTATGGAAAGTTTTTCTTCACAGCAATCAAGACACTCTTGAACAAGATACAGTCCTGAAGTTGTTTCAGGGCACCAGCCAACTTTGCTTGATTAGTCATTGCTGAGCGTGCCCAGCCTCTGACAGTTCAGACAGTGTTGCCCTTACGCTAGAAGCCAAACTGTGCATTGAGATAACTTCATATTCCTGGTGCTTCCAGGTGACAGGCTACACCTCTTGGGCATGGAGATTTAGCTATCTGTGTTGCCCTGTGGTAGATCTGCTAATATGCAGAAATTGAAATGTTATTGATTAAAAAAGAGGAAACTATGAGGAATTACAGAAATTGGTTATTAAAGTTAACTAGACTGATGGACTCCCACTACCATGTAGAGAAGGCAAAGGATTTTCTAAAGTCAAAAGTTTTCAAGCTGTTTGTATGCCAAGGGCTCATTAGTAACTCTCTGAAAGGGTACTGGGAATAAGTGAAGAACCTACAAGAAACAGGGAAAAGATGAACATCAAGAAAGTTGTCTTTAAACATGTAGCACAGAGCTACAAAGGCTAAACATAGACTGTGTGAAGAACATGAAGACAAATGACAAAAGCTTCTTCCACTAACTAGAGAACACGGGGAAGAGCAATGTCACTCTTCAGTGAGAAATGAAAGCTAACCTAACATTAGTCCTGCTCCCCACAGTACCAGTGAATGAAGTCCTTCTGACCCATACTTCAAATTTAAAGACCATGAGTGCAGCTTTTCCTTAAAAGCATTTGATATAAATTTGAGCACCATATTTGGCTGCTCCCCAGTCTATGCATCTTCTCTGTGCTGGGGCTTGAYATAAGTCATGGGTATCCTGTGTTGATCTGCACATTTTCAGCATCATTCTTTAATTAATCTGTTTAAGGTACCCTGCCAATTACAATAGCATAATTGCACATGTAATTTAGCTCCTCTTCTGGGCAACCTCTACAACTTGTTCCTAGATATGTTACTTCAAAGTAAGAGCTTACCTGAGATGATTAACCCTCTTGTTTCCTGCCATTTATATCATTGTGCTTTACAGTACTTCTTGGACTTTGCCCACCAACTTACCACCCAATCTTGACACACTGTACACAGTTGTAATAGTTTATGTGAGGAAAGCTGAATTCAAAATAGGACAGGAGAAGGGCTAGTAGGATGATTTGGAAAAGAGAAAACATGCATAGGAGAGAAACAGAAGTTGTCTTGTTTAGTCTAGCAAAGTAGTGATAGAGAGAGAAGACATGATTGCTGTTCAGGAAAATTGCTCACTGAGAGTATAAAGGAGGACTAGTCCACCAGGATGGAAAGGATTTCTTCAGAACTCAGTGGCACAGAAACAAAGGTGGAGAGTGCCTCTGCATTGAATGTGGTGTAGAAGTTAGGCTTCTAGAGTGTTAGAATAGGAGCTCAAAAGCAGCTTTTCTGTAAAAGTGGTAGAGGAAAAGTCAAATTTGTTTACAGCTGGAGCCCAAAGCATTTACGAAGGGAATTATGTAACATGAGTCTTATGATATCAAGGACCTGGACTTGTTAACTCAAGAAGCCTTTTCTGATTTTGCATTCCCAACTTAGTGTATGCTTGATATTCCTCTTTTTAAAACCCCAAAGATCACACAAACTGTTTTTATTATTGTACTGCCTCAAGAGCATATGCTGAGGTCTGTGCCTGTGAAGATACCAGCTTTCCTTGACTTGTAACTTTTGAGACACTGTTTCCCATTCAGTGTCACCTGCATTAATTTCTCTTCATGGGTGGCAACAAAGAATAACAAAATAAACACAGGCACCTTATACGAAGCCTTTAAACACTTAATAAGCAAAAGCTGTAGTCATCCACTCCAGAGCTGACACTCAGAGTATCCAATTGCTTAAGCCTATAAAAAGAATGATTATTTTGACAAAAAAGTGCTGCCCTTAGCATCTGGCCAGCCATTTGTTCAAATCTGTGTTTTTCCCAGGAGAACAAGAACACATGTGCTGCTTTGATATATTGAAACCCTATTTGTCATGAGAAACTTCTTTGATCTTGCAGTGTCATAAAGGAAATGTTCTAATAACGAGCCCTGCTGCTGGTTCAGAGAAACCATGAGCCTCATAGCAGCAATGAGGAACACGGTAAACGGTTATTTCATAGTAGGTGCTGTGTGCCAGTCATCTCATATACAGGTGGGTGTTCAGGCTTACTCTGCGCCAGCCTCTCCTTTCGTAATTGCCTGACACTTGGACTACTAAAGAGGAAATGTTGGT
Source organism: Rhea americana (assembly GCF_003343005.1). Classification (NCBI taxonomy): domain Eukaryota; kingdom Metazoa; phylum Chordata; class Aves; order Rheiformes; family Rheidae; genus Rhea; species Rhea americana. The sequence continues at coordinate 3,149,406 of NW_028185073.1, read as the reverse complement.
AACTGTCGTATCTGCTGCTCTGCTTCTGCAAGCATTGGCCAGATACATGTATGCATGCAATCTACATGCATGCCTGGCTTTTTGCAAAACTGGGCTTTGTGCCATGAAGATGTGCTTTGTGAAGAGTAGCTACAAAAACATTCAAATCAAATCATGCTAGCCAGTCTATGGCAGCAGTGTGTAGGGAATACTGTATGTGACACGTATCACATATCACATATATATATGTGATATGAATAGGTTTAAATCCTCCCTTGCAGCTGTGCACTTCCCCAGAAGTCTTCTAAACTGTTGATTAAATCAAAAAAGCTACAGGGAACTGAGAAAAAAAAGACTAGGATGCATTAGGGAATCCAGCTGATACTTTCAGTCTAATTCTTTACGTTTCTTCACTCCAGTAGATTTAAGTTCTACTTTTCTGCATATTATCATTTTAACAGGCTATAGCCTTTTAAAAATGTGTCTTTTAAAAATCCACTTGTATTCATGAAAACAGATGTTTCTCCTCTGCTTTTGGAAAACTGGGGCAACAGAACAAGGCTGTGCTTGTTCCGCTTTGAAATTTGGCAGCTAAAGGTCTCAGTGCTGCAAGCTTCTTTGCATAAGCACACATGCCACACATTTGTGCAAGAGCTCACCAAAATACAGCAGATGGTATTACAGAAAATATATTTGAATGCAGGGAAGTACTTCCCTACTTGCATAAAAAAGCTTCCTGAACAGTAAGCCATACATTCCTGGGTTAYCTTTCCACTCTTGTTTGAACTTCCAAACTTTGGGAAACAGTTGCTGCTAAAAGTAGTAGCAAAATTATTGATTACCTTCTTGAAAAAAGTAGGAGTAACAGCACTGAAGATTGAATTGCTCTCTTGAAAGATCAAGAAGGCTTGGATTGGTCTTATTTTCAATCCTGGGTCTGAGTTAACATAAGAAGACTCTAGACAAGCACTTTTTTTAAAAAATCATACTTTGCTATTAGTCATCTGTTCTATTTTCTAAGAGACACAGAATTTCATGAGAAAGGGATTTAATTAGCTGAATTGATGGTTTTCTAAGCTAGTGAAGCATCAGCATAGTATCTTCTGTCTGAGAATCTCAAAGTGTTTTCCAAGTGTGTGTAAATACTATTGTATTATTTTATTGATGGAGAAAAGGAGATATGCATGTACCTTATTAAGAGCAGACTGAAGGACATGAAAGGAATGAAAGCTGCACCTCTTGAGGTTTCATCTCCATCCCCATATAAGTAGCTATATTGTCCATCAGAGCAAAACAAGTGTGAGGGAGTTGAGAGCAGGGTTGCCCCATGAGAGGGCATGAGCCATGCCTGGAGTTGAGCCTGGGGCAGTGCCCTCTCCAGTGAGGCACAGACCAGGGGTTAGTGATGATTTCTCTCCAATGCCCCAGGCAGGCTGAGGCAACGAATAAGGTCCAGGGTCCATCCAGGGGGACTGGTCATGAGCAGCCAAAGATCGGCCTGGAGATGGGGTAAGCCACAACACAGGTCTAAGGTCCATCCAGGAAAATTCAGTCAGGAAGTCAGAACAGCAACGGTAGGGCTGGGCATAGACCTACTGACAACACAGCTCACACAAGGTTTGGGTGCCAGGCCTGAGTTCAGTTGCTGGGGCTCCTGAGCTCACACACAGAGGGTGCATCGGTGTGGTCATGGAAGAGGTTGGCCAGGGCAATTAAGGACTATTGTTGCTCTCAGGACCCTGACAATATGGAGTCTATTACCTTGTGAGAAAATGCCATACTTATAATTACTAGTTTTAACAGTACTCTTTGTACATGAGCAGCAGATGTTTTATGACATCTATTCTTGGAGGAACCACTTTGGCAGTATCTATGCTCCTTCTGCTTTAATTAGTATATTTAACTCCTGCCTTGCATGTTACTGTTATAAAATATGAAGGCTTTTTTAACAATAGGGACGCTTAACGCATACAGTCATTGTTTTCATATTCAAATATACATGCCTGTAGACAAAAATTAAATGCCAGTTGAAAGGTACAGAGAAAGCAGAGTTACTGAATGCTTTCGTTGCTTAAGTCTTTACTGCTCAGTCTATTTCTCTGGAATCCCACACCCTGAAGAGAGAAAGTCTGGAGAAAGGAAGACTTTCCTCTGGTTGAGGAGAATAGGGTTTGTGATCGTTTAGGCAAACCTGACATCCACAAATTCAAGGGCCATGATGGGATGCACCCAGAAGTACCGAGGGAGCTGGTGGATGTTGTTGCCAGACTGCTCTCCATCATCTTTGAAAAGTCATGGAAAACCGCAGAGGTGCCTGAGGACTGGAAGAAAACCAATGTCACTCCAGTCTTCAAGAAGGGCAAGAAGGAGGACACAGGCAACTATAGGCCAGTCAGCCTCACCTCCATCCCTGCTAAGGTGATGGAACAACTCGTTCTGGATGTCRTCTCCAAGCATATGGAGGAAAAGAAGGTGATCAGGAGTAGTCAGCATGGATTCACCAAGGGGAAATCCTGCTTAACCAATCTGATAGCCTTTTATGAAGGAATGACTGGGTAGATGAGGGTAGAGCAGTGGACATTGTGTACCTTGACTTCTGCAAGGCTTTCAACAATGTCTCCCATAATATCCTCCAAGGTAAGCTCAAGAAGTGCAGGCTAGATGAGTGGACAGTGAGGTGGATTGAGAACTGGCTGAAAGGCAGAGCTCAGAGGGTTGTCATCAGTTGGCGCAAAGTCTAGTTGGAGGCCTGTGGCTAGCGGCATCCCCCAGGGCTCAGTAATGGGTCCCCTCCTGTTCAATTTATTCATGAGGAACCTGGATGAAGGGACAGAGTGCCTCCTCAGCAAGTTTGCTGAATGACTTGCTCAGCAAGTCAAGCTGGGAGGAGTGGCAGATATACCTCAGGGCTGTGCTGCCATTCAGAGACACCTGGGCAGGCTGGAGAGTTAGGTGGAGAGGAACATCATGAAGTTCAACAAAGGCAAGTGCAGGGTCTTGTACTTAGGGAGAAACAACCCTATGCACCAGTRCAAGCTGGGGACTGACCTGCTGGAGAGCAGCTGTGCAGAGAAGGACCTAGGAGTGCTGGTGGACGACAAGTTGACCATGAGCCAGCAATGTGCCTTTGTGGCCAAGAAGGCCAATGGTCTCCTGGGGTGCATTGGGAAGACTGTTGCCAGCAGGTCGAGGGAGGTGATCCTGCCCCTCTACTCAGCCCTGGAGAGGCCTCAGCTCAAGTCCTGTGTCCAGTTGTGGGCTCCCCAGCACAAGAGGGACATGGAGCTGCTGGAGAGAGTCCAATGTAGGCCTACAAAGATGATCAGAGGGCTGGAGCACCTGCCCTATGAGGAACGGCTGCGAGAGCTGGGCCTCTTCAGCCTGGGGAAGAAAAGCCTGAGGGGGGATCTTATCAATGTGTACAAGTACCTGAAGGGAGGGTGTCAAGGGGACAGGGACAAACTCTTTTCAGTTGTCCCGTGTGACAGGACAAGAGGCAACGTGCAGAAATTGAAGCACAGAAGTTCCGCCTGATCGTGAGGGGGGAATTTCTTCCCTGTGAGAGTGACAGAGCACTGGCACAGGTTGCCCGGAGAGGTTGTGGAGTCTCCTTCTCTGGAGATATTCAAAAGCTGCCTTGCTGCAACCCTGTCTGCCATGCTCTAGGTGACCCTGCTGAAGTAGTGGGATTGGACTCGATGATCTCAGAATTCCCTTCCAACCTTATGCATTCCGTGATTAACTTTCAATTGCTCTTCACTGGACAGTATCATGGTTGATACCTTAGACAAAAAAGAACAGTCTGAGCTTTGAGCAAACATCTGGAAAACTCTGAGAAACAGCCATACCAACCAAAGTGGACTTTTCTCCCTAAACAAACAAAACTTGTCAAGATAAAAATGTTTTCAAGAGAGTGCAAGTTCTGTATAGWTACGCTTTGTTGAGAAGACCACAATGATACTAACAGATCTTATCTCAAGCTATGCAGATTCGTTAAACACTCCTAGCTTATTCACTTCTCTCTTTTTTAAAGTAAACTTTATTAAACTTCCCCAATGAGATGCCATCTCAGAGCAGCTTCTGATGGCTATATGGCATGACTTTGCAACTTCTTGCAGTGCTGTGGATTAGCAGATCAGCATGGCTGATATGCAGTAGCAGATGGCACAGACCTTCTTTGCATTATCTGTCTGTTTTAAACAATTGTGCTTAGCCAAGGCCTTTTAACTTAAAGTAAGGGTTATACCAGATACCATGGCTAGGAGCCAAGTGATTTTCAGCTAAAAAAATCATCAGCTCAAGTATTGCAGAAAGACCTAATAGCAAACATAGTAATAGAGAAGTATAGTTAAGATCTCATCATTTATGGAAGAAAACATGGCAACACTCAAGAACAAAGCAAGTGTTATTAAAAAAGGCAATGACAGAGTAAACAGGGTACTTCTTCCCCCCCCAAAACAGGGTATAGGCTGCTAAAAAAATTGCAGCATGTTTAAAAAAGTAGCCTTGAGGATGTGAAAGGGAAATAGTTTCATGGGTAAACAAATCATGCTACTACTCATTCTTTAACTCCTTCTCATCCTTGCTGAACAAATATCCCTGTAATACTGTGTGTCTTAAGCAGTAATATAGATTTTTAGGGGGATCCCTAATGAGGAATTTACCAGTAAATTAGTAGAAGGTGTTTCTTATCCTTGATTAACGGTTCTGAGTCCTACCGGCTGTTGGCTTTTCCCCCTAATCCAGCATATTTCAGGCCTGAATTTCTATTGAGCAGAGTCTGCCTAAAGGGACAGAAGAAGCAAAAAATAAAATCACAACGTATTTATTAATGCTTTTACCTACTCTGTTAACATGAGCCAGCTTTCATGACTTCCGTGTTGGTGACATCTCTAACAACCTCATTTTGCTGACAAGTCTCTAAACATCTTATTTTATAGGTAAATAGAGCTGAATATTTTATGCTATTTGACTCAGGTGACGTTTCATGTCAGACTCTGCAAATACAACCAAAGGTGTCTGATGTCTAAGTAGTGCATTCTGTTCAGAGATACAGGGTGCTAACAACATTAATAAGTGTCAGCTGTGTGAGGGTTGTTTCTGAATGCCTATAGAACAGCTCCAACTTCTTCTTGTGGGAAACACTGAGAGAAAACCACAAAGCAGATGAGAAATCTGTTTTTCCTTCTTTTTAAAATTTTATTTGCTGTGTTAACATGTTAACAGCATGCATGCATTTTGTAACAGATAGACTCTGGATCCTGTTCTAATGCTCTTACAGTTTTAATGACAGCCAGCTCTTCTAAAACAGGTGAAATCCTTCCAGGTATAACTTCCATTGCCACTAGTGATGCTAGTATTTTACCTGTCATTTACAAGTTGATATACCAAATTTTGAAGTAGTTCCACCTAGTGTTTCTTTCATAACGAATGATAATGCTTTGTTCTTGGTGCAAAGCCCTTTGTTTCCAGACTGCTCATATTCTATTGATTTAAGCCCAACTTCCAGCTCCCTAATTCAGATTTTCAGATCACATCTGGGAGCTCCTTTTCAAACATTTACAGCCCCATTTTCAACACAGCTCAGGACTCTTCGTGTGGAGGCATTTTATTTTGCTGTCTCAGTGAAAGATAAATTATTTTGAAATTCAGTTATTTTTAGGAACCAGTCTTTCAAGGACTGTTATAAAACTTACGGGAGAAGGATCACAAGACAGAAATCTCACAAGGCAAGAATGTCATATGACACAAAAAGGCATTTTCACAGGAAGAGGCACTTCTTTTAACTCCAACTTTTTCCAGATTTTGCTGAGCAATGACATATCTGCTTTTCTTGTGTAAACACAGAGCCAAATCTTGAGAGGCAGTGAGCACTTGCAAGTCCCTTTACCTTCAGTGGAAGCTGCACAAACTGAATATTACCCAGGACCAGATTGATTCACTTAATTTTTCTAGACTTCAGCTATACACGTCTTGCGTGTACAAATATTGCAAACTTGGAATCTTTTCCAGCTGAAAGAGTGAAGGCCAAAAGAGCATTTTTGCCTGTGTGCCTTCTAATAAGCTCTCAGATGTCTAATGTAGGGGTTAACTGAAGATAAAATTTTGCAAATCCATCTATTAGGAATTAATTTGGAATTAGTGAGTCAGTAAGGTTCTCTTTTTCTTCCAGTAAACATTAATTACAGTTCTAGCTACTTTTTGAACACGGTTTAAGAAACACATGCTTAAGAAAGACATTCTGTCAAAGAACAAAGAAGTGGCATTTGAAATAAGGAGTCTGAGTATAAAGGACCCAGTAGGATCACTGGATACCATGGAAGAAGAGCTATAGTTTGGCCTCATTTAATGCTGTATGCTGCTCACAGGCTATGTATTACGCATCCTAAGTAGAGGTGTCACAGAAATGATAGTGACTTTGATTCTGGGTATTATTATTTTTACTCTTTATACAAAATACTTTCTGCTTTTCAGGGAACAATGAATACTGGCTGACCTATCTGATTGAAAAAAAAATCATAAATTGGGTTTCTAGAAAAGAAGTATCTGTAACATAACAGCACAAGTCATGTATTCTGTACTTACTCATGCAGTGGATCCTGCATGATGAGATGCTACCAATAGAGGGGGTAAAAAAACCAGATGACCACACCGRCACTAATTTCAAATGATACTAGAAAGCTCCACTTGATTTAGTATTGATATTCTCTTGTTTAGATACAAGGAGATTTCAGTCCTCTTCATTCTACTGTGTTAAAGGAGCTAGTGGCCAAATAGGGGAAATAAGTTTCTGAAGCTGTATAAAAATGTGTGTATACCTTTCCATCTAATTCTGAAATCCTGGAAATACAAGTGAAATATCTGAGATTATCTAGATGTTGTAATTGCTTTTTGGCTTCCCTAGCTTATGTCTTCTGACTTTTAAACAAGTTGGAGAAATTTCTGAGATGTGCTTTTTGCTTCAGAAAACATCCCCAGGGCTGTCCTCAGGGCAGCTTCAAGACATAGCATGCCCACTTGGACACATTTGACTGCAATGTGTGAGTGTCTGCTAGCTATCTACGAGAGCCTCAGATTTGATGAAGGCCCACCATCATCTAGAATTTTGCTGGAAATCTTTTCTACATACTATGATGGTAGAGTCAGCCAGTTTTGTCGGTACTGCCATTTCACAGACCAACTATTACTGGATAAAACAGGCCCAAACTCTTCTCCTTTGGACTATTCAACTCTGCCCCTAAATTTATTGCCCTTTCTAAACCTGGTCTAATGAAGTCATTGCCTTTCTTTTTTATCTTGCCTGGATTATATTCTTAGACTGTTGTGCCAATAATAACTACTGTTACACATCTGTCATGAAAGACAGCTGAATCCCAAAGGCAGTGACAAATAACAATCAGAATCGCATCTGGTCAATGTAACTTCATAATATTTTGATTTTGATTCACTCTTTAAAATCATCTCCAAAGGAAGTCTAATCCGAATTAAGAATGGCCACACTCAGTCAGACTATGTCCAGTCCAATATCCTGTCTTCAATCTGCCAGACAAACATCCCTTAGGAGAATTAAAGGCATAAGACAAGCATTTATGTTACTTCCTCTGCATACTCTCTTCTTCTACAGTAATTTGTGGTTCAAGGACTTCCTCAGCTAGAGGTGGGTTCCACAAATTTAGTAGCTCTTGGTGTTAGTCAATCTTWGCCTTGACACCATGTAAACTTTTAGCATCCACAGTGACACAAGTGACAGCATTCCACATTTAACTACACCTCGTTGAGGTTGACTGCCTCCTTCTGTCTGCTCTGTACCTGCCAAAGGCTGGTTTCTTTTCATACTCTCTAGGTCTTAGATTGGAAGAGACAGTGAACACAAGATCCTCACCCACATTATCCATGATGCTCACGATTAAATAGACTTCTATGATATTTCTCCTTCTTCATTTTTCCATGTTAAGGAATCCAAAATCTTAATCGCTAAATAGACTAGGGTCTATTTAGTCACTCCATGACAGAAGTCACTTCATATCTGATGCTAAAGAACATTAAGACCAGTGGACTTCTAAGACCAAGGCGATTCCTTGCTCCAGGCCCTCTAGATGCCAGGCTTTGCCCTTCCCAGGTCTTGCTGGTAACACAGCTGAGCAGGTAGCCCAAATGCAAATATACACACACAGACACCCATAAAATACAAACATATCCAGCCATGCAGATAAACACAGACAGAAAACAGTGCCTTTAGGAGTTACCATATAAACACAAACCTCACTTCCTCATAAATATGAACAATGCAGATGGCCTGATCCTGTTTCACCTTTCCTGCTGGTCAAGCTTGAACTTTGCTAGTCCACTATGTCCATGCTGTCACTCACATACCTAACATGCACTCTCACACTTGCAGTCTGTTTCAGGTCATGTTCACTAATTTTCCACATCCTGTTCACACAGATTAACCTCAGCTTAGTCAGCAGCCTACAGCCCTAATCATTCTTGTTGCCCTGGGTTTCTTTTTTGATAAGAAAGAGTAAGAACAACCAACACTGCTCAAGTACCATGAACTCATACACTGAAAAAAGAATGTTCTGATTACCATCATTGAAGTGATATGGAGTTGTCATTTGCCAAGAAAAAATGACAGTGATTAAATAAGTGTTTAAGAATTAGTATTGTAGCCTTGGTTGTGTAGTACATTAAAAACATGCTTCATTATTTAAATGCGAGTAAAAATCTCCATCTGTTTAGTAGAACTCTCTAGAAATACTGATTACTTAAGTGACGTGGAAGCCAGTGGAGAGTTATAAAGACACTTAAAGTACATGCTTGATAAACTTGAGTCTTATGACTGAATATCTTGCTGCATCTGTCCTCTGTCAGGCATGTGTCTTTTTGATCACATGGATTATTTCAGTCTGTCCAGGGCTGGCCAAAAATTTATGGGTGAACTACAGAAGGAATATAGAGGTACAACTCAATATAAAAATTAAAAAGATGAGTAAGGCAAACATTTCTGTCTGAGCAAGTCTAAATTTGTATTAATTGTCCTTTACTTACTCCAGCTATTAAACAAGTCATAAAGCAGTAGCACTTTCCAGCAGTCATAAAGCTGGAAAGCTCTCAGACATCCACACATGTACYATAATAAATAGATCAACATAATTTGTACTTTGTTTTGCCAACTTTCCATCCAATTTGCTTCCTATTTATTAGTCTTGTGGGTAAGGTCTGTAAAAGCTGAAATGCTTCTCTCTTTATTAATTAAAACCATGAAAACAAACGACTCCACATTTAGAAAAATGTTTATTTAATGCTATCAAGCAACTGCTGAAAGGTTGGCATGCCTCAGTGATTAAAAAAGTGTGATTACTGGAGTGTAGCCTGAAAGTAGTTCAGATAATTCTTCCCCTTTTGTTTTACTCGCTTATGCTACCTATTGTGAATCACATTTTATCTCCAGAAGAAATAAGCTCTGTAGCTCCACCCAGTGTTTTTTTAAAGAACTTCAAATCGCTAAACAGACCACAGGAAAACTCATTAAAGATGTCTGTAAATGTGGACATACACAACCATCTCTTTATAATTTATCTAATGCATACCTTTCAATGGGCTTATCTTTTTAATAGCTTACTTAATATATGTGGGTTACATTTAGGAATATAATTCGAAATTTGTTGAGTATGCATATTATCAACTATTCCTGATACTGCAACCTTTGCCATTTCAGACCTTCAGCTGAGCTAATATGAGCTTGTATGATGAAAGACTCATTAAGTAATTTATATCCCTAACACTGACTTCTTAAAGAGCACACAGATGCCCCTGTATGGTCTGAGATCAGAAGTCAAACATCTTGGAGTATAATTGTGCCACGTTCTCTGAGCCTCCTCATCAGCAAATATATTTTGCTTATGTGCAGGAGATAACCATGAATAGGCATAATTTATTAATAAATGTAGTAATAAAAAGAGAGGTTGTGGAGTCTCCTTCTCTGGTGATCTTCAAGGCCCGCCTGGACACAACCCTGTCTAACACGCTCTAGGCAACCCTGCTAAGCAGGGAGGTTGGACAAGGTGATCTCCAGAGGTCCCTTCCAACCTTACTGATTCTATGAAGTCTATGAAAAAGGCTTTACTTCATTTTGATGATGTTGCATTCAGGTATAAGTTAGCTTTTAATCAGTGACAATTTTGGATTGAGCAATCAGTTTTCATGTAGCTGACCATGTTGCAATCCACTTCAGAATTTTTTCCTGTAACTGGGGGATATGTAAAGTATGAGATAGATCATTAACAAGTAGAAAAAGCAGAGTTGGAATGTATTTTATTTTGCTTTCCATTGTACTTGAACAAGAAACTTGACATACATGACTACCTTCTATGTCAACGACAAAAGACAATTCAAGTTTCACTTGCAGCTGTGTTGTAGGGATGTTGTGACAGCTCTTCCTCAACATTAACTTGGCTGAAGCTAACATAAGGCCCCTATAAAAAAACACTTATTTTCCTCAGTGTAGTCACTGACCACAAAGAATTGAAAATTGAATTGCCTGAMCACCTTTTTCTGACACAGACAGTTCAGTATAGATAAGATAAGCCCCTACGGAAAACGGAGGTGGGAACTTGAATTACTGTTGCCGAGGGTGTGGAAGGATTTTAAGAAGCAAACTGAYAGGAAATCAGATCTTGTTATTTCTGTGGCTCTCGAAATAACTCAATAATTTGTTTGCATACTGCTTAATAGATGTTCAGTTACGACACTCTGTTTGCTTCAGGACAGCCTCAGGAATAAAACTCCAAAGTTCAGATGATGTTCTCCTAAAAAAAATTTTTTTAAAGAACTAGCTCAGCCCAGTAATAGGTAATTGAAATATGGTGAGGTTGCTACGGCTCCCTTTGCCTACCAGATAAGAGCCTGCACAGCACACTGCCAATACCACCACTGTGTTAATACTCTCAGAGGTTATGTAGTATGCTTCTCAGTCCAGGCAAGTGCCTACACTGAAGAAACATACAAGATAGCACTAAGACTAATATGCACTAGTGTTGCACAAGATATTCCACCTCTCTTTACTTGCTTCATTTTTAACTTTCACTTCATCCTTTTGGATGTTTGACATCGTTGTCTACAAGTAATACTTGCAAATGTGCTGTGTACCTTGACACCTGTAAATCAGGACTGTAAATCAGTCCTGTTTGTTGAAGAGAAAGAGTGTGGGAGAGAGAGGACCAAGCTGCAGGTGATGTCCAAGAGCTTACCAGATGCTTACCGGCATGTCCTTCTTTGCTTTTCATCTCCAGACTGAAAACATTTGTTTTCAAATCCAACAGCACAGTTAAAACATTATCTGCTGCAGATAGCATTATACAGAAGGATTTCTTCTGTGAATTATCTGGTATTCATTATTTTAGGTTCTTTTYTGAACCTCTACTACTTTCTTACTGGGAAAATGCGAACTGACGGGTGGCGTTTGTGTGAGGATCAGATAAAAAAAATGGAGCCAAAACTTCAAGCCTGGAGTTTTCCTCTTCTTCTCTTCCAAAGAAATTTGGGGATCTAATTTTTAGAATTATCTTCTGTCTATGACATTTCTAAAATTAATACATTTCTAAAATTGATACAATCATATTTGGTTTTTAGAACGCTGCTGTCTTACTGCCTCATATATATATATTATTTTTGAGAAATACATGTGCTAGCTGTCTTGGAGGAGGTGTCTTACAAACACAGCTAAATCTGTGGGCAAGGAAATTCTGCAAATCAGCACGCCTCTGAAAAGCTCAATGTGCAGTATAGCTGTCCATCCATTAGCATTCAACAGTGTTAAAAAGAAGGCTACAAATGTGACAGCCGAATAGCTTATATATAAGTACAGATAATACATATACAGTATACAGCATATGTAGGACATACAGTATACATAAAACAGACAACTAAAACATTCACTGGAGGCTGCTGCTGAACTGCTCCAATAACCACATGCAACAGTAAGATTGCTGTCTGAACACTGATGAAACTGAACCTTTCTTTCTAACCTACATAATAATGCTGCCACTTGCACACTTCCACGGTTGTCTGCCACACAAGAAAAAATGCTCAGAGCAATCCAATTTTATTAATAAAGCTCTCATTTGGGAACATGGGTCACAAAGTGCTCTGCCTTTACCAGGAGGTCTAGAAAAATCACCTTTCACAGCATAGCCAACARCATGGAAACACCCATACACAGCTCACACTTGAGAGAAAGCAGCAGTGGGCATATCTTAACTGACCTGTTATGAATTTGTAATAGGTGTCAAGAATTCACTGGAACAAAACTATCCCATCATCATTTACAGAAAATGGCTAAGATACAAGATCTGTATGACATGGACTCTGCAAATATACGTACATGTTATCTCTACTAATTGCCTATGAGTATATACAACAGTTGTACACCATGGCCACTGACATGCCCAAGGACCCTCAGGCTTCTCCTCTGCTATGAAGATTCATTTCATAGTCAGTGAGACCTAATTAGCTACATCTGAATGTAAGAATATTTGAAATTATCACATTCCTCTCATCTCCATCCCTGCAATGCCAACGGCTGTAAAGAATTACGTGAGTTTGTCATGTAAGCAGTAACAGTCTATTACTGATGTGACCAATGGATATACATATGCAATATTATGCCTATGAAAATGGCTTCTGTGGCATTACTGTGGCACCATCACACATTTTTAAATATGATCTGAGTATCTTTGCAGTTCTCTAAAACTGACGTAGCACTTGCCTACAGAAAGTGATACTGTGCTGAATACCAGCTAGAGAAAGCTAGTGAAAACGCATTGCATGGACAGATGACAAGCTTATCTTTAATGTACTATTTACAAGTAGATTAAGGACAGATTTTACTGCATGATGTGAAGCTCTGTATGTTGGTCTTCTTACACAGCATACAGATACCACCTTCCTAATACAGCAGAAAGTATGTCAGTACTGACTCTGATATATAGAACTTCTTTGTGATAAAAGTTAAGTAGTGTGCTTAATTCAAAGGCAAGACAACTCAAGCGTACTTTTGTGAGTTTTAGATAATTTAATACAGCAAATGCTTACAAGATTTGAGAAATACCTGCTAAAGGGAATAGTTTAAATGTATAACACATGACAAATCTACGTAGTCATAGCTATCAACTACACTTCAATATACAGGAGCTTCCACCTCTCCAATAACTTTGCCCACCATTCCAGGCCAATGTAGCATACTATGGCTGTATTGGGTACCCAGAACTTCAGGTAGGCCCTGTTACCTTGCTAAAACATGCAGCAACTATCACCAAAAGCTTCATTAATGTTTTTCACTTTTGTTGACCTTGTTGACCAAGGTTCCTTGGTCAGTCTGTCACTGTCCATGAAGTATATCTTTCCAACACTGTATTACACTGAAAGCTATGCTAGATCGTGTTCCTGAGTCATTTAGTTCCTTTTACAATCACTTTAGTGTTATTGGAAAGCCCTATATAGTTTGAATGCCTCTTCTTCGTTGATTAGAGAGGATCCAATCAAATTAAGTAATTTGCAATTCACAGTGCTGGTAGTGGTCTTACAAGGCTGTATTGTGTCCCCAGAATTTAAAAGAATAAACATTTCCTAAGGCCAAGAATTAAAATGATCTGTGATTCTGGATGTTTCTGCTTCCTTGTATCTGATATCAAATATCTTCAAGGAATGTAACTCTCTGGACGTATTCAGAAACCACAGTGACTTCTGGCAGAGAAACGATGTGCACAAAGAAAATTCTTCGGTGATCGAACAGTTATGAAACTAACAGTGCATWCCTCAGTCGCTGGAACTAACATAATAAAGCCCGAAAGAGAATCATGTTTTTTTAAGGATATTTTCACTGACCTAAAAGAGGTTTTTTCTAAAAAAACAAACCTCTTCTAAATTTATAGCAGTTATGAAAACCAAACTGAAGGCCTCAGGGCTGTTTATATAGAGATTCTATTCCAAATGACCTGCATTATTGGCAAGCGTTGAGATAGCCAGTAATGTTAAATCAAGCCTACATCTCATGGTTTTGGCTATACATTTATTTACACTGACAGTAAGTAACCCATTAAGTGATTGCTTTTAAAACTTTCAAATGATAGTTTTATACTTCCTCCTTCATATTCTGTTTTAGATGTCATGTATGGTTGTTACTGTATGGGTAAGAGCTCAGCTTTAATTCCCCTTTGTATTTTCTCAGAGCTGTATTTTCAGCCTGTATGTGACTGCTAAATTAAAACCATAATTACAACTTYGTTGTTTTTATTTTCCACTAATATTTCAGCTCCAAAATTTAACTAATAAATTCACTAATTACTTGCAAATATTATGCTTGGATTCATCCAAGAATTTTTGGTGAAACTAATTTCTGAATGATACATGTATTTGTAAAATTTAGAATAAAAACATATCAATTGCATATATAACTCATCCACTGAAAAAGAAACACAAACATTAGAGCAAAACTCACAAAACTGAGTTACAATACTAGTGATTTATACTGCTGGTTAGTTACATACATTTTCTAGTCAGAAATTGAAGGCAGTAATACGCAACATATGAAATGACACTCCACTGTTAAATGGATAGTATTTATAGGTAGTTAGTGAATGATACAAAACCAGCAATTACTAATCGCACACGTTTCTAAATTATCAAGTGGTAAATTCTAAATTATCAAGTGGTTAAATTATTTTGTAGCCATTTGTGAACAATTTATTAGAAAGATATTTGTTATGAAAACAGGTGGAATGCATACTGTTAATTTTATTACTTGTACTTTCTTTACTCCAAACTAGCTTTTTATGCTATTTTAGTCTAGCTGTGCATAAATAAATAAATAAATAGGCAGAAAATGTGTTTAAAGATGCATCAAAACCTTTTCAGTGAATATTAAAGAATGCTTGTTTTATGTGACAAAATGACAGAGTCTAACCATTGCAAAAGAGTACCTTCTTGGTATTTGAGGCCCTATCTTCTGTATATATACATATTGCTGACTTGGATTTTGCAACTAAGTAATACACTCTTCTTCCTCTCCTTTCTGACAGTTTCTTCATAGGAATAATCCTCTGCTCTGTTGTGGCTGAATTTAGAAAATCCTTGTAAAAAATTAGTGATTTTACTCTTCATGTTTTACTAGAAAGTGACTTTGCAGTTCACTAGCCTTAGCTAGTTTACTGCAAGTTTCCTTCTTTTCTTCTTAAAGTACATCAAATTTTCCTGTGATGTTGCAGTAAATAATTTCCCTTTCACTGCTTTTTAATATCTAAGTATTTCGATATTTCTTTAGATTATATCTTTAAAGATGATAACGACCACAATAACTTTCCCTTTGAAATCTTGTTTGTGAATGGTCCATAGGAAAGACAGCTATACATTTTCCACATTTTGTTCTGTTTATATATACCTGTTCTTACTGAAAGAGCCAATTTTTTGTGTTTCAAAGGATGATTAGTACAGCAAGAGGTTTAAATGACCTGCAAGGTGAATGACTCATCTGTTCTAAGACTAGTTTTAAGAAGCTCAGATGAATATATTAAGGTATCTTGATGGACTAAATAACAGAGATGTGCATGCACTGTCACAAGCCTTCTGCTTGTTATATGACATAACGTCTGCATCCTTAAACAGTATGGCAAGCTTCATGCCATGGGCCATGACAGTGCATCACTTACACTCTTCCCGTAAAGTATTTTTGGCTTTAAGTCACTTTGTCTGTAGCAAAAATTTTTTTTTGTTTTTTATAGCACAGATCAGGACTGACCTTCCTTAATTGTTCATGCAGATGCCCTGTAACAGAGCTCCAGATAGGACATCAGTTCCCATAGATCTTCACCAGTTTTCCAGTTTCAAGACAGAGCTATCTCAAGAGAGCAGTTTCACGCATGTCACTGTATTGACACTTGCATGAAAGTGTCTMATCTTCAGCTCAGTGAACCTGATGACAGCTGGAGGTCTGAGCACGAAGGGCTTGCACGATTCTACCCAAATACGTCATCATAGCCTAACTTCTACATATCCTGCAACTGTACCTCAGCAGTTACTCCTAGATCTGTGGAAGAAACTCTGTGAGCCTAGTCCTCTGTATGCTTGTCATTTCATCTTTAACCCCTTGGGTGAATAGCAGCTACAGTTTAGTATCATAACACTGAGAAATGTGTTGATGTTTTTGCACTCAAGCACAAAGTCTATGATTCAAAAAAATACACTATTATTATCACATTACCATTCAAGGCATCTTGGTTCAGCACACGAAAATATAACAAGGGACAGAGATCAGGTCATATTAGATCACAAATGCTAGGGTCTTGATAGTTGCACTTTCAAAGGAAACATTGCACCCTTTTATAGTCAGTAAATGTCCCATCATCATTTCTCATTTTTATGATGTACAGAGAAAGGAATGACAGTGGCAATGTACACAGTACACTGACTTCGGTCTCTTTGCTTGTTGCATAATATACAGTTACAACAAAACCCTACTGAATAGCTGTTATTAGCAGCAGGAGCTTTCCTTCATTAACCCATAGAGTCTGCATGAGCTAACCATGCAGGAGAGGATGCATGGGTGGGAAGTGCACTTGCCTCCTGTGTGTACGTATGTGCTACAAGGCTGTATATGCTACCTAAAACTAAGACAGACATGTGGATCCATTACTAATTTTCTCACAGATTTGGAGAAATTTCTCTTTATTTTCCTTACAGCAAGTAAGATGAAAAGACAAAGTGTAATGACACCAGAAGAAAGATGGTGATTCAGAAAGCCATACTTATGCCATGGGATATCTTTTATGGTGTTTATCTCCTAAAATAAAGGAATAAAGGGGAATTCAATAAATGAGAGGCTGTGGTACTGCTGCTGGCGCCCCAACGGCCCCGGCAACGCCCCGCGCCCGGGCGCCCCAACGGCCTCAGCAGCGCCCCCCCCCCAACGCCCCAACGGCCCCGGCACCGCCCCGCCCCCACGGC
>NW_028185073.1:3097432-3131717 GCF_003343005.1 Rhea americana | reverse complement strand
GCCCGCCGCGTCCGGGGAAGAGGCCGCAGCTCCTTCCTCCCCGCCCGCTCCCGCGCCCCCTTCCGCAGCCTGGCGCAGGGCGGCGGCGGCGCCGAGTCCAGGGTGCCGCCGCTCTGCTCGTGATTATGCTCGACCGGCCCCGGGCCGGCCGTCAGAGTCCCTCTCTCGGAGGTCCGGGAGCCGGGAACCGGCGCCCCTATTGCTCCTCCCCGGCCTGTCTCGGCTAGAGCCGACGCCGCGCGCAGGAGGAGAGCTGCCGCCATGTATTTCCTCAGCGGCTGGCCCAAGAGGCTCTCGTATCCTCTGGAGTCCCTGGAGCAGCCTCTGCACATCCAGACGGATCCCCAGAGAGCCTTCTTCGCAGTGTTATCCCCATCTCAGCTGAGCATCTGGTACTGCAGAGTGAGTATCCTCCTGTTGGCCCTCAAGCCCTTGTCTCGCAGCCCCCAGACCCTCCCGTCTGTAAAATGATGGTTCGTTCCTCTTCCAGAAAGCGTTGTGGAAGCTGGAACTAGATCTTAAACAGTACTTTAGTATTTGTGAATCTCTCTTACGAGCCATTACCGAAAAGGAGACCTCTAAGCAACTTTTTTTTTTCTTTTTAAGTTTAAATAGGATGCTAGCCTATTGCAGAGGGCGTTTATAATGACCCCTGCTGCTTTGTAAACGTACTTCACTATGTGTCCTGTGTTTTTTTGCACCCAAAATTGAGAATCTAGGAGTCTTCCCTGAAACTACTTGCTTATGTTTATTTTCAAGATTCTGACATTATTCAAGAATAATTATATAACATAGAAGTTGGTAAACTTGTTTTGTTATGACCTCCATTTAAATGTACTGCAGTCCTGAACATTAGTATCAAGATGAATTTGGCAGGCTTTTGCATGGAAGTTGCTGTTCTAGCCGCATTGAGTTTAAGTGTATGAGTATACATATGTTAAATACCTTGTCTGAAAATTTAACCTTCTCCCTTTTTGTTAGCTTGGTAACAAAAAGTGGTGTTTGTCAGTTTGTGTAGACACGGTCTTATGGAGCAGTTGTSATACTGGCTTTAAATTTTGATGCCAGATCTTTTTAAGTACTGCCTAATTAGACCCTAAATCCGTGTGTAAATATCTTTTTCCCCACCTAATTTATAGAGTTCATCTCAGATTACAGGCAAAAAAAAATAATAATTTTAGAAAGTTGATGTTCAAAAGTATCAAGTGACAGTCATAGACTTAAAATCTTGCCTTAAGTTATATTGAGATTTCATCGCCTTACCTTGTTGTGCTGTGCTGTGCTCTACCTTGCATGGCTGTTCATTAGTTTCTAGGTGGGGTATTGTTGTTTTTTTAACCTATTCAAATATCTAATTAGGGCAAATTAGTCCAGTTGCTATGCTGTGTGAACACCATCATGTGGCCTTTTGTCTCTTAGATTCGTGGTGGTAGTGTAGACATACTCTTCTAGCTTTTGCCAGTTGTTAAATTATAGCTGTAGTCAGTCAACAGAGCCTAATTAAAAGTAAATATGTAAAAGAGGACAGGATTATAGAATGCTTCTCAAGATGTGTTGTATTGTCGAGAATGCAGTTTCCTTTATGGTCCATCACTGAAGATTAAATGCATTAACTCTCAGGTTTGGCCTTTTTTCAAATGTATAACTGGCTAAGGCAAAGTCTGAGCAGAATTCAGTTAATACAGAAGTCTGAGCAAACTTACAGATCATTTAAAGCTTTTTTAACTGGATTTTAATTCCATTTTTAATGGATGCTTTGTAGTAAAATGTTGACTTTGCCAGATATGATCAGTAGTTGACCTCAGCAAAAATGTGATGGTCTTTTGCCCTCTGCATAAAGTTAGCCTTGGCAAAACCAGGCAAGACAAAGGTGGTCTCTGTTAAGATCATCTTTCTAAGTAAATCTTCAGTCATTGGTATATATATATCAGGAAAAAAAAGTCATTGTATTCTTTTTTTGACGATGAATCTTAAAATCGTGTTGGATTTTTGTGAAAGAAACTAAAATGTTTGCATTCTATAATAAGTTTTCAGTCATCAGAAGTATCTTCTTTGGAACAAAGCTAAGTTCTACTCAAATTTAACTAATTAAGTGTCCTGGAGTTAAATAAATAAATACATAAAAAGCCTTCAGGCTGATGTCCTTGTTAGGGCTTATTGCTATCTGACCTATGTATAAAAAAATTTAATGCCAGAATGAGGTGAGGAGGCTGGTGAGGTTCTGAGTTTTATATTACCCTTTTCAAACACAAGGGTTATTGAAATATTTTCAGACTTTAAAACTTATGTTTATTATCATGTATTTTTCATGTGAAATGGTAGTATCTAAAGCTTTTTTTTTAATATATGRTGTACTTAAGAACTAATATTAGGAAAAATTATCTTGAAGTGTGTTTTTCTTTTTTTTTCAATTTGGAAACTTAAAAGATTAGAAATTGGTAGATGACATGACTGAAAGCTTTGTTGATGTTTTTGATGAAAAATGTGTGGACTATTTTACATTATTTTGTAGGGAGAGATTGGAGATATATATATATATAGATATATATATATATATACACGAAGTTTGATGACTCTTATTATTGTAATAAAAGAATAGTAGGTAAAATCAAGGTAGTATTTTGTTTATATTTTGAGAATTAGAAATGTGGAACACAATACTTGTACAGCCAGTCTTTAACATCTTTTTTTTTCAGTTTTGTAATTAAATAGTTCTAATCTGTTGTAGGATCTTGATTCTTATGTTTCTGTTGTTAGACTGAAATTTGGAAAGGGAGGGTGATTAATGATTGTAGTCTTTTGTTACCAAAAAACCRTTGAACTCCTGCAGTTAATTGGGAAATCAGAATGTTGCTGATGATTTGTTAAACAAACAGCATATTTTCCCTTGCCCTTAGAAGTTGCAGTTACACAAAGATGCCATTTTATTGCTTGAGACATAGGCTTTCCCTTGCTGAAAGAAAGCTGAATTTTGTTTTTCCCTCTCTGTAGATTTTAGCTGCCTTTGCAACCTAGAATTCTCACTTGTCTCTATAAAGAATGATTGCAAAACCCCTGGGTATGACAAAGTAAACTGCTCATCTTTCTGTATAAGTTGATCTTGATGGGAGGGGGAGAATCTGCTTTGTGGTTTTTAATGATATTGTCATGAAACTGAAGAAGACTTCTTTTACAGTGTGTTGTTTTTCCTCAAAATCTTCCAAGTTTGATTTAGAAATTTCTTTTTGGGCTGCAGTTCTGTTTTGTGCATTGTCAATGATACTTAAACCTTAAGATTTAGGAATTTTTTGTGTACTTAACTCCATTATGCTTTTACAGGTACTGGTGTGTGCTATGCTAGCTTGTTTTGTGCATGGCTGTGCTCTAAACTTAATTTGTAAAATATCCATTTTTTTTTAAAGAGGGAAWTTTTCCATTTTTTCCACCTGGGTCACTTCACAGGTCTGTTTCATGAAACAACAATGTAAGCAGTTAAATTGGCATAACTAGTAAAAATGAAATAAAAATATCTTAAAATGGAACTGCTTCTGACAGAATAGTAAGGAGGAATTACAGCCTAACAGTAAGATGTGATAAATAGTGGTGTTTGAGGTTCCGTGATAGTATAAAATAGAACTCATATCACAGATTCAGTGAGAAAATGATCTTTAGTAGTCTTTCATTAATGTGAGAGTTTGAGAAGCCTGATTTGTTGATACTTGCCTTGTTTCTGGTATTGGAACCTGCTGCTTTACCTGTTTTTTGTAAGTGATATGAATGAACTAAAATAATGCTGATATTTTTCTTTGTCTTACTGAGTAAGACATTATGCAGATTTCATTGTATAGTTATCTATTTCCTGAGAGAATCTAAAAATAGTTGACTAAGACAAATTTCGGAGAGCCTTACCATCTAAAATCTAAAATTTTAAAGTGAAATATCCTGGACGGATGAGCAGAATCAACAGATGCTTAAGACTGTAACAAGTAGAAGACAGGACATACTTCCTTTGTGTGTTGTGCTCTGTTTTGCAACTTTCTCAGTTGGACAGTCATTTAAAAACAAGGGAGAAACATTTTAAAAATAGTAAGTGTTTGAGGAACCAGAAAATATGCAGTGGTGCTTGAGCAGCTAAACCCAAATGTAATTGAGCTTTTTTGAAACTCAGTTGTTTACAACTTGAGGTCATAATTTTCTTTATGTAACTCCTTATAGAGAAGTTCCAGCTATGTAAAGATTTGAAATCTGCTGGTTAGGATGTCCTGTAATATCTTCCATACAGAAGAACCTGTGTTCCTAGTGATAGTTGAAACTGTGGTGCCATTATGGACCAAGTGAAGTAAGTTATTAGCTTTCTTGGAAGAAAGGTTATACTGTGTTTCAATCTTCCTTGCTGTTTTCTGTTATTTTTAAAGTGTTCTTTTGGCAGTGTTTTAGGAGAAATTTTGATGTAGATACCTCAGAAGATTCCTCGACACTGAGATAATGAAACCTGTCATAGATAACTATGGAAAGCTTGTAAATATTTTTATTCTGCTTCTGTTAGATGCTTGGATGTTTGAAATGAGAAACTTCAGTTCACAGCAGAAATTTTCTGAAATGTTGAAGTAATGATGTTTACTAGATTGACTAGGGAACTAAAGGTGAGGTTTCATGAGGCAGCTGTGCAGTCTGAAGTGTTGTCTTCTTTCTTGCTCCCAGCTATACATTTGTGACTCTCATGTTGTGGACTAGTGTTGGCTTTCATCTCGGCTCCATGGTTGTTCAGCGTGCTAAATGGATAGAAAATCGCTTGCTCCTTTCCTGCTAGGACAGGGGACTGAACTCATCAAGTGATCAGAAGAGGGTGGTAGTTGGCTAACTGAAGGCAATTACTCCTTTGACAGCAGTAACTTTTAATGCCACTAAATTGGTTTGGTTATCTCCTGAAATGTGAGCTTAGGATATTTTAGGAAGTTCTAGATAGTCACCCATAGGATTTGGTAAGTGGTGGGAAGATGCATGTAACTAAAGAAAGTGGTGTGATCAGTGCAGTTCCCCTGGAGATCTTAAAGATCAGAGTAGGTGGAACAAGAATAGTGTCTGATGACGCAATTGTATACATAAATATAGTTCGGCATTTCCTTTCTTTAATCTTAACAGACTGTGGCTGTGACAGGAATATGTACTGTCCTTGAATATTTAAGGAAAGCTCCTAGAGGTTATTGGAGTACTGGCGTGACTCTACCAGTCAAATCTAGCTTTGTAAGCTCTCTGGAGCTGAGAGTAACTTGGCCTAACCACTTATTTTGAGGRACTTTCCTTAATAACATAAGTGTTTACCACCTTATGATTTAGCCATAGCTAAATCAGCAATAGCTAGCCATTGCTTTTAAACTTTCCTGTTTTTTTAATGATAATCTGATATTGAATCAGACTAGACAAATGAACTTTATGGGAAAGTATGTGTGTCAGAACCCTAGATTGCAGAATAATCTGTATTTATTCTGTATCCTGAACTGGTTTGTATACAGACGGGTCTTGTAACTCTCTTTTCATGTGCTTTCAGTGTGACACACATAGCATCAATGCAAGTTACCGTGTCTTCCTCCTATCACTGAGTTTTTTTTCTTTGTTGTTTAACCTCTGGGATGCTAATGAGGAATTTCTTACTGATACCCTACAGATGTAGTTCTGAGAAGACTTTCTTTTTATATGAGCTACTGGGCCTGATGTGACCCAGTGACCTGAAGATAATTATAATCTTAATTTCCTGTTTTAGCTTTACCTTTGTCATTGCTTCTGTTGTTTGTGTTGAATCTTAATGACCAGTTATTAAACAGGCAGTACTTCAAAAAAAGTAGCAATTTTGTTGTTTCTTCTATTTTAATTATATACTTGTAGTTACATAGTTAAGGAAATAAGGGGAATACCCATTAGACTGATGGGATCATGTGAAATGCAAAATTGTTCCTGTTGATACTTGGGGCTTAAAAGTTTTTTCCCATTTCTCCTATGCTAATACCAAATAAATGACCGTTGAAAGACCTCTCAGAATTAATTGCATTAAGAGAAAAGGATCTTCAGTTGTGAATTTTGACGGTCTAATCTGTTTCACATAAAGTTACTGCCAGTATAAGATTTGTTTATGGTTAGAGATCCTACAAATCTGTTCTCTATCATGCAGAATTTTTTACTTCAAATTTAAACACTTGTATATTCTCATTGCTGGTAACTCACGAGGCTGAGGAACAGCAAAGCTCTGTAGTATGTTTCCTGTCTTATTTGCAATATTTTTGAGCAATAGGTTAACTGAAAACTTCAACTGGGGGAGATTGTGATTCCCACATACGAGATAATTCTGGTACACTGAGATCTTTGAACTCTTTCGCAGTAGTTTACATGAAACATGGTCTGTCTGGATTTTTTTTTTTTTTTTTTTTTGGTGAGCTGTTATCTGTAGTGTTTGTTGGACAGGTGCTGTTTTGATTCTAAACTATTTGCTGCTTTTTAGACTGAATTCAAGGAATAATGTTCTTAAACCCTAGTTTTAAGATTTTTTTACCTCCATCCTATGTCTGTCTTACTGACAAAATGGCTTTTGTTATCTGTATTTACTTCACCTCCACCCTGCCCCAGCCCTTAGTAATAGATTTTTCCTCCTCTTATGCAGGCATGCTTTTCTTACTTTCCTTCATCTAAACTTTCGAGTTTGAAGCTTTGTAGGTTTATAAAGCCTTAAAAGTTCAGCACAGGCTCCCTAATGATAACTAAAATGTGGTTTCACTAATCTTATTTGTGGTGACCTTTTTGTTCCAGTTTCTTCATGCCTTGCCTCTAACACTTAGATTGTAAGCTCATCAGGGCAGTAACTATTTGGTTTTGTTTGAAGCGTTTGTCATGTAAAGCTGAACAGAAAGTCATTGCATTTTCTTAAAACAAACTGCCTTCTAGTTCTGGATGAGATTGAGTGTTGATGCCTAAAATACTGAATTGTTAGGGGATGAGAATATTAGGATTCTGACAAGTATCTGTGGCCTTGTGGGTTCCTGTATTGATGTTCTGTTAAAAAAAATTATATATATATAATACCATGTTGTCAGCTGTTAATACTGTTGTGTACTCTCAGCCAATGTGCTATTTTGAGAATCTTATCCTGGAGATAACAGCTGGGAAAAGACTGCTAGTCTTCCAGATGTTCAGTGTTTGACAGCCGTAATTAAATGGAAAAATCTCTTTGGAAAGTAAACTAGTAGTAGTGAATTGGTGGCATTGAAGATGGAAATCCTTTAAGAAAGAAAAAGAAGTATTAAGGTTAGTGTAATTTACTTGCATTGGAAATTCAGGTTACTTTGGATTCATACTTAAAGAAGAACAAGGGAAAAATGTATCTCAGATCAGAACAAGCTGAGGCAAAGCATTCAGACTTCTAAATGTTCTTTGGAGAAATAATTGGATTCTGTGGAACTCATTTGGTATTTTAAGTATATGTAACTTTTCCAGTACATACTTAAGAATTTGAGTATGACTTGATATATCAACTGCTTAACATATCCTTGCCTAAATTCTTAGAATATTACGGTTTTGCTATTCATATTTTTCTATAGAACTATTTCCTTGTATTGTTAAAAAAAAAAAAAATCTAAGAGTGCTCTTTGCCTTACAGGAATATCTAAAGACCAGAGAGAGACTGTTACTTCCTATTTTTTCTCTGTTACCAATTTTCTTAACTTTATTTGTATAGGTTTTCAAGTGTTTTTTTTTAAAAAAAGAAGTTTCAGCAGTGTCACTAGGAAGCTGAATAGATTTGTATATATATGTGTGGACAAATATATATTTCATATAAAATTTTAACATATACTTAATGTTATTTATACACACATATATATGTAAAAATCTCACTAGTTAAAATAATATTAATTCATCTCACTATGATCCCAAATTTAAAATGTTTACTGTAACTGAGTGACTTAAGGGGGAACCTTCTGGCTTTGAAAGTCCAGACTACAGTCTGTCAAGGCAGAAAATGTATTTAATGGGTGGGGGGTATAGCCATTGTTGCTATCACCCAAATAAGCACTCTTCTTGAGTGCTTCATTACTCCTTTTTTTTTTTTTTTGGGTAGCCGTAAATGGCAGTGTTCCTCTCCTGCCCGTTCTCTTTCTGGATTCAATTAAATTGAAAATTTGTAGGGTTCTTTTGTTTTTACTTGCTCTCTTTTAATTTCTGAAGATGTAGATACTGTTAGGTGCGTAATTCTCAAAATTTGACTGTAGTTTTCCATTTTATTTCCAGACCCATTTAACTTATTAAATCCACTGTATGCACAGTTTGCCATTAACCTGCAACAATCAGACCTTAGGATCCAAATGAAGTAGAACTCAGTTTTTCCCAAATGTGTGTTCTCCCAGACAGAAACAATGGTTTTACCCGTCCCCCCGCCCCGTACCTCAATTTATTAATTAACACTTTCTTCACTTTCTTTTAAGCCCTTTATACATCTCATTTAAATCAAGCATTTACTCCTATTTGGCTACTGTTCAATCTGTAGTAGTCTTGCTGTTTAAAGACTATGTTTAGGATTTAAAAGTCTATTCAGTGTGTATCTGAATCAATGTGGGTAGAATGTTTGTGCTTGGAAATGGTAATATCATGTACTAAAGTGATACTGCTTCTGAAATGGTGATATTACTTCTACTTTGCTGAGAGAATTCAGATGTAGGGTTTGAATATCTTGATAAATCTCTTCATGAAAACTACCTGATATAATTCAGTTTGTTTTGAGGCTGTTCATGCTGCTCGTGGTTATCACTTAAAAGTAGTTGGGAAAGATGATGTATCCTGTTAGGTAGAACTAAGTTAAATAATAACGAAATTCTACATGCATATGACAGTGCTTGTCCTGATGTTGATGCAGAGCTATGGCAATTCTTCAAGTGTTTCTTAGCTGAAAATCCAAAAGAATTCTTACTGTACAACCTTATAGCAACTAACAGCAAAATGAAAATGAATTTCAGCATAGGTTGTTGAATTGGATGTTTTTATATATGAAGCTAGCCAGCTACTGTTTTATAAATAATGCAGTTCTGTTTCGGTATCAGTCATCCAGAATATATTTGTACTCAGCCATCTGCTGTGAATGTTGTGATAGTCTAATATCAGTAAAAAAAGAGGACCATTATCGAGAAGAAGTATAAAGATTTTGGAGTGAGAACACCGTGGAAAGGGCACTTGTGAAAAAGGAAGGCAAGGCAGTTGAATGGTAGATAAAAAAGGGAAGGAATTCTAGTGTGTTCATGGGAACAAGAAGTTGTATCCTGTGTCTCTTTTCAGTATTATTAACTAGAGCACTGGAGAACTTGTGATGTCATCCTCAAAGACTAAACAATATACTTTCTAAGATTCTTTCCCTCCCCCCTTTTTTTTTCTTTTCTGCATTTTTATTGTTATGTGAGCATCCATCCCCCTGCTCTATTCATAAGTGAGTGTCACCTCCTATTATACCTGACCTTGTATGCTTTGCTTGAAGACTAAAGTGTTTTACTGGATTGTGTTATGTTACGCTAGATTTTCTCTGCAACATGTTGTGAAACAACAGATCAACTTTTCATCTATTTTGGGAAGCTATTGCTGGCTTTGAGTTGGGGAAGAGAGTTACTTATTAGTTGCCTGGAAAGTCTTCAGTTATTTCTTCCTGTAAAACTGGAGATGTTTACTTCTGTTCTATAAATGAAAAATGTATATACAGCTCTTTTTTATTTGATAGATAATTCCTGTGTTTCTGGAATCACCAGTTGCTTTTAAAGCTCTTACTCTACCATTAAATCTTAACTTAAAGCTGAGTTTTAAGCATTGCAAAAAGGAGGGTCAATGTTTGGACGTATTTGAAGAAGAGAATATGCATGTTTCATTACAGTTATGGCTAACTAGGTTTGTTTATAATTTTCAATTACTGCATGAATAGGAAAAGCTGTATGGAGTTCACGAAGCTGATGTAGGAAGCTGTTTTTTATAGCAGAAGCAAATGTAAAGATTTAAGGAAAATTCTGTGTAATAGAACCTAAATGCCTGCTGTTTCTCTACTGGCTGTGAGCTAATTATCTAAAACTAACTAGAAAAAAGTATTGTACTAATTGGACCCTTCTTTTGCTAAAAATAAGCATTTAACAGCTTGCTTCACTTGGGACAACTAATGAAAACTATGCCAATATAAACTCCTGTTTACACAAGGAGTGCAGTTGTACAGTTCTTAGTACTGTTATACATCTTAGATGATTTTTCATGATAAATGGCTTTAGATGTAAAATGGTGATTTCTATTTCTTCTCCGTGAGCAGAGTAGGATAACAAACTTTTAACTGTATTATGCTCTCAGCTGCTTATACTGTTCACACACTTCTGTGAGAAACTTACAAAACTAGCATGTGTGTATATAAGGGTCTTTTCTTTTGTGCAGTTAATGCTCTTGAATTCCTTTATATGGAAATAGATCGTATTAGTGAAAATACTTATTTTTTAAACATTAGCTAGATAGACTTTGAGACCTACTTTCCAGTGAGAAAAGATATATCTTAAGCTGCATAAAGGAAATACGCTTATATTCTTAATGTTAGCTCTTTTAGTCCTCAAACTTTAAGGCACAAAATGAAATCAATCTGGAAGCCAGTTCATATGAATTTTATAGTTGCTGTATATGCAAAACTTCTTTCCAGATTCTAAGGCACAATAGGACCTTTCTAATGAAGGACTATCACAAAAATGTTATAATGTAAATGCTGTCATTATCTTCTATAAAAGTAACAGAATACAAAACATGTTGGAGTGCATTAATAAGGTTCTAAAAAGACTTTTCTTGCCTGTTGATGAAAATATACTATCACTAGATGCATGCTTTTCTGTGTATTTAAGGCAGTTAGGGTGTAAAGCAGAAAAAGGTTGTGTAATTAAAAAGATTCTGTTGAAAGTAATTAGTTATTTAATATTAGATAACTTGATTTGCACATAGCTGCAAAAGCTGTTTTGAAGACACCAGCCATGAAAGATCTGATATAAAAAGGTCTTACCTTAAAATTAGCTTGCTTGTTACATATTCTAGTATAAATATTTCGCTCTATTTTTGGTAATTCAGTTTTGTGTGGAAGTAAAATTTAATGTTAATGTACAGAAGGCTGTTCACAGGATTAGAAGTCAGATTATGAATTTACTAGGACTAAGGCTGCCTATGTGGTGTTGATTAAACTTCTTGATATGTTTGAGAATATTGGTAACTTATTAATAGAAGTGAAAAAAACTGTTCTAAATCTAATGGTGATAGGCACCCACATAGAGTATGGGTAGAATTAAGGGGGTTTTATTCATTTTGCCAACTTCTGCCTTTTAAGCTAGGAGACTGACTAAAAATAATAGTAAGTTGTCATTGCCTGTGGCTCTAGTGATTCTTTGCCAGAAAGTTGTTGATTCTTTTCAGCAAAAGGAATGATTGCTACTCAGCCTTTTGCTTCCAGAGACTGGAGGGGTGTGCTCTTTTCTGTCATGAGTTTGCTGCTGCAACTTTGAAGAAAAAAATGGCATTGATACAGCTGGGGAGAGGGTCTGTTATGAAGATGAGGGAAGAGGTGTTTTTTTTAAAAAAAAAAAAAAAAAAAGAAGAAAAAAAACAAGAACAGAAGAGCTTGACTTGTTTAATTTTGTGGAATCCTGAGGAGATACAGTTGTCATCTAACAAATATACACATTTCTTCCCTCTTTTTCTGTTCCGCAAAAGGATAGCAGATGGCAGAGGTGGGACTACATATTTTGAATATGTAATAGCTTTCAGCTTAGAGCAAGTGAGTACAAATTAGTCTGAAATTATTTAGGAAGGAAATTAGAAGGATATTCTTAAGTACTGGAGTAGTGAAGGGTAGCTTTCTACGAGCTTTTCTCTTTTGGAGCTCTCGACTACTTTAATGAAAGGGAATAAATGACTTGGTGGTTATGATAGCAATGTTTGGGCTTTGTGACCCAAAGGCTGTTGTTCGTTCCCAGAAGGAAAGGTGCTAGTGAGGGCATCTTGTAAGAGCATATGCAAAGTCTTTGCATTAAACCATGTATGTGACTTTGCCGAATAATTTGTGGCAACATTTTTTGGGAGATACTAAATAGATTACCTTCCCCCATCCCCCCACTTTCTGTAATGGCCCATACATTTAGTAGGAAAGTAGATAGAGTCTACCAAATCTTCACTATATAATATTTCATCCTACTTGATTTGGCAGTATTTTTTTATTATAAAAGCTTGTTTGAGATGCTTTTCTTCATCTGAAGTATCTGTCACCCTGTCTCTAACTTGAAACTGTTGTGCTGTTTGCTTACTGGAAGAATGAAGTATTTTATTTCAATGTCTTGGGTTTAAAAGAGTGAGATTGGGACTCAGTGCCATATGTATTCTGCATAATCTCTTTAAAAGCATTGTGTGTAACGCAGTCAAATATACGCTAATAATTTCTTAGACCTGTGTTTTTTAATGGAAATGTGTTGTTATTGAAGAAATGTAATTATTTATAGTTGTATCATGACTATAAAGAAAATTCCTTTCCTTGTAGACATAACATTTAATTATTGTTGGTTTTTCTCCAGCCCAGTGTATTAATTGTAAGCTACAAGGAGCATTCAAAATCAGCTTCGCAGTTTGGATCTTATAAACAAGCAGAATGGCGGCCTGACAGCAGCATGATAGCTGTTTCAGTAAGTAGGATATTTTTAAAATTTATATTGTGATTAAATTATTATAAAAAAAAAGTCTTGTGTTATAAGTTTCCATGCAGAGACCTGCAGGCTGTTTCTACATTTAACTGGTACATATCTCATGCAAGTATATAATAGTACTGATTTTTTTTTTTGAATGATTGAATGAAAATTGCTTAAGCAAGCTTTAATTATTCCCTGAAGAACTGCAGTTCCTTGTTTTAAAACAATATTCGGATGCATTGGCTAGGGCTGACCCAACCATCTCATGACTTCAGTAATCTGGTCATGAAGAGTAAATATGATACTTTCTATAGGGAATTTAAAGACAAGGTGTGTGAATGAAAGAAATAGCTGAGGTAGAATTAGGTGACATAGCATGTTTAATCTGACAAATCATAAGGGCTTACAAGTCTTTCAGAAAGGTGAATCTAAAGAGAATGATACTATGGCTTTATTAAGGTATGAGATAGTATATAGTATTGTTAAAACAAAACTTGATTTTATCTTCAGAATATGAATCACAGAATCAGTAAGGTTGGAAGGGACCCCTGGAGATCATCCAGACCAACCTCCCTGCTCAGCAGGGTCACCTAGAGCCTGTTAGGGTTGCAGCCAGGCAAGTTTTGAGTATCTCCAGAGAAGGGGACTCCACAACCTCTCTGGGCAACCTGTGCCAGTGCTCCATCACTCTCACAGGGAAGAAATTCCCCCTCATGCTCAGGCGGAACTTCCTGTGCTTCAATTTCTGCCCTTTGCCTCTTGTCCTGTCACACAGGACAACTGAAAAGAGTTTGTCCCCGTCCCCTTGACACCCTCCCTTCAGGTGCTTGAACACATTGATAAGATCCCCTTCAGTCTTCTCCTCCCTAGGCTAAAGAGGCCCAAAATAAATGCTAATACTTACCAGAAAATGCAAAAAGGAGCTCTTGTAAGATATATCTCAAATAACCAAAGAATTCTTCTTTCTTATAATGCAGCATATTATCACAATTAAACTAAGTAGTTTGGAAGAGTTTGTTTGTTATATTGAATTAATTTGTGTATTATATTATCTCCGTGATGTTGGGATCCATTTGCTCAAGAGCTCTTATATTTCAGCTGAGAGTTAGACTAGGTTTAATTTCCTCTTGTAATTTAGTGCTAGTCAGCTTAGTGTTATTTAGCTAGTGTTCTTCGTGGCAGATGATGTTGGAATCTGAATGACCATATCTTAAATTCTGAGGTTGTAAACTTAAGTTTCACAAACTAAAATTCAGAATGACCAAGTGGTTGTCAAAGGACTGAATTAATGAGATTAGTAATACGCTTCATGTTTTTCATGCTTACATAGCATCTCCTACATGTAATTATATGTTCAAACACATTGTGTTGCTTGAACACTACCTTTCTTTAGATTTTGCAAAATCTTTTATTAAACCTTTGGCGTATATCTCAAGTTCTGTTTGAATTAAATACTGAGTGCTACCAAAGGATGATTTACAAGTACTATTGTTTTTGTTGTAGAGAGAAAGGCAACTTTGGGGCTTATTGAGGAAGATGATCCTGAGTGATGCTTCTGTCCCCAAATAAAAGATGTAGTGAACCTTTTTTCCTGTATAATAAACATTTTTTTCCTTTTTTTTTCTGGTTTCAATCCAGTTCAAGCTCACAGATCCAAGTGTTTCAATGTAGAAAAGTGTGTAAGAGATCTGAGTCCTTCCCTGCTGCAGGCAGTCTTCTAATAGTCTACTCTTCTGCATCCATTCCTATAGCTAAATTGGAGCATTATTAAACATCATAGTTTATGGGAAAACTGTGTAGTGAAATTGGTTCTGAGGCAATTGATTATACTTTGATCTGTAAGAAGATGCCGTCTTGATGACAGTCCGAGATGAGAACAATCAGGGAACAGTGACAGTGATGGTAACTTTAGTGAGTTTCTTTATAAGACAGACACTTTTAAAGCAAGGTAGAAACCTGACTGAACATGATCAGTTTGCAGCAAGTGTATGGTAGAATGCTTTTACAATTCAAATGACTGTTCATGGAATTTGAGGCTCTGCTCAGGAATGGACCTGTGACAATAGCAACTTCTACTTTGGACAGAGTTCAGGAAGGCCTTTTGTATCTTAATATCAGTATAAAGATACTTCACAGTATTGCTTTACTTCTCCTTCCAGTATAAGGTAACTTACAGGTTAAATATTTAATGATGTAATAGAAAATACGTATAACGGTGTTATAAATGAGTGTATGTTTCTTTACTATGTAATACCTGAACATTATTTTACTGCACAGGGAAAAGCTTCCATTTATTTTTAGTCTGTCTCAGTATCAAAGCTATGGTACATATCTTGCACAAGAAAGATATTTTCTTTGAATGAGAATTGTACTTTAAGTACTTCCCTGGACCTTGTTTGAAGCTAAAACATTAAATTTCTTGCATTATAAAGCAAAATGTTCAAGTGGGAAAAAGGTTCCCCCTTCCAAACTGCTGAACTAGCCTAAAAAGAGTGTTTCCTTTTCATTTATTAGAAGAAAGAGAAACCAACCCTACAAAGCAACTTGAAACCATTCATTTCACTACTGCTTGTCTTCAGAGTACTTTCAGTGCATGCCCAGCCGCTGTTAAAATGATTGGGCAGAAACACTGAGCTGGAATGCATTTGCCAGTTTATCTGAAGGATAGGCTTATGCTTTTAAAAAATAATACTTGCTAGCAACCTTACTGGTCAGCTGGCTGTCTTGTATTTATACAACTGCTGGGTCAGCCTCTAGTCCTGACTGGAACATCTGATAAATGAATGATTTGTATTCTCCAATTATTGTTATAATTTGAAGTCAATCTTCCAAAATAACAGAATATGACTTGGGCTTGAATTATGAAAAAATTCCAGACACAGAGAGGTTTTTAAAGGTGTTAACAGTACCTAGTGATACTAGGTGATGTTAAGATTTTTTTAAAGCCTGTTTGGATGACTAATACTGAGAATCAGTGCTTACCTCCAGTTCACTCTACAGTGTCTGTCAACATTTGAATTTGCTCTGAATATCTCATGTAGTCTATTAGATACCTTTTATTTTTGCTCTCTCTTAGTGGGAATTAAGTGCCTACATTTTTGATTATCTGAGGTAGCTCTCTATTTTTATGTATTTAAATTAGTGTAAGTCACAATAAAATCCTTTCTAGGAGCATGCATCTAGCTGTTCTACTTTCTCCCTATTGAGTAATCTGTACAATAGATTTTAAAGAGTAGTATGGCTTTTATCAACAGTGAATTTCAAGGGACAGGTAGTATATCCACAGCTGATATGTGTGTGATTTGTCTGCAATGAATTTGAGACTTGCATAGAAATCACAAATTTGTATAAATTTTACATATGCAGATAGATTAGATATATATTTTATCAGTGTTTCTGTTTCAGACTGCAAATGGATACATCTTATTTTTTGAAATTCCATCAGCAAGAGACAAGTATCTTTATGAGCCTATGTATCCCAAGTAAGTATTTAAAATTTTCTTTGCTTCCCTACAATATAGAAAAATATGACTAGCCAAGTCCTAAGTGGATTTTATTATTAGAAAAAAATGTTCTTTACGTAGGTTTTAAGAGTTGATGGATATATGAAGTATCATTCTTCTGAGTTCAAGTCATTTCAGAGGAGAATTAGTCTAATTTATGTGCTGTGCACTAGTGAGATTACTTGAGAGCTTTTGCTGCTGACAAAAGGGAGTTAATAGCAGGGTTATAATAGCCTAATTTTATAAGTGATTTAAGGCACTCCATTTAATTCATGTAATCTAAAAGGCTTTAGTAGTTGCTTTTGAGTAACTCAGTTGAACAAACTGTGTGTCTTAAGAATTGATAGGGTAAAATCCTTTTTATAGATTCCTCACCCTAACTTTTTAGTAATTTAGAGACCTCAAAACAAATTGAGAAGAAATTTAGATATTTTTGGAAAAAAATATATCTTTACAATTAAAATACCGGTACTCTTTTACTATTGTGTTATGTTGACATGAACATCTTATTTCTGCTATTATAAAGCAGAGAATCCTTTTTGTTTTTTAAATGTCACAGCTCGTTAAAGGTATTTCTCACTGGCTTTTAATAGAGTTTGACAGAACTATAATATGTGTAGGAGAGAGATTAAAATCTTAAGGGATATGTTTGTGTGTGTGTATGTCTGTATTTAGGCAGTATCTGTAGTCATTGTTTGAATCAAGTTTAGGGCAATGGTAAAACACTTTCTCATTGACTAGAAACAACTTTTTAAAATGTATTTGAAACTTGGCACTTGAAACAATGATGTGGATGTTTCAGGCAAATTCTGAAAAACAAAACATGGTACCAGGAGGCTAGCAGGAATTTCACTGGGCAGTTAACAAGATTCATATTTGAGCCCTTCTTCTAAGGATACATTTTTTTTTTTTTAGTGTTATCCAGTCAAAATTGTGTTCAAATACTCATTTTTTGTCTGAAATACGTGAGATTTCATGATAAGTAAATTTTTTTGTTCTGTAAACCAGAAACTACATTATATACCTGCGTTATGGTAATAATGGTAGTCAGTTTAAGAGGGTTTTTTATATTCATAAAGCAAACTAAAAAGTTTGCTTTAGTTTGCGTGTAGGAGACTTTAAAAATAAACTCATATCAAACAGCAATTAATTGCTCCAACTTTTTAGAAAGTACTAATTGATTTGTGTTGTCAATTTACAGACTTGTATTTTATGAGAGATGTTTTGTGTTAGCTGGACTATATGTTGAAGAGTGAGGATATTAAGTTATTTTTATATAGCCCAAAAGAATATTAATGCTAAATCTGTGGGTATATAAGAGGTGTTTGTCCCTAGAATATTTATGATAGGTTGATCATGATCTCCTAAGACTAATGCGTATGCTTAACTTTAAGAAGATAAATTCTCACTGAACTTGGGATTACTTGTTGGCCTATATTTAGCTTAAGTTTGTAGACTTGCACAAAATTACAAATTTGGCTTATATTAAATCACAAGAAAGATACAAACCTAATAGGATTTATCTGTGAATTAATTGTGATTAACCTGAAATCATTCTACAAGGTACTATGATTAGATAAACCTTTTTTTTTTTCTTTCTTTYTTTTTTCTTGGTATAGGGCTCTTTCTGCAGACAATTTCATTAATTCAGTTTTAAAATTTTTCATGTAAGGGTCAAATATTGAAACAAAAGTGAACAACCCCTTCCCAAAGTCCAGATCTGAAACTTGAACTKTCTTCTGGAATGTGTTTATTTTCCAAGGAGGGAGATTATTTCACTTAAAGTACTTGGATTCTATTTCTAGTGGACTGAACAGTATTGAAAGAATTTGCTTAACTTTGAGTCCACTGAAAATCAGTGTGCAGTCTCATACTTGGTTTGACGTTGTGCTCAAAAGGAGTTGTATTACTGTGTTCTCCTGCTGTAGCAGCGTGTTCTTGGCCTCTTTCCGCATGTTGGCAGTAGCAGCTATGCAGCTGTGCCTTGAGTCAAATCAGGTTGCTGATCTGATGGTGAAACTAAACAGGCTCCTTTTCCCTTCTCCCTCCCCCAGCTCTTCACAGGTGTCAAATGAGCAGATTCTTAAGCCTATGAGTGATAGGGGAAGCAGAGAGAGGAAAGAAAGAAGTGGCAGGACCTCACTCTGCTTTAGTACAATACAAAGGAAGGCTCCCCGTATTATGGCTGGCTAGTGTCATATATGTTAAGGTGTTTTTCTGTGTTCTGGAAGAAGTCGTTTAAACTCTCGCTTCTGAAGTGAAGCTTTTGGTGTATTGCATGGTTTAAACTTCTGAAGGTTTTCTGTTCTTTTATCAATATGATATCAGGCAATGCCTCAAACATTTGGAAACAAGTCATCATAAGCAGCGAAATGAATGGACAACAGGTTTCAGTTGTAGGTGTACACATGTTGTGTATCTGAGGTAGAAGTATTTTTGGCTACCACTCTTTTTAACCACCACCACAGCACATTAGAAGTTTAAGAAACGTAGAGTATCTTCACTTTTTTTTGCCTAATGGACACATTTCTGGCAGTTCTGACTTTTTTTAGCTTCTAAAAATTCTGAATAGCTTCAGGTTTTGCTTAATGTTGATGATATGTCCCTGTCAACTAACTTTTTGTATTTCTTTTTTTTTGTCTCAAAAAACAATTAAGCTTCATGGGAGGTTGGCAAAGTATTAAAAACAATTTAGCTGATTATAAATATGTATGCATTACAGTATGTCTGTTGGAGGTTGGAGGACTTCTCCTGTGCTATTACTCATGTAGAAACAGATAGAATTGGAGGCTAGGAAAATTGATTTCCTGTTCAAAAAATGCTCATTAGGCATGACTTCCTCCTTTTCACAACAACCTTTTGTAATGATTCTGAAATTAATTGTTTTAATGGAGGTGCTGGGCATGAAAATTAACAAACCTAGCTGCTGTAGCCCACAAAACCTTTTTAGTTTTATCAATATCTGAAGCATAGCTCTTATGAAACTGAGGCTATAAGAAAATACTTTAAGATGGCTGGATGGGAATTTTTTTTTTCAAATGTAATTAAA
Source organism: Rhea americana (assembly GCF_003343005.1). Lineage (NCBI taxonomy): Eukaryota > Metazoa > Chordata > Aves > Rheiformes > Rheidae > Rhea > Rhea americana. The sequence goes on along the minus strand of NW_028185073.1, from coordinate 3,112,479 downwards.
TATTTTATGCCTTTTAAGACTTAATCAGTTTCAAATGTAYTGAAGTGGATATGGTAAGTGTTAAGGAACTGTTCAGCGTTATGCACATGAAGTGCAAGGAAAGAATAACGTGATAAAATTAATGCTTGTATCATAAGAACAGTATTCCACCATTAACTTAGAGTATTTTTCCAAAGAGGAAAGGAAGCTTTTGGGATGTCTTCTGGAGTCACTTGATATATATACATATATATATATACACACACACACTTGAGATATATATATATATATATAGATATATTACACACACACACACACATACATATATATATATTTTGTAAAACTGTAGTATTTTAGGAAGGTTATGAATTAAAATTGTCTAATTGAAGGAAATATTTTTTTTTTCTGTGTCAAAACTTGGCTGGGAATTGCTAGTCCATTCCTGAAGTAAGTGCTCAGTGAAAAACATAACCTATCCTACTTAATTTGTTAGAATAAAATGAGGGAAAAGTAGTAATTGGGTTTCAGATTGAGCCAAAATATTCTGCATTTTTTTTCCAGCTCTTAGAAACTGGAGCAGACTTGGAACAGTTTTAGTGTTGGCAACCAGCCCACATTCTGGGATAWTGTTCCTTAAGTGAGCACAAACACATAGTCCTACTTCAATTAATTCAGACTATTTTTACCACTGTATTAAAAACAAAAAAAGCAAAATTAAAAGATGAAGAAATGTCTATATGGTAAGATAGCCTCTAGCTCTATACTTTATAAAAGTGGCAGKAGGTACGTGCAAATTTAAAACTTTTAAGCTGTGGCAAGGTACAACAATATTTTTTTTTGGAAGTGTTCCTAAAGGAATTTTACAGATATTCCTTTGTTTCACAGTGATGAGATCTGTAAGACCCTTACAGTAGAAGCTTTTCTGTACTGATCTATTAATTATTTCTCATGAATTTCTCATTTTGGCAAGAGTGACTTAAGCTTTTTGAGTGAAGACATAGTGATTTAATGCCAAGGATATAATGCCAGAAACAGAACAAAACAGCAACAACAAACTTTATATGGTTTAAAAGCTACATGTGGTAACTGTAGATTTAATTTTTCCTTGACTTTCTTCATGTTTTCAAGTGTAACCTTCAAYTGACCTTCTAATGAAAAGATATAGTACAAATGATGTGTAAACATAAAACAAGACTTGAATACTTTCAGTTACCTGAAAGAAGTTTTAAAACTTCTTGCTAACTTCTTATTGCTTACACATGCGGTTAGTGTACTCATGTCATACTCTTTTTGGCACTTTTCACATCTTTTTCCTTTTCTATAGCAAGACTGTTTATAGGCACCATAAATTACATTATAAGCATGAAGACAGTTTTTCTCTGATTCAGTAGATTTAAGATGAGTGTGTACAAAAGTTTGTACGTTAAACTGTAGAATGATCAGCACCTATGCAAGGCAGATGATTAGAAGTATAGTTAATTAACTTATTAAAGCATTTGGGGGGGAGAATTACATTTGAACTAGACTTTAACAGTGTAGTTCTTCTAGTAAGTTGTTTCTGGCATTGGTTGGATGATGCATATATAAAACTAGTTTTGTTATGGAATTTTTATTAACTATTGTGGTGCTTTCTAGCCCATTATGTGTGCTTTCAGGAGGTTTAGTACTTCATTAAGAAGTCTTTGAGATGGGGATAATAACTTGGTAAACCATTTAGCTTTTAAAAACRAATAATTGAGTAGTATGCTAGCTATTTATTACTGTCCTCAAACCACAGAAAACTGTACTAACTGTACTAAAAATTACTTTTTATAACTCTTATCTTTTATAATTGGAGCTTTTATAATKTGTTTTGTAGGCTCTCTTAGTTAAATTTTGATTGCCCAGCTGTTGCATTCTGTGTATATAGAAATACACATACATATATATACTCTGGATTGTACATGATACACTTCTTTTGATGGCTAGTTGCAGTATCTTGTGGGAGATGCAGGTTTAGGAGACAGACTCCACCTATGAAGGAAAAGCTCACAGAGCAACGTGTTTTACTTGTGCCAAAATTGTTCATAAAAAAGTATTATCATTGAAGGATTATGTATTTAGAGATGATAATACAATTTGTTTAAATCTGACTTACAAAAAAGTAATAGCTSTACAGACAGTACGCTTAAGTGAAGTCTTGGCATGAACCCTTGAACAATTATTAAGCATTGTCTGGTTGTGCTAATACAACAGTAATCAATATTGCCAATTTTCTGCTATTGTGACTTCAGGAAGAGCAATGGGACTACTTCATGATATGAGTTCATTCACAAACATTGTTTACCCTCTTTCTCACGTCATAATGCTTCTAATAGCAGAAACATCAAACTGCTTTTTGCCAAAAGCACTATTGAATTAACTATCTTAGCAGCAACAACTGTGAACTTCATAGTGTCAGAGTAGTATAAAAAATATTTAGTCTTGTTAGTTTCACTTATTTGTTCTAAAGGTACTTAATGATGAACTGGTCTGGAGAGTTTTTTATATATTTTTTCRGTAAAATGTCGTCATTTTCTCAAGCAGCTGTGATTTGACTCATGGGAAATGATGGTGTTGACTTGAATTTTGTTATTATATCTGACATTTGGACACATTCACTTTTTTTGGAAGCATAGAATTTGTTCAGCRTGAGAGCATCCATGAACTTCTCTAAATTGTTATACAGCCGTAACTGGAGTTATGATTTTAAAGTTATGTAATATGCAAACAATCTAGGATTTCTTTTGGTTATGGACCTATAAGTAATAGTTTTATTATGTGTTATCTTCTGCCCAGCCTTCGTGATGTTAGTTTTTAAGCACCTTCTGTCTATTGAAATCTTTGTTTGGTATGAAGTGCACTGTAATCCCACATACTTAAGGTCCTGTTTCCTCTTTGTCTAAGGAACATTATGTTAAATTTCTCAGGTACTTTAATCTCTGAAAGTATTCAAATCATCAAATACCTTTGTGCTGTTGTGCTCTTGATAGTAATTAGGTTCTTCTGTGTGTGACATCGCAATGGTAAAGCCATAAACTGATATCACAACAGTCTGGCAGTTTCAGAGGCATCAAATAAAAATGTAAACCAGCTTCCTGTATTACTCTGATTACTCCAGATAGTAAAGAGGAAACTTAAATCCATATCTGTTACCTCTACCTCCCAATACAGTGCTCCAGTGATAGATAAATAAAACCTTATTTTGAAAAACTAGAAAATTCTTCAGAACAGTCAGGCTAAAAAGGTGTTGTGTTGTTCTTTGTCACAAATTAAAGAAGTCTGTAAGCATATGCTTTACTGATCAGCTTCTAAAGGAGTACTGTCTGTTTTTTCCAGTGAGGCTTTTCCCTGGCTGTGGAGCACTGTGGCCCAGGATAGTTTGCTAGTAACAGCATGAGTTAATTTATAAACATAAATTAATTTAGTTTAGAAATTTGTCTTTTTTTTCCCTACATTTCTGCCTGTTTAGGGAAAAAAATTCTTCTTTTGGGTTGAAAAACACAGACCTGATTGGGTTTGAAGGAAGCAACCATATTTCTTTAGGAAGAATAGGATAAATTGAGCYAGTAGTAGATTTCAGATGTGTGTGTTACATATTTTCCAGCTATTTTTAATAAAGAAGACATCCATATGATATGTTGAAGGACAATCCAGGGAACTTTCTGTAAGTTTCATACTTYGTTTCAAGTCGTCAATGATCATGAGAAGTATTTCTATTTCTACTGGAATCAACCTTCTTTCTAAATATTTCTTGGTTGCTTCTGCTAGCAGTGATTAAGCCTGCTAATTATATTTCTGAGTAAGTTTTGTCTGTGGATCRTACTGCATCATTTAGCCACCATTTATGTAGTAAAAGACATAAATGCAGCACTGTTCTATTGGAATGTTGAGCGTGCTTATATCCTGTGTCCTCCTTGGACCTCCCCCAACCCCAAACAACAAACTCTTAGAAGAAGAAGAAAAATAACCTTCCTATTTCTCCTTCATCCATCAGATTCAGGGGAGGCTGACTGGTTATAATTTTGCTTAGTGCTTTCCCCTTTTTATAGTTACAGTACTTAAATTTCTTTCGAAAATACTATTCTCAGTTTTCTCATACTTGTATCTTGCATCTTTGAGCTTATTGTTTTTTTTCTTTTAACAAAATCAAAATATTATAGAGACAATACCTCTTAGGAATACAACAAGTTAGGATTTCATGTGGGGATTTTAGCAATTCACTTACATTTGGGGGAATTAAGGGCTAGAAGTGAACAGCTGGAAAAGGTCAAGGTAGGAAAACCTTAAAGAATCAGTCTTTTGAAAAGAAAGGCAACCCTTAACGTAGAATTTTTTTCACCATTCTTCTTAATCCTTATTTAAAAGATAATTTATAAGATTCAGCAGCTTAGATTTGCAGTCTCACCAAGGTATTTTATTAAACATATAGGGCTCTTGTTTGTGAATAAGCWCATCATCTATAATGTGAAATAGAGAGCAGAGAATGAACCTTGTGACTGGAACTTCCACCTAAATACGGTTTAAAATGATCTGAAATGTCCATTAAAAACKTGCATTTTACCATTAAAAATAGTCTGATTTTCCTTTTTTTCCCTCTTGTTTGGGATGTTTTTAGATCACGCGTATAGTGGAAAGTTTTTCTGAATTCTGAGTTTAAGAAACCTATTCAAATTTTTAGTTACATCAGCAGATAAGGCAAGTATCTTTAAAATTAATGAATAAAATACCTGACCATGGAATCTTGCTGCATACAGGCCTTCAGTTATTCACGGAAATTAGTGCCAGAACTCAGAAAATAAAGGGACAGATAATAGACTTTTGTGTGCTTGACTTGTAATTTTCTCTATTCTTTAAATCACAAACTCATTCACTTTGTGAAGATGTCTTTAAATATGTATTGAAATACAAGTAGAATTGAAGCAGTACTGTTTGTTTCATACATTAAGTTTAGTCATTACAGTGTGCTCATTCCTTTCAATCCTTCTGCAGAGCTTAGTTACTTAAAATTTGTATTTGAGTGTAGCAGATGCTGATGTGGCAACACAGACATTCTTTCCTGTTTCTGTCAGCAGTACACATTCTTGATTTAAAGGTCAGTGCAACTTGTAGCTGACTTATGAAGATGTGGAATGTTTGTGAAGACAGTGTAGTTTTGCTCCTGCCAGTAGTAAGTTTCTTTTTGATGTGGAGAATTTATCATTACGTATTAAACAGATTAAAGTACTGACATTTTGATTGTGACAATAATGCTCCCAAGGAAAAAGTATACCCGACAGTAACAAATTAGCTGAAATTAGCAAATACAATTGATAATCTTGCTTACTTTTATTTAAAAACACCCTTAATTTTAAAAACAGACGAACAAAATGCTGTCCACATGAGACTGCAATTTTTCTTTGAGCAAAAGATGCCTTTTAAACTGTATGTTCCTATTCTGGCTTTATAGTGTGTACTCTTTAGAAATGTTGTATTTATACTTGGTTGTATACCTCAGTTGTGAGAATCATATTGCATGTTGCACTATGTACATATAGCAGTAATATTTATACAAGCATCAATAATATTTATGTGATCATTTTCATTCAGTTTTAGTTGCTGAGGTTAATTCAGTTATACCATTGGTTTTAGCCTTGATAATCTGTAGACATTTTGTCTTGCTTGGGAGTATGTTGGGCAGAGAGAAACCTCATGAGGTTCAACAAGGGCAAATGCAGGTTGCTGTACTTGGGAGGAATAACCCCACGCACCAGTACAGGCTGGGGGCTGACCTGCTGGARAGCAGCTCTGCAGAGAAGGACCYGGGAGACCTAGTGGACAAATTGACCATAAGCCAGTGACGTGCCCTTGTGACCAGGAAGGCCAATGGTCTCCTGGGGTGCATTAGGAAGAGGGTTGCCAGTAGGTCGAGGGAGGTGATCCTGCCYCTCTACTCAGCCCTGGGGAGGCCTCATCTTGAGTCCTGCGTCCAGTTGTGGGCTCCCCAGCACAAGAGAGACATGGAGCTACTGGAGAGAGTCCAGCGTAGGGCTACAAAGATGATCAGAGGGCTGGAGCACCCGCCCTATGAGGAACGGSTGYGAGAGCTGGGCCTCTTCAGCSTGGGGAAGAGAAGMCTGAGGGGGGATCTGATCAATGTGTACAAGTACCTGAAGGGAGGGTGTCAAGGGGACGGGGACAAACTCTTTTCAGTGGTTCTCAGTGACARGACTGAAACTGAAGCACAGGAAGTTCTGGCTGACCACGAGGGTGAATTTCTTCCTTGTGAGAGTGATGGAGCACTGGCACAGGTTGCCCAGAGAGGTAGTGGAGTCTCCTTCTCTGGAGATCTTCAAGGCCCACCTGGATGCAACCCTGTCTAACATGCTGTAGGTGACCCTACATGAGCAGGGAGGTTGGTCTGGATGATCTCCAGGGGTCCCTTCCAACCTCAACCATTCTGTGATTCTGTGATGCTATTATATGCGTTTTCCATTTCTTTCACCTTCTTTACCCTTTAAGTTCATCCCATGCTACTGGACCAAAGAAGGACCTGTGCATTCATGGCTTGAAAGACATGTCTCCAAACGCTTCTTGAGAGGGAGAAGCAGCAGTAGTAGTTTTTTGTCTCCTTCTCCTTCCCCTGAATGACAGATTACCATAAAGACATAGAAGTCTGAAGGAATTAATCTTGTATGGTATAGCTTTTCTTTTGGTATGAAGTCTTTGACTCTAAAGTTGCCAGGCCAAATCAGATGTATTTGACCTCATGGACTTCAAGAAATGCAGTTTCATTTACAATTTAAGAGAAGAAAATGTTTTTATTAATTAGTTATCTTTTTAATATCTCAGTCCTCTTGTCACTCCCTGATAGCTAGCATCTATGAAAGTCTGTCTTTTCCCAAGTCAACCGTATTTGTAATTAATTATCTTTTGAAATGCAAAACAAGCATTTCATAATTTTTATGTTTATACAAATGTAGCCCTTACGGCAGCAAATTAACTAACCTTACATTAATTTTTCTCATTTTTACTGAAATCCTTGATGGTCAGTATGGTTTTGTTCTGGAGAGATGTTCCTAGCTCCTTCTGCTAACTCTAGCATATCARAGGTCATTGTGGTCTTACCTTAACTAGCAAGTTATCTTTACTGTATAAAAGAAGGTGTGGCTTCCATCATCAAACAGTTCAAAGGAATTATTTGTCTTGCTATAAAGTGATAATGAAATTACTGTAGTGTAAACTGAGATCAGTCAAGGCAGGAAGGAGATCAGTGCATCCTTGTGACGTCAAACTGACGTGAAACTGTGGCTGCCCTGGTCTCTGCTTCTTACCTTGCTGTAAGAAAAAAAAATTGTCAGTCAGAATCCCAGTAAAGATGATGTGAATTTGTGTACGTATCTATTGTTACTGACTAATGAAGTTAGACCAGATTTGACTCTAATTTGTCTGCAATGACTTTTTCATGCAAATTTAGATTTACTGATTAGTGTAGTCCTGTGTTCTGCACTAGATGGCATGATATTTCGATACTTAGGATTGTATTTCACTTTTTAGAAAAGTATTATTGTTAAACCTCTGATAATGTTATCAGAGGCATATGTGGAATTATTTGGTGATGCTGTATTGAAGTTTAAAATATATTGTATTTTATGAGAGAGTTTACATGTAACATCTAGAATGAAAGAAACAAAAATTGGAAACTTCCTGCATCTTGAAGTTGGTATAGTGTGATAATCTATTTAGAGGAAGAGCCGTGTTTGGCCATGTCTTTTCTAGGTCTTAAATTTTTTGTTAATGAAGAAATACTCACATGGATTACTATAATAAATGACTACCTGTTGGGATATCTGTGCAGCATTAATAGTGTAAACACTTATCTTGCAAAAGGATTTGAAGAAACATACACAATCTAAAATCTGTAGTGCATTTTGGTGAGGAATGAATTGGAGATGTTCTGTGTTTATCTTCATAAGCAGTGGAATCACTGCTTTTCTGAAATTGATTAAATCTGTGTGGAGAATTTCTGGAGTGCATTTCTTGTTTTCTTTCCTATGTGAGTCAATAACTGTTTTCTCTTTTGAGACACATTTTGTTTCAGTTTTAATACTTCTGTTCTCTTTTAGAGGAAGCCCGCATGTGAAGGGGACCCCACATTATAAGGAAGAACAATGTGCTCCTTCATTAAATCTAGAAATGAAGAAAGTGCTGGACTTGCAAGCGTCTATTACAAGGTGTGCTCACTAATCATATGCTAAGACTTTTTCTGCATACAGCACTTGCTTGTTGAAAAGGGAAGGGAAAAGCCAAAAGGAAAATACTGGTAAATCTAAGAAGGTAAAAATGTAAATTACTCTTTGGGAAATAGTACATGGAAAGTAGACATTCTCTTTTTTTCTTGGCTTGTATATACTGATACCTGACAGTCAATAGACTGACTAAATATGTGATTTAGGGATTTTGTGGACATATGTACATCAGAACAAAACTCTGGACAGAATTACAGCGCCTTACCTACCGTGTACTTAGGTTTGCTAGTTTGTTTTAGAGTAATATTTTGTTCAACTCAATTTTTTTGTGGTGAATGCCTTTCCTGTAAATAAACATTTAACGTACTGAATGAGCATGAATGAAAAGTGGATGAAACCGTGTAGGATGGGAAGGGTGTGGGATGGGGGAAAGAGAACAAAGTGCAGTTTGGCAACAGACCTTGTAAAGAAGAGAGACATTGCAGTAACTCCTGAGAAGATACTGGTTTTTATCTGTGTGCAAATAGATCAGCAGTGTTTTGAATTTCTGAGATCTTTTGGGGAGGACTGTAGGAGAAATCTCTTAACAAGCTTAGACCTCAGGTTACAAGGTGGTTTGAAATTATTTATAGTCAAGGCAATATTGATGATCTTCTAGGATGAATAAGTAATTGATTGTGGGTAGCAATGTATTATGTTTAATGAAAAAAAAAAAAAAACCTTCAGCAGTTTATATACCAGTTAAATAATTACTGTAACAATAAAAACCTGTTCCTGAACTCAGATTCTTGAGGGAGAGGAAACAAATATACCATATTTTGTCAGTTTGGTACCTTTACTGTGTAGAGAGCTTCTGCACTTAATTCATAGTTTATTTTATGTAATTAGCTGACATAGCTGCTTAAAGTGTGGTAATGTAGTGGTTGTTACATTAGTTGATATTTCTGTAATACTGATTTAAGCTGCAATTTTTTAGAGAATGACAAATGCATTTGTTAGTTTGCAGTCTGTGTTAGAGGATCTACTTGTTGCTACTGCTGATGGATTTCTCCATCTTATTCACTGGGATGGCATGACTAATGGAAGGAAGGCCATCAACCTATGCACAGTTCCATTTTCTGTGGACCTGCAGTCTTCTAGAGGTAGGGGTGTGTGTCTGTTTGTTTTAAACTTATAGCTAAATATTGGAGAAATACCCTCTAATATAAAACATGATGTTGTCTCTTCTCAAGCAGAGAAAAGAAAAATGTCTCTTTTATAAATGTGGATAAATTGCCTATTGAAATTAGTTTTTGCTCTGAAGTAATAAACAAAGAACTGAAATCTCTGCTAGCTTGCAGTGCCACTGTGTTGATGTATCTTAAAATCTTTAATGTTTTCTCAGCAGGTTCATTTTTGGGCTTTGAAGATGTTCACATCAGGGATATGGAGTACTGTGCCACACTTGATGGATTTGCTGTTGTTTTTAATGATGGAAGAGTTGGTTTCATTACACCAGTGTCAAGTAGATTCACTGCTGAGGTATTTAATACTTTTGGTGCACATTTTGCAATTAGARTTTTTTTTCCTGCTCTTTATTTCAGTCAGCTTACCTAAAAATTATTTTTGTAAGTATAAACTGCTTAAAGGGCAACATGAGAGCAATGCTGGATGTCATACCATAGTTTGAATGAGATTGTTTCATGCCTAGATGTTGGCTCTGTGGGAGAGCATGGTTGGAAGTAGATTTGGTCTTTAATTATATGTCACGTCAGAATCTCGTTACAGTCCTGAAGTTGTGTTCCTATCTCTGCAACTGACTTTCCATTGCTAGTTATAAGAGGGGGTAGTAAGGGGTAAATTGTCCAGTTACAGAGTGTCATATACTATTTCTAGCTTTCAGCTGTAACTAGGTCCATCTTGTTTCATAGCGACAAATCTCAGAACTTATTTTAAAGGAATCTTTTCCAAGCCATATGTTCTGTTTCCTGAAATTAAGCTTCCAGCCACACTAATCATTATAATTAGAGTTCTTTATTTTAATTACAGAAAAAAGTAGAAGGATTTTTGCAGTTAAATCCAGATTCCTGATTTGCTTTGGTTATTCAGAGCTCTGATAATCAAAATCCAGCTTATGTGTAACTTGTTGCATTGTTCCTAACAAAAATTAGAAGAAGATGCCTGTCTGTAGGGAGACTACTTATCTGAACCATGTCAGTTTAATATTGAAATTTGCAATAGAAATAGAATTTCAGATAGAAATACAACCTACCTTAATATTGAAACAAAAGATATTATAAAGACTTTGATTTGATGTTTCTACRTTAATATGCTAGGCAGTTTAAATATTGCTTTGACTTGGTATTTAAAATACAGCTATGTTTCTTGCTGTAGATGCACGGACTGTAAAGAAAAATGCCTAGATGATGGTCATCTAGCAGATCCAGATTATGGGATTGTCTCTGCCTTTGTAAATGTGGCTGGAAACCTGTAGTGAATGGACAAACATGTCCAGTAAACTAGTGTCACGCTCATGGGAGAAGTGTTGCTGTCACGATTTTGTGGAATTTTTGACTGTTATCCCCAAATAGGCAGCTAGATTACAATGTAGAAAGGTTGGATCACTGTGCAAACAGCTCTATATGCATATTCACATTTGTATATATCTATGAATGTATATTACACATATATTGTTTGGTTGGTTTTGACCATGTCTGTCAAATTGGTCTAACTGGGAGCATCTTGGGATTGGTACTATGAAACCCCATTTCTTGGACAGCTTTGAGCTTTGGTTCAGTGATTGCTGAATTTTGTAAAAAATACTGGATAGACGCTGACTATCATGATTAAAAGTACTGTTTAACCAAAAAAATTGTGTGACTGCTTTTCTTTGCAGCAGCTCCATGGTGTTTGGGCACAAGACGTGACTGATGGAACTTGTGTGGCAGTAAATAACAAATACAGACTAATGGCATTTGGATGTACCAAGTAAGTTTTGTAAGACAAATTGAATGGGAGATATATTTTTTTAATAAAGCATAAGTACTAGTTTCTATTTAAAAAGTTGTGTTGCAGAAGACTTTAAAGGTGAAAATAATCAGTCTTGCTAGAGGTGGTATAATTACCTTGTCAGGAAGGTTGGAGGAGGGAAGAGAAGGAATGATTGCATAGTTGTGATAAAGCTAGCACTGATGCTTGTTTTTTTTCTTCCATCTGTGGAAAATAAAAGTAGCTTGAGCTGTAGCAAGGGTTGGGAATGTGCTGATGTCCCAGTTAACTCTCAAGGCAAGATTATAAAATCAATTTTAAGCAGTTAATCATGCTCACAGAACAAGAAATAGGAACACTTTGCACCAAACTGAAGTGTTGATTTGGTTGAGAAGAATGTTGCCTATTTGGATAACTGAAATATCCATAAATTAAAAAGTTGGGAAAGTGCTCTTAGTTCTGGTGTTTGCTTTCTTGTATTTTCAAGACAGTTCCTCCTATATAATCTTTTTCTAGAAGGGCTGGAGTGTACTATTTTAGAGAATTTTGTAAGAACTTGGTAATCTGAGTAGCTTAGTCTTCAACTATTTTCTTAGGTATTCTGGGTTGTGATAATAATGCTGTATTTTAATGTTTGCCTGTGAAGCAAAAAATGGTTACTATAATTCCTTAATTTTTAGTGTGCACTAGTGCACTTTAAAACTTCAACACATAGTAGATAGTGTGTCCATTGCATGGATTGTCACAGAGTTGGAAGCCGTATAAATACTTGGGTTTCCCTATGTGTGTATGTTTTCAGAAAATGGAATACTTTCAGTTCTTTGGGTACTTCGTAACCAATGTTAACCAGGTTTTGAGTTCCCAAAGGTATTCTGGGGATCATTTTGTAAATATGTTTTGTGAAGTGCTTTCAAGTTACTTGCCACAGTGCCTCTCCTAGATAAATTTAGTATTACCAAGTATCAGACACATACGTAAATGTTAGGTGTGGGGTGCTTTTTCCCCATTTTTAAAAGGGAAAATTAATACTTATAAAAATATTTGGTCTTGATCAGAACTTACTCTTGCTAGAAAATTGTCATGGGTAGACTTTTTTTTTTTAATTACTTCTATTAAATTGTGTATATGAATGGAGCACTTCTGAGAATGGGAAAGCCACTTTTAAACAATAAATGACAGATTTTTTTTTTAAACTAATGATATCAGTTAGAAATCCAAATACTCCTGTAGCCTAAAGCATGTGTAATCTCTTCCAGCGGCTCTGTACAAGTCTATACAATAGATGTCACCACTGGAGCCATGCAATTTTCTCATAAATTGGAACTGACACCAAAACAGTATCCTGGTGAGCTAATTATATTGCTAGAATTTTCCAGCTGTTTTTCAGGTAATAAAGAATATTTTTATCCCTTGCTAGTTAGCAATTATTCATTGTTTGAGATGTCATTGATATTAGTATTTTTCCTCCTCTTTTTTCTCAATTGATTATTAATAGAAAAGATGACTTTTCCATTACTCACCTGAGAAAATGAGAGATTGTCAAAACTGGTAATGGGTATATGGATGTGGGAATTGACTTAAAATAGTTGTCATGGTTTCTGTAATTCTGTAGAAAATTATGTAGAGTCCAAAACTGCATAAAAAAATTGACAAAACCACCGGTCCTCTGCCTAAACAGAATTCTGCTTGATAAAATTTTTCATGTAGTAGTGATAAGTACTGTGGGCTTGAGAGTGGGAGCATATGAATGGGTAAATCATGTCCTTAACTGAACATTTGTGCCTATTATAAAAGGGAAATTTGGCAGTTTTGATAAGTGCCAAAGGAAGATTTTCCCCCTTTCTCTCCCCGAGAATCATCTTACCATCTTAGCAGTTACATGGTTGTGCCATAGCAGTGTGTTTGTGGCCTGTTTTTATAAATTCTTAGCTTCCAGTGAAGCTGACCATATTTTTTAGAGAAAATATTAATTCTTTATTTTCTGCTTACTCATTTTTAGATGGTTAGATGAAACAAAGTAGTAAATTGGAAAACAAAGTTTTTATTTCTATGCTGTTTTTGTTCTTTGTATATGATAAAAGAAATAAAGGTAATTTTGATATCTTTCATGTGGTAATCTATTGTCTGCTTTTGAACAGATATTTGGAATAAAACAGGACCTGTTAAACTTATCAGATGGTCACCTGATAGCTGTGTTGTTATGGTGACCTGGGAATGTGGAGGTTTATCCTTATGGAGTGTTTTTGGTGCTCAACTTATCTGTACTTTAGGAGGTGATTTTGCGTGAGTATCTTTCACTRAAAGTTATAAAATATTTTATTAGAACATTCCCTTTGTCTAATGAAAATGGTTAATCAGAAGATAATTAGCTGAGTTAGAACTTTTTGTGATTACATTTTAATCTCTTCGATATCAGAGTCATTCAGTGATATTAGGAGAGGATCATTTGAATATAAAGATTTATTATCCTTTTGTAGTGGTATTAGACAGCAAAGCGAATTACCTAAAAGATAGGCTTTACCAGGAAAATGGTATTAAAATTCTCCTAAGTATATTTATTGAAAATGTGCTAGCATCCAGAAATCATAAATCAAAAATGTTACCCTAGACAACTGGCAATTGCTTTGCCTTTAGGCAGTAGAGTGGATCAAAGAGGCTTTACAGCTGGACAATAAAATTAGAACCRTATGGTAATACAACATTTGGAAGATGGTTTTTTATGTTGATGCAGTTATTCCAAACTCAAACTTGTTCTGTTTTTAAGGTATCGGTCTGATGGAACCAAAAAAGACCCYCTAAAGATCAGTTCTATGGTAAATATGAATGTAAAAATACTGTAATAGGATGGCTATAATTTTTTTTTTTGTATTTTTAATAGAGCAGATTTTCAAGAAAGCAGGCTTGTTTTCTTTGACTGTTTTTACTTTTAATGAGTAAGATGCCTTAACTGTACTTCCGAACACAAGTATTGAGGGAAGAGGGAGAATGGGATAGCTGTCTGATCATGAAGTATGAATACTAAGCCTATTCTTGACTTTGTTTTAATAGTCGAGTGAACTTTTTTTATTTTCCTTAATCTCAGTGGTTATCCTGTGCTGTATTTCAGAGTACCATGGGATGCAAAACTATAGTGATTRTAAATTTACTAATTTTTCTAAAATTACTAGCCTATATTTGGCAGTTGAAGAAATATAATTCACAGTATGGTCTCATGAGAAACTTAACTGCTATTGTTTTAATACAAACAAATGAAGAAATCTTGCTAGTCTCTCAAATCAGTAGATGTTGGCAAGTCTAATGTTTAACAACCTTCAAGGTCTCTCACAAACTATGGTGCCTTTTCAAAAATTTTACAAAAAGGACCCCCATGATTTTATTTTGTTTGGCATTGTTACTATCAAGATTCATAATTTTGAACATACATCCAATTGGAAATATGTATTCGCAAGAACAATACTTAAAGTTGAAATTCTGATACTGTTGAAGTTAATGACCAACAGCCATTGTCGTTACTGTGATCAGGATTTTATACCTGATTCTGAGTGTGTTTTGGCTCCTTTTGTTAGTTGTTTAAGCTAGCAAACTAGCCTGCATAACTTAGGTGAACTTACAGAATTACTTTCAATTTAGCAAACCTTTGTTATATGCATAAATAATTTAAGTTGAATTCTTAATGTTCTTTTTGGTTTTTACTGTTTAGAGGCACTTATATGATGCCTATGAGGATATATTTATTTCAGAGAGTAAAAGCATGTTTTTCTCCCAGTCCTGTGTGTCTCATAAGATCAATTACAGTAGATTCCTGTAGCTTTTTAGTGAGAATCAATACTGACTTTTTTTTTTTTTTTTTTTTTT